>NW_027461847.1:192500-535000 GCF_050947455.1 Rhinoderma darwinii | reverse complement strand
TGCATGTAATCGCCTAGGATGCCACAATTCCTCCAACAAAGAGGAGAGTAGGAAGGGTTAAATTTCTAAAGGACAGTACCACCACACATGCATGTAATCGCCTAGGATGCCACAATTCCTCCAACAAAGAGGAGAGTAGGAAGGGTTAAATTTCTAAAGGACGGTACCACCACACATGCATGTAATCGCCTAGGATGCCACAATTCCTCCAACAAAGAGGAGAGTAGGAAGGGTTAAATTTCGAAAGGACGGTACCACCACACATGCATGTAATTGCCTAGGATGCCACAATTCCTCCAACAAAGAGGAGAGTAGGAAGGGTTAAATTTCTAAAGGACAGTACCACCACACATGCATGTAATCGCCTAGGATGCCACAATTCCTCCAACAAAGAGGAGAGTAGGAAGGGCTAAATTTCTAAAGGACAGTACCACCACACATGCATGTAATCGCCTAGGATGCCACAATTCCTCCAACAAAGAGGAGTAGGAAGGGTTAAATTTCTAAAGGGCAGTACCACCACACATGCATGTAATTGCCTAGGATGCCACAATTCCTCCAACAAAGAGGAGAGTAGGAAGGGTTAAATTTCTAAAGGACAGTACCACCACACATGCATGTAATCGCCTAGGATGCCACAATTCCTCCAACAAAGAGGAGAGTAGGAAGGGTTAAATTTCTTCAACAGTGTTGGGGTTCTATACCATGTAAGCAATATTTTATGTGCTATTTCTCTGTGACTTTCTCCCTTTGAGATTTTGGGGACCCAATTCATCGCCTGGTGCCACTCTGCTAAGGTGATAACCATATTCAGTTCTGCCTCCCATTTAAGCAAATACCCTGGTTTAGCTAATCTCTGAACATTAGAAATTGTAGAATAAAACCATGAGATGCACTTCATTTTAGGCACAGCCGAGTTGAAAGCCACAAAAGCGCTTCTTGGGAATAGTAGCCCATCTAAATTTCTACTGTTTAAGATGTGACGGATCTGAAAATATTTGTACAAATCATGAGTGGATATACCATATATTTCAACCAATTTATTAAAAGGCAGCATTCCCTTTGAATCGTAGAGGGAACCGATCGCTTCAACCCCAGCTGCCTCCCATTTTAGTACATTTAATTCCGGTGTAAAGGAGGAAAGATACCGAAGGGGAAGTAACCGAAAGGGGTAACATTCAGACTTAGGCGTATGTGAAATCAAATATTGCCAAGAAGCTATAGAGGCAACAATAGAAAGCATGTTTATGTTCCTATACGGGCGATTAGAATGATTTAGTGGCAAAAAAGAAATTAAGTGAGCCCCCGCTGTAGCCCTCTCAATTTCCACCCATTTAAGTTCGTTATGTCTACCCCACCAATGATAAATCTGGCTAAGAACCGTAGAGTGAAAATATTGCCTAATATCTGGTACCCCCATCCCCCCTAAAGACCAAGAACGGGACATGGTGGAAAATCGAATCCTAGGTTTTTTACCAGCCCATATGAAATCCGTAAGTAACTTTTGAAGTTTCGAGAGATAAATGATAGGAAGTGGAATAGTCACTGTACGGAATACATATAGTATTATAGGCAAGATCATCATTTTAACAATAGCAATTTTTCCGTCCCAAGATATCATTGGTGTGGAGAAGCTATTCGCTAGTTTTGATACCTTAAGTAGGAGCGGGTGGTAATTCTTTGTAAATAAAGTCGAGCTCGAACTTGTAATAAAGGTACCTAGATATGTAATACTCTTCACTCCACTTAAAAGGGAAACGTGCAGTTAACACAATTTTTGTAACCTGATCCAATCCAATCCCCATCATTTTAGACTTATTTGAATTAACCTTATAATATGAAATTTTGTTAAATTGAGAAATCGTATTTTCAATAGCAGGTAGAGAATTGAAGGGATCGGAAATCACCAAAAGCACATCGTCAGCATAAAGACCAACTTTGTGGATTTTAGTCCCTACTTTGATGGCCTGAATTTTTGTGTTAGTTTTTATTGCTTCTGCTAGGGGTTCCATTGCTAGGGCAAACACAATTGGGGAAAGTGGACAGCCTTGACGAGTGCCGTTCCTTATTGCAAAGGGGTCAGAGAGAAACCCAGCGGAAAAAACTCTTGCCGAAGGGGACGAATATAATGCCAATATTGACGATTCTATGCGTCCCTTAAGGCCAAAATGTTCAAAAAGTTGTGACAGATAATCCCAATGTATTCTATCGAAAGCCTTCTCTGCGTCTAAGGAAAGAAGCAGAGAAGGCGTTCTTGAGGTCTCCACACACTGGATCAAATTCATAAACCGCCGAGTTCCATCAGAGACCTGACGTCCCGCCACAAACCCAACCTGATCTGGGTTAATCAATTGAGGGATAATATGATACAATCTTTGTGAAAGCATTTTTGCATATATTTTAATGTCTGTGTTTAAAAGAGAAATTGGTCTAAAGTTAGCTGGTACTGTAGGGTCTTTGTCTGGCTTAGGGAGAGTAACTACCGTGGCCAGGAGCATTTCTTTAGGGAAAGCACCCTCTTCTGCTGCTTTATTAAATATCTGCATTAACTGAGGAGCTAGTATCTGTGAGTATTCTCTATAGTAGTTATTCGTATATCCATCAGGACCTGGAGCTTTATGAAGTTTAAGCGATGATATGGCTTTAAGTACCTCTAATTCAGTGAAGGGAGCCGATATGGCTGCGAGTTGAGACTGAGAAACCTTGGGCAGTGGAACTGAAAGGAGAAAATCCGCAATTTCTGACTGTGAAGGTTGGTAGGTATTATCGTCCGAATGTAAGTTATAGAGAGTGTTGTAATAATCTCTAAACCGATCAGCTATCAACCTAGGATCTATTATTTTATTACCCTGGGTATCAATAACGTTTAAGATGAATATCATGTTGGGTTACCAACAGTGACTGTGGTGACAAACGCAAAGACCTCAGTTCAGAAGAGTATGCCGGCGAGGGTGTAACTTTATTTTTATCATTTATAATTGTTATCTTCTTGTTGATATTAAACATTTCGTTTTCTCTTTTTCTCTTAGCCTGAGAACAGGCTTTGATTAGTAGCCCTCTCATAAATGCTTTGTGCGCATTCCAGACCGTAAAGGGGCAAGAAACTGAGCCCACATTTACTTCAAAGAAAAAAGACAATTCTTTAGACAGTTTCATAGCATGATCAGGGTGGTGGGGTATATAGTCATTCAAACGCCACTGTGACGGATAGGAGAAAAACATTTTTTCCTCTATGTAAAGCGAAATTGGTGCATGGTCAGACCAGGTTATCTGTCCGATTTCTGAAGCTTTAGATTGTAACAGTGCCCTGTTATTTACCAAAAACAAGTCAATCCTAGAATAAGAACCATGTGGAGGAGAAAAGAAAGTATAGTCCCTCTCCCCCCCATGTGGACATCTCCACACATCGAACAGACCTTCCTCCACCAAGGTCAATGCAAAAGGAAAGGCTTGTCTGCTTTTAGTGGTACAATCTATATCTGGGTCAAGAATCATGTTAAAATCTCCGCCCACAACCAACGTGCCTTGTGTTGCGCTTTTCATTTTAGATAGTATGGTAACCAAGTAGTGATGTTGGCGTTTGTTTGGAAAGTAAACATTAACAATAGTATACAGTATATTATTAATTTCACATACTACTCCCAGATATCTTCCTTGGGGATCGCTTATAAGTGATTTCAATGTAAAAGCGACTGAATTTTTAATAGCAATCATAACCCCCTTACGTTTAACCATACATGAAGATGTAAAAATGTGTGGAAAATATTTGTTTGAACACTTCAGACTTTTCTCCGCCTGAAAGTGGGTTTCTTGCACCAATAAAACGTCACATTTTAGAGCCTTAGCTTCCCGCCACAACAGACTTCTCTTATAAGGACTATTAACCCCTTAGTGACCAGCCCATTTTAAGCCCTAACGACCAAGCTATTTTATTCGTTTTTCTATAGTCGCATTCAAAGAGCTATAACTTTTTTATTTTTTCGTCTACATAGCTGTATGAGGGCTTGTTTTTTGCGGGATTAGTTGTGCTTTTTAATAGCACCATTTTTGGGTACATATAATTTTTATATTAACTTTTATTAACCCTTTTGGGGGGATTATAAAAAAAAACTGAAATTCCGCCATTGTTCTATGCGGTTTTAAATTGACGCCGTTCACTGTGCGACGTAAATAACACGTTATCTTTATTCTATGGGTCGGTACGATTACGGCGATACCACATATGTAGAGGTTTTTTATGTTTTACGACTTTTGCACAATAAAAACACTTATTTGTTTTTGCATCGTCGCTTTGCAAGAGCCGTAACTTTTTTATTTTTCCATCAATGTAGTGATTTTTTGGGCTTGTTTTCTGCGGGACGAGACGTAGTTTTGATTGGTACTGTTTTGGGGTACATGGGACTTATTGATTCATTTTTATTATGACTTTTTTGGGGGGCAATGGAAAAAAATAGCAATTTCACCATGGTTTTTTGCGTTTTTTTTTTACGGTGTTCACTTTGCGGTTTAAATAACATATTAACTTTATTAATGGAGTCATTACGGTCGCGGCGATACCACATATGTGTACTTTTTTTTTTTTTACACTTTTACTAAATAAAACCACTTTTTATGGAAAAAAATGGATTTTTTTACTGTACTTTTTATTAATAATCTTTATTTCACTTTGATGACTTATTTTATTAGTCCCACTAGGGGACTTTACTGTGCGATATTCCGATCGCTGCTATAATGCTCTGGTATACTTCGTATACCAGAGCATTATTGCCTGTCAGTGTAAATCTGACAGGCAATCTATTAGGACGTGCCTCCGGCGCATCCTAACAGGCAAATGTCCAGGGCAGACCTGGGGGCTTTTATCAAGCCCCCGGCTGCTATGACACCCCATCGGAGACCCGCGATTGCATTCGCGGGCCGCCGATGGGTAACAGAGGGAGCTCACTCCCTCTGTAAACAAAGTTAAATGCCGCGGTCGCTATTGACGGCAGCATTTAACGGGTTAAACGGCCGCGATCGAAGTAAACTTCGATCGCGGGCGTTGGAGCAGGAGCTCAGCTGTCATCAGACAGCAGAGCCCCGGCTCCTGCCTGCACGGGAGACCCGTGCAGGACTTAGACAAGGCTCACGTGAAAAGGCGTCAGCCTAGCCTAAAGCCCATTAGTGAATCACGTAAAAAGGCGTATTGGTGGTCACTAAGGGGTTAAGGCCCCTAACATTAATTGAAGAAAATTTCAATACCATGTCTACAGGTTAAAGAGCAAATACAGATAGGCGCCAAGAAACTCCCTACGAGCCTTAAAATTCTGAAGTCAGTACCTTTGTTTTTAAGAAAAACCTTAAATAAGTTAGTTTTCTGAAGAAATAAGTTCAAAATTGCCCCTTTATATAGATAAGTCATGTACAAGAGAGTACATACTAAAGAGACACAAAAGGAAAGTAAAGAAAAGTAATAATAAAAAGGAAGTAATGCTAGAAAAAAAACAAAACTTTTTTCAGATTCGTGATTTTTGCCTATTTTGTGCGAGTTTTACCCCCCATTAAATTCAATGGAAAAAACCTAAAACAGAAGAGCAGCGATTCCGCAGCATAAAGTGACAGGCTGCGGATTAAAAAAACGCACCGCAGGTCAATTTATGAAACGTTTCTCAGCATATTTATTCAAATTTCATCCACTCTGCGGTTACTATAATACGCAATTAAATCAGTTTTCTAAAATCAACAGTGTTTACGCTGAGGGTATGCTCACACGCTAAAGTAAAATCGGCTGTAAAATACGGATGTTTTTAAGGGAAAACGGCCTCTGATTTTCAGCTGCTTCTTAAGCATTAAACGTTTTTGATGCGTTTTTTTTTAAACTGTTTTTTTATTGACACAATGAAAAACGGCTCCAAAAAGGACTCAAGAAGTGACATGAACTTTTTTTTTCACAAAGCGTTTTTTTTACTACAGGGTGTAATCAGGAGCATAGCTGGGGATGGCAGGGGGGGGGGGCATGTGCCCGGCCATCAATGGCGGATTATCATGGTACTTTGTAGTTTTGTCGCAATTTTGCCGAAAATCGCGGCAAAAAAACGCGATGAAACTGCATTGTGTATGTCCTGCAAAAGGACCTTTAGACATAAGGTCACATGACCTCATCTCTGAAGTTCTTACTATTGCTTAGAGACCTGCTGGTCACATGACCTCATCTCTGAAGTTCTTACTATTGCTTAGAGACCTGCTGGTCACATGACCTCATCTCTGAAGTTCTTACTATTGCTTAGAGACCTGCTGGTCACATGACCTCATCTCTGAAGTTCTTACTATTGCTTAGAGACCTACTGGTCACATGACCTCATCTCTGAAGTTCTTACTATTGCTTAGAGACCTGCTGGTCACATGACCTCATCTCTGAAGTTCTTACTATTGCTTACAGACCTGCTGGTCACATGACCTCATCTCTGAAGTTCTTACTATTGCTTACAGACCTGCTGGTCACATGACCTCATCTCTGAAGTTCTTACTATTGCTTACAGACCTGCTGGTCACATGACCTCATCTCTGAAGTTCTTACTATTGCTTAGAGACCTGCTGGTCACATGACCTCATCTCTGAAGTTCTTACTATTGCTTAGAGACCTGCTTGTCACATGACCGCAGGACTTCAGCAGCAGCGACTCCACAGAGAAGACTAAGGGGATTGATTTGTTTAATGGGACTGTATTTAGGGGTCTGGTGTGGGGACTGTATTTAGGGGTCTGGTGTGGGGTCTGTATTTAGGGGGTCTGGTGTGGGGTCTGTATTTAGGGGTCTGGTGTGGGGGTCTGTATTTAGGGGTCTGGTGTGGGGTCTGTATTTAGGGGGCCTGGTTTGGGGACTGTATTTAGGAGGTTTGGTGTCTATTAGTTTAAGGGGTCTGTATTTAGGGGGTCTGGTCTGGGGTCTGTATCAGATTAAGGGATTTAGGGTCTGTATATTTAGGGGTCTGTGTTAGTTTAAGTGATCTGGGGTCGGTATTTAGGGGGTCTGTTTTAGTTTGAGGTCTGTGTCGGTATTTAGGGGGTCTGTATTTGGGGGTGTGATCTGTATTTGTTTATGGGGTCTGTATTTAGGGGTCTATTAGTTTTGGGGTTTTTATTTAGGGGTCTGTATTAGTTTAGGGGCTCTGGTCTGAGGTCTGTATTAAGGGAGTCAGGTCTGGGGTCATTATTAGTGTAGGGGGTGAGGTCTGGTGTCCGTATTTAGGGGTCCGGTCTGAGGTCTGTATTTATTCAGGGTGCTTGTGATGGGGGTCTGTATTTGTTTAGGGGGTCTGGTCTGGGGAATGCAATAGTTTAGAAGGTCTGGGGTCCGTAGGTATTCTATAATCTAGTCTGTGGTCCAATTTTATTAGTATGAGTAAAAGGGGTTGTCCAAGCACGTGGATAGGTCATCAGTATAAAAAACGGTCTGTGCCCGCACCACCCCTTTAATGTATGGGCCTGGGCCTGGGTGTCTAAATTTGTGTGTTTCTATAGGGGCTGGAAATGGCTGCAGAAGTGATGGGCAAAGATGTCTCATCAGGAGAAGTCGCCATAACGGTCTGTGCCAGATGAAGAAAAGAAAACGGCTCCCATCAGAGAAGACGTCACTGGATCTATAGGGGATCTCCTCTCCTGACACGTCTGTTGCAGGTAATCCTTGTATTCTACATATTTCTGTGTACCCAGAGCTAATAGACAAATGCGTGTTACCATTCCCATTGTCAGGAGGAGGTGTCCCTACACAGTGTGATACTGTCAGCGATGGTTGGAGACTGTCAGTATGTAGGGACACAGCCCTTTAACAAGGGGAATCGTAACAACCATTTGTCAATGCTCACACAAAAAGGTGCTGTTCACTATAGACACGGCAGAGCGGCGGTAGGGAAGGGGGGCCCAAGTTTGTGGAACAGCCCATGGCCTATGGTCTACTTAATCCGCCACTGCCGGCCATTCAGCCAGCTCCTTTCTACAAGTGAAGCGGCTCAATACTTTGCTGCCGGACGGCGTGGGAACGGGATTAAGGTGAGTTTGAATAGTTTGTTATTTTATCGTAATAAAAAAGTGTGTGGCATTATCTACGGGTGTGGATTTATCTACAGGGGGGGCTATATACTGGGGTGGGCTATCTGTGGAGCACTATATACAGGGTGGGCTATATCTACAGGGGGCTATCTGTGGAGCACTATATACAGGGGGGCTATATACAGGGTTGGGCTATACGTGGAGCACTATATACAGGGGTGGGCTATCTGTAGAGCACTATAGGGGGAGCTATATGTGGGACACTATACAGAGGTGGGCTATATGGGGGCACTATCTACAGGGGGCTCTATGGGGGGCACCATCTACAGGGTGCTCTATGGCAGGCACCATCTACAGGGGGCACAGTGTGTGTGTGAGTGGGACACGGTGTATGGTGCTATTATAATTAGAGGTGCATTGTATGGCGCTATTATATTTAGGGGCGTAGTGTGTGGTATAATGAGAACTTTATCTTTGTTTATAGGTGTAGAAATGTAGGAAAAGTGAGAAGCTGAAGACATCTGAGAAGCAAACTGCAGAAATGGGTTGTGACCGGGAGAAGTCATCATAGAGGTCTGGATCGGATGGAGAAAAATAACTAGAATCTGAGACGTCACTGGTGAGTCACTGAATGTAAATGTTCATTCTGCCTCTAATCAGCACTGTAGTCACTGTATGATTTGCAGCGAGATGATGGGTGGTATGATTTTTTTTATTTTTATGAAACAGCATCTCCTAGCATATCCTTACCATTGTTCGGACCATGCTGGGAGCTGGAAACAATTTAGTGTGAACCTATACGTCAGGGGTTGCACTAAATTGAGCTGTATTTGTGCTGGTGCTGTATATATGTACTGAGCTTGGTTCTGGGGCTGTATTTATGTACTGAGCACTATTCTGGTGTTGTGTACAGAACTATATTGCTTGTAAAATGTACAAATGTTTTTATGCTCGAGTTACATAAAAAGAAATGTGGAAAAGAAATGACACGTCGACTGGTAGAGAAAACAAACATTGCGAGGGGGAAGGAGATGTCGGGAAAGAGGTTGGGGGGGGGCGCCAAACTGAATATTTGCCCCGGGTACTCCAGGCGGGCTCTCCATGTGAGCTTGCCGTGCTGGAGGCAGAAGAAGACGCCTCCGTCTGCTGAACCGCCAATGAAGGAAGCCTTTCTTGCCGACCGGGCCCATGTTGCTCTATCGGCCTCTTCATTCGACTGTGGTCACACGGGCCGACTGCCCGCCGCACGCTGCTCTAGATGCCAGGGGCCCGACCGCTCCTTCCTGCTGCCCTCACCCGCACACCGGAAACTGCCGCCATCTCTCCCACCGGCCTCGGACCGTCCACGCCACTGCTCCCGGCCTCCGGAACCTCCACAGCAGGTAAGGGGGGGGGGAGGTCACACTCCGTCTGCGCCGTGGAACCGGCGATGTAGGGCTGAGGCGCTCAGGAGGCCTGGAACGCAGAGCCCTGGGGGGACACCCTAAAGGAGACCCCACAAGGGCCCCTAACTGCTCCTGCACCCACCCTAGCCCCTTCTCCACTGCCTGTACCCTAATCCTCTCCAGCAACTGCTCTAAGCCCTCCATCTATAGTCTAGGCCCTAAACTGACACAAAAACTGATGGCTACCCTGACACTGGCTGCACACACCTTCTCCTCACAAACTTTTTCAAGCCATAAAATGGCTTCCTTGCCTACTACCTATATATATATATATATATATATATATTCCCTAACTCAACCCCCAATACCCCCAGCCCCCCAGTAACGTTCCTAAACTTATACCCACCCACCAATCTATAATCACAATACCCCTCTACTTGACCCCTTGCAGGCCCAGAACCATCTGTCCAGCTTTGCCTAGCTCTGGGCTCACAATAGCGACTGTGGCATCTGAGGTGTTAAGAAGAGGGGTGACCCCCTCTAATAGTCCATCGCCCAACTCAACGGCTTGATCGCAGGCTGCCGATGATTGGCATGGCAACCTGGGGCCCTAATGAGGGGCCCCAGGTCTGCCATCTCTGCACTCCTATTAAGACTTGCCTCCGGCAGGGATCGCAATATACTTCAGTACATTAGTAGTGCAATAGTATCATGCAAGCGATGCAATGATTGCTGGGTCAAGTCCCCTAAGGGGATGTAAAACAAAGGTTTATTTTTATGTACACAAAGTTAAAAAATAAATAAATTACCCTCTAAAGCAGGGGTTTCAAGCAAGCGGCCCGCATGTGGCCCCTGACGCTGTCATCTGCGGCCCGTGGGACACAGAGCCGCTAGTGCAGGCTCTGCTCCGGGATTCTGTGGAATTCCCAGACATCGATGTCCACATATGGACAGCGATGTCTGGGGCTTCCCCAGAGCCAGAGTCCCGTGCAGAGCGCTAGTATAGCCTCTGCTCCGGGACTCTGTGGAATTCCCTGACATCGCTGTCCATATATGCAGAGTCCCGGGCAGAGCGCTAGTATGTCTGGGGCTTCCCCAGAGCTGGAGTCCCGGGCAAAACGCTAGTATAGGCTCTGCTCCGGGACTCTGGGGACGCCTCTGATATCGCTGTCCAGTATCTACAGACGGCACAGTGGCATTATCTACAGACGGCACAGTGGCATTATCTACAGACGGCACAGTGGCATTATCTACAGACGGCACAGTGGCATTATCTACAGACGGCACAGTGGCATTATCTACAGACGGCACAGTGGCATTATCTACAGACGGCACAGTGGCATTATCTACAGACGGCACAGTGGCATTATCTACAGACGGCACAGTGGCATTATCTACAGACGGCACAGTGGCATTATCTACAGACGGCACAGTGGCATTATCTACAGAGGGCACTGTGGCATTATCTACAGAGGGCACTGTGGCATTATCTACAGAGGGCACTGTGGCATTACCTACAGAGGGCACTGTGGCATTATCTACAGAGGGCACTGTGGCATTATCTACACAGGGCACTGTGGGATTATCTACACAGGGCACTGTGGCGTTATCTACAGAGGGCACTGTGGCATTATCTACAGAGGGCACTGTGGAATTGTCTACAGAGGGCACTGTGGAATTGTCTACAGAGGGCACTGTGGCATTATCTACAGAGCGCACTGTGGGATTATCTACAGAGGGCACTGTGGCATTATCTACTGAGGGCACTGTGGCATTATCTACAGAGGGCACTGTGGAATTGTCTACAGAGGGCACTGTGGCATTATCTACAGAGGGCACTGTGGCATTATCTACAGATGGCACAGTGGCATTATCTACAGAGGGCACTGTGGCATTATCTACAGAGGGCACTGTGGCATTATCTACAGAGGGCACTGTGGCATTATCTACAGAGGGCACTGTGGCATTATCTACAGAGGGCACTGTGGGATTATCTACAGAGGGCACTGTGGCATTATCTACAGAGGGCACTGCGGCCTTATCTACAGAGGGCACTGTGGAATTGTCTACAGAGGGCACTGTGGCATTATCTACAGAGGGCACAGTGGCATTATCTATAGAGGGCACTGTGACATTATCTACAGAGGGCACTGTGACATTATCTACAGAGGGCACTGTGGCATTATCTACAGAGGGCACTGTGGCATTATCTACAGAGGGCACTGTGGCATTATCTACAGAGGGCACTGTGGCATTATCTACAGAGGGCACTGTGGCACGGTCTAAAAAGGGACTGCCCAATCTTGACATGTGTGTCTGCCAAACGCTGCCAACTGAGCCGCCGGACTGCATTTAGCGACACAAACTGGAAAACTGAATTGTTGAAATAAGCATGTGGAGAAATATCTAAAAATGTTAAACCTAGTGGTATTATTATAGTAATTTAGTATTATCATAGTAATGTTGTATTATTATAGTAATGTAGTATTATTATTATAGTAATGTAGTATTATAGTAATGTAGTATTATTATTATAGTAATGTGGTATTATTATAGTAATGTAGTATTATTATTATAGTAATGTAGTATTATAGTAATGTAGTATTATTATTATAGTAATGTAGTATTATTATAGTAATGTAGTATTATAGTAATGTAGTATTATAGTAATGTAGTATTATAGTAATGTAGTATTATAGTAATGTAGTGTTATAGTAATGTAGTATTATTATAGTAATGTAGTATTATTATAGTAATGTAGCATTATTATTATAGTAATGTAGTATTATTATAGTAATGTAGTATTATTATAGTAATGTAGTATTATTATTATAGTAATGTACTATTATTATAGTAATGTAGTGTTATTATTATAGTAATGTAGTATTAGTATTATAGTAATGTAGTAATAGAGTAATGTAGTATTATTATAGTAATGTAGTGTTATTATTATAGTAATGTAGTATTATAGTAATGTAGTATTATTATAGTAATGTAGTATTATTATTATAGTAATGTAGTATTATTATTATAGTAATGTAGTGTTATTATTATAGTAATGTAGTATTAGTATTATAGTAATGTAGTATTATAGTAATATAGTATTATTATAGTAATGTAGTGTTATTATTATAGTAATGTAGTATTATTATAGTAATGTAGTATTATTATAGTAATGTAGTGTTATTATTATAGTAATGTAGTATTATTATAGTAATGTAGTATTATTATAGTAATGTAGTGTTATTATTATAGTAATGTGGTATTATTATTATAGTAATGTAGTATTGTTATAGTAATGTAGTATTATAGTAATGTGGTATTATTATAGTAATGTAGTATTATTATAGTAATGTGGTATTATTATAGTAATGTGGTATTATTATTATAGTAATGTAGTATTATTATAGTAATGTAGTATTATTATAGTAATGCAGTATTATTATTATAGTAATGTAGTATTATTATAGTAATGTAGTATTATTATTATAGTAATGTAGTATTATTATAGTAATGTAGTATTATTATTATAGTAATGTAATGTAATATTATTATAGTAATGTGGTATTATTATAGTAATGTAGTGTTATTATTATAGTAATGTAATGTCATATTATTATAGTAATGTAGTATTATTATAGTAATGTAGTATTATTATTATAGTAATGTAGTATTATTATAGTAATGTAGTGTTATAGTAATGTAGTATTATAGTAATGTAGTATTATTATTATAGTAATGTAGTATTATTATTATAGTAATGTAGTATTATAGTAATGTAGTATTATAGTAATGTAGTATTATTATAGTAATGTAATGTAATATTATTATAGTAATGTGGTATTATTATAGTAATGTAGTGTTATTATTATAGTAATGTAATGTAATATTATTATAGTAATGTAGTATTATTATAGTAATGTAGTATTATTATTATAGTAATGTAGTATTATTATAGTAATGTAGTGTTATAGTAATGTAGTATAAGGGCATGACCACACATGGCGGAATTCCTCCGCAACTGTCCGCATCAATGCCGCACCTAATCCGGGTTGCGGATTACGGCTGCGGATCTGCACAAAATGTGCAGAAAATTGATGCGGACTGGCCGCTGCGGACTGCAGGAAAAGTGCTTCCCTTCTCCCTATTCAGTGCAGGATAGAGAGAAGGGACAGCACTTTCCCTAGTGAAAGTCAAAGAAATTCATACTTACCGCCCGTTGTCTTGGTGACGCGTCCCTCTTTCGGCATCCAGCCCGACCTCCCTGGATGACGCTCCAGTCCATGTGACCGCTGCAGCCTGTGCTTGGCCTGTGATTGGCTGCAGCCGTCACTTAGAATGAAACGTCATCCTGGGAGGCCGGACTGGAGACAGACGCAGGGAGTTCTCGGTAAGTATGAACTTATATGTTTTTTTACAGATACATGTATATTGAGATCGGTAGTCACTGTCCCGGGTGCAGAAACAGTTACTGCCGATCGCGTAACTCTTTCAGCACCCTGGACAGTGACTATTTACAGACGTCTCCTAGCAACGCTCCCGTCATTACGGGAGCCCCATTGACTTCCTCAGTCTGGCTGTAGACCTAGAAATACATAGGTCCAGCCAGAATGAAGAAATGTCATGGTAGTAAAAACAATACGCTCCGCAGCACACATAAGATCTGCGGACTTCATTGCGGAATTTTGACTCTCCATTGAAGTCAATGGAGAAATTCCGCCATGAGTCCGCAACCAGTCCGCCACTGCTCCGCAACAGACAGAGCATGCTGCGGACACCAAATTCCGCTCCGCAGCCTATGCTCCGCAGCGGAATTGTACGCATCGTGTAAACGAACACTGCTAAATTAAAGTGAAAGTCAATGGAGAAACGGCTCCGCTGCGGATTAACGCTGCGGAGTGTCCGCAGCGGAATTTAAGTGAAATTCCGCCATGTGTGAACCCGCCCTTATAGTAATGTAGTGTTATAGTAATGTAGTAGTGTTATAGTAATGTAGTGTTATAGTAATGTAGTATTATAATAGTAATGTAGTGTTATAGTAATGTAGTGTTATAGTAATGTAGTATTATAGTAATGTAGTATTAGTATTATAGTAATGTAGTATTATTATTATAGTAATGTAGTATTATAGTAATGTAGTATTATTATTATTGTAATGTAGTATTATTATAGTAATGTATTATTATTATAAAAATGTAGTATTATTATAGTAATGTGGTATTATTATTATAGTAATGTAGTATTATTATAGTAATGTAGTATTATTATAGTAATGTAGTATTATTATTATTGTAATGTAGTATTATTATAGTAATGTAGTATTATTATAGTAATGTAGTATTATTATTATAATAATGTAGTATTATTATAGTAATGTAGTGTTATTATTATAGTAATGTAGTATTATTATAGTAATGTAGTATTATTATTATAGTAATGTAGTATTATTATTATAGTAATGTAGTGTTATTATTATAGTAATGTAGTATTAGTATTATAGTAATGTAGTATTATAGTAATGTAGTATTATTATAGTAATGTAGTGTTATTATTATAGTAATGTAGTATTATTATAGTAATGTAGTGTTATTATTATAGTAATGTAGTATTAGTATTATAGTAATGTAGTATTAGAGTAATGTAGTATTATTATAGTAATGTAGTGTTATTATTATAGTAATGTAGTATTATTATAGTAATGTAGTATTATTATAGTAATGTAGTGTTATTATTATAGTAATGTAGTATTATTATAGTAATGTAGTATTATTATTATAGTAATGTAGTGTTATTATTATAGTAATGTAGTATTAGTATTATAGTAATGTAGTATTATAGTAATGTAGTATTATTATAGTAATGTAGTGTTATTATTATAGTAATGTAGTATTATTATAGTAATGTAGTATTATTATAGTAATGTAGTGTTATTATTATAGTAATGTAGTATTAGTATAGTAATGTAGTATTATTATAGTAATGTAGTGTTATTATTATGGTAATGTGGTATTATTATTATAGTAATGTAGTATTGTTATAGTAATGTAGTATTATAGTAATGTAGTATTATTATAGTAATGTAGTATTATTATAGTAATGTGGTATTATTATTATAGTAATGTAGTATTATTATAGTAATGTAGTATTATTATAGTAATGCAGTATTATTATTATAGTAATGTAGTATTATTATAGTAATGTAGTATTATTATTATAGTAATGTAGTATTATTATAGTAATGTAGTATTATTATTATAGTAATGTAATGTAATATTATTATAGTAATGTGGTATTATTATAGTAATGTAGTGTTATTATTATAGTAATGTAATGTAATATTATTATAGTAATGTAGTATTATTATAGTAATGTAGTATTATTATTATAGTAATTTAGTATTATTATAGTAATGTAGTGTTATAGTAATGTAGTATTATAGTAATGTAGTATTAGTATTATAGTAATGTAGTATTATAGTAATGTAGTATTATAGTAATGTAGTATTATTATAGTAATGTAATGTAATATTATTATAGTAATGTGGTATTATTATAGTAATGTAGTGTTATTATTATAGTAATGTAATGTAATATTATTATAGTAATGTAGTATTATTATAGTAATGTAGTATTATTATTAGGGCATGACCACACATGGCGGAATTCCTCCGCAACTGTCCGCATCAATGCCGCACCTAATCCGGGTTGCGGATTACGGCTGCGGATCTGCACAAAATGTGCAGAAAATTGATGCGGACTAGCTGCTGCGGACTGCGGGAAAAGTGCTTCCCTTCTCCCTATCAGTGCAGGATAGAGAGAAGGGACAGCACTTTCCCTAGTGAAAGTAAAAGAAATTCATACTTACCGCCCGTTGTCTTGATGACGCGTCCCTCCTTCGGCATCCAGCCCGACCTCCCTGGATGACGCGCCAGTCCATGTGACCGCTGCAGCCTGTGCTTGGCCTGTGATTGGCTGCAGCCGTCACTTACACTGAAACGTCATCCTGGGAGGCCGGACTGGAGACAGAAACAGGGAGTTCTCGGTAAGTATGAACTTATATGTTTTTTTACAGATACATGTATATTGAGATCGGTAGTCACTGTCCCGGGTGCAGAAACAGTTACTGCCGATCGCTTAACTCTTTCAGCACCCTGGACAGTGACTATTTACTGACGTCTCCTAGCAACGCTCCCGTCATTACGGGAGCCCCATTGACTTCCTCAGTCTGGCTGTAGACCTAGAAATACATAGGTCCAGCCAGAATGAAGAAATGTCATGTTAAAAAACCAATACGCTCCGCACCACACATAACATGTGCATGACAGCTGCGGACTTCATTGCGGAACTTAGAATCTCCATTGAAGTCAATGGAGAAATTCCGCCATGAGTCCGCAACCAGTCCGCCACTGCTCCGCAACATCCCTTGCATGCTGCGGACACCAAATTCCGCTCCGCAGCCTATGCTCCGCAGCGGAATTGTACGCATCGTGTAAACGAACACTGCTAAATTAAAGTGAAAGTCAATGGAGAAACGGCTCCGCTGCGGATTAACGCTGCGGAGTGTCCGCAGCGGAATTTAAGTGAAAATCCGCCATGTGTGAACCCGCCCTTATAGTAATGTAGTATTATTATAGTAATGTAGTGTTATAGTAATGTAGTATTATAGTAATGTAGTGTTATAGTAATGTAGTAGTGTTATAGTAATGTAGTGTTATAGTAATGTAGTATTATAATAGTAATGTAGTGTTATAGTAATGTAGTGTTATAGTAATGTAGTATTATAGTAATGTAGTATTAGTATTATAGTAATGTAGTATTATTATTATAGTAATGTAGTATTATAGTAATGTAGTATTATTATTATTGTAATGTAGTATTATTATAGTAATGTATTATTATTATAAAAATGTAGTATTATTATAGTAATGTGGTATTATTATTATAGTAATGTAGTATTATTATAGTAATGTAGTATTATTATTATTGTAATGTAGTATTATTATAGTAATGTAGTATTATTATAGTAATGTAGTATTATTATTATTATAATAATGTAGTATTATTATAGTAATGTGGTATTATTGTTATAGTAATGTAGTATTATTATTATAGTAATGTGGTATTAGTATTATAGTAATGTATTATTATTATTATAGTAATGTAGTGTTATTAGTATAGTAATGTAATATTATTATTATAGTAATGTAGTATTATTATAGTAATGCAGTATTATTATTATTATAGTAATGTAGTATTATTATAGTAATGTAGTATTATTATTATAGTAATGTAGTATTATTATAGTAATGTGGTATTATTATAGTAATGTAGTATTATTATTATAGTAATGTAGTATTATTATAGTAATGTGGTATTATTATAGTAATGTAGTATTAGTATTATAGTAATGTAGTATTAGTATTATAGTAATGTATTATTATTATTATAGTAATGTAGTGTTATTATTATAGTAATGTAGTATTATTATTATAGTAATGTAGTATTATAGTAATGTAGTATTATTATAGTAATGTAGTGTTATTATTATAGTAATGTAGTATTATTATAGTAATGTAGTGTTATTATTATAGTAATGTAGTATTAGTATTATAGTAATGTAGTATTAGAGTAATGTAGTATTATTATAGTAATGTAGTGTTATTATTATAGTAATGTAGTATTATTATAGTAATGTAGTATTATTATAGTAATGTAGTGTTATTATTATAGTAATGTAGTATTATTATAGTAATGTAGTATTATTATTATAGTAATGTAGTGTTATTATTATAGTAATGTAGTATTAGTATTATAGTAATGTAGTATTATAGTAATGTAGTATTATTATAGTAATGTAGTGTTATTATTATAGTAATGTAGTATTATTATAGTAATGTAGTATTATTATAGTAATGTAGTGTTATTATTATAGTAATGTAGTATTATTATAGTAATGTAGTATTATTATAGTAATGTAGTGTTATTATTATAGTAATGTGGTATTATTATTATAGTAATGTAGTATTGTTATAGTAATGTAGTATTATAGTAATGTGGTATTATTATAGTAATGTAGTATTATTATAGTAATGTGGTATTATTATTATAGTAATGTAGTATTATTATAGTAATGTAGTATTATTATAGTAATGCAGTATTATTATTATAGTAATGTAGTATAAGGGCGGGTTCACACATAGCGGAATTTCACTTAAATTCCGCTGCGGACACTCCGCAGCGTTAATCCGCAGCGGAGCCGTTTCTCCATTGACTTTCACTTTAATTTAGCAGTGTTCGTTTACACGATGCGTACAATTCCGCTGCGGAGCATAGGCTGCGGAGCGGAATTTGGTGTCCGCAGCATGCTCTGTCTGTTGCGGAGCAGTGGCGGACTGGTTGCGGACTCATGGCGGAATTTCTCCATTGACTTCAATGGAGAGTCAAAATTCCGCAATGAAGTCCGCAGATCTTATGTGTGCTGCGGAGCGTATTGTTTTTACTACCATGACATTTCTTCATTCTGGCTGGACCTATGTATTTCTAGGTCTACAGCCAGACTGAGGAAGTCAATGGGGCTCCCGTAATGACGGGAGCGTTGCTAGGAGACGTCTGTAAATAGTCACTGTCCAGGGTGCTGAAAGAGTTACGCGATCGGCAGTAACTGTTTCTGCACCCGGGACAGTGACTACCGATCTCAATATACATGTATCTGTAAAAAAAAATATAAGTTCATACTTACCGAGAACTCCCTGCGTCTGTCTCCAGTCCGGCCTCCCAGGATGACGTTTCAGTGTAAGTGACGGCTGCAGCCAATCACAGGCCAAGCACAGGCTGCAGCGGTCACATGGACTGGAGCGTCATCCAGGGAGGTCGGGCCGGATGCCGAAAGAGGGACGCGTCACCAAGACAACGGGCGGTAAGTATGAATTTCTTTGACTTTCACTAGGGAAAGTGCTGTCCCTTCTCTCTATCCTGCACTGAATAGGGAGAAGAGAAGCACTTTTCCTGCAGTCCGCAGCGGCCAGTCCGCATCAATTTTCTGCACATTTTGTGCAGATCCGCTGCAGAATCTGCAACGCAGATTCTGTGCGGCATTGATGCGGACAGTTGCGGAGGAATTCCGCCATGTGTGGTCATGCCCTTATTATAGTAATGTAGTATTATTATTATAGTCATGTAGTATTATTATAGTAATGTAGTATTATTATTATAGTAATGTAATGTAATATTATTATAGTAATGTGGTATTATTATAGTAATGTAGTGTTATTATTATAGTAATGTAATGTAATATTATTATAGTAATGTAGTATTATTATAGTAATGTAGTATTATTATTATAGTAATTTAGTATTATTATAGTAATGTAGTGTTATAGTAATGTAGTATTATAGTAATGTAGTATTAGTATTATAGTAATGTAGTATTATTATTATAGTAATGTAGTATTATAGTAATGTAGTATTATAGTAATGTAGTATTATAGTAATGTAGTATTATTATAGTAATGTAATGTAATATTATTATAGTAATGTGGTATTATTATAGTAATGTAGTGTTATTATTATAGTAATGTAATGTAATATTATTATAGTAATGTAGTATTATTATAGTAATGTAGTATTATTATTATTGTAATGTAGTATTATTATAGTAATGTATTATTATTATAAAAATGTAGTATTATTATAGTAATGTGGTATTATTATTATAGTAATGTAGTATTATTATAGTAATGTAGTATTATTATAGTAATGTAGTATTATTATTATTGTAATGTAGTATTATTATAGTAATGTAGTATTATTATAGTAATGTAGTATTATTATTATAATAATGTAGTATTATTATAGTAATGTGGTATTATTGTTATAGTAATGTAGTATTATTATTATAGTAATGTGGTATTAGTATTATAGTAATGTATTATTATTATTATTATAGTAATGTAGTGTTATTAGTATAGTAATGTAGTATTATTATTATAGTAATGTAGTATTATTATAGTAATGCAGTATTATTATTATTATAGTAATGTAGTATTATTATAGTAATGTAGTATTATTATTATAGTAATGTAGTATTATTATAGTAATGTGGTATTATTATAGTAATGTAGTATTATTATTATAGTAATGTAGTATTATTATAGTAATGTGGTATTATTATAGTAATGTACTATTATTATTATAGTAATGTAGTATTAGTATTATAGTAATGTATTATTATTATTATAGTAATGTAGTGTTATTATTATAGTAATGTAGTATTATTATTATAGTAATGTAGTATTATAGTAATGTAGTATTATTATAGTAATGTAGTATTATTATTATAGTAATGTAGTATTATTATAGTAATGTAGTATTATTATTATAGTAATGTAGTATTATTATAGTAATGTAATATTATTATAGTAATGTAGTGTTATTATTATAGTAATGTAGTGTTATTATTATAGTAATGTAGTATTATTATAGTAATGTAGTATTATTATTATTGTAATGTAGTATTATTATAGTAATGTAGTATTATTATAGTAATGTAGTATTATTATTATAGTAATGTAGTATTATTATAGTAATGTGGTATTATTATAGTAATGTAGTGTTATTATTATAGTAATGTAGTATTATTATTATAGTAATGTAGTATTATTATAGTAATGTAGTATTATTATAGTAATGTAGTGTTATAGTAATGTAGTATTATTATTATAGTAATGTAGTATTATAGTAATGTAGTATTATAGTAATGTAGTATTATAGTAATGTAGTGTTATAGTAATGTAGTATTATAGTAATGTAGTGTTATAGTAATGTAGTGTTATAGTAATGTAGTGTTATAGTAATGTAGTGTTATAGTAATGTAGTGTTATAGTAATGTAGTATTATTATAGTAATGTAGTGTTATAGTAATGTAGTGTTATAGTAATGTAGTGTTATAGTAATGTAGTGTTATAGTAATGTAGTGTTATAGTAATGTAGTGTTATAGTAATGTAGTATTATAGTAATGTAGTATTATAGTAATGTATTGTTATAGTAATGTAGTGTTATAGTAATGTAGTGTTATAGTAATGTAGTGTTATAGTAATGTAGTATTATAGTAATGTAGTGTTATAGTAATGTAGTATTATAGTAATGTAGTGTTATAGTAATGTAGTGTTATAGTAATGTAGTGTTATTATAGTAATGTAGTGTTATAGTAATGTAGTGTTATAGTAATGTAGTGTTATTATAGTAATGTAGTATTATAGTAATGTAGTGTTATAGTAATGTAGTGTTATAGTAATGTAGTATTATAATAGTAATGTAGTGTTATAGTAATGTAGTATTATTATTATAGTAATGTAGTGTTATAGTAATGTAATGTTATAGTAATGTAGTGTTATAGTAATGTAGTGTTATAGTAATGTAGTGTTATAGTAATGTAGTATTATAGTAATGTAGTGTTATAGTAATGTAGTGTTATAGTAATGTAGTGTTATAGTAATGTAGTGTTATAGTAATGTAGTGTTATAGTAATGTAGTGTTATAGTAATGTAGTGTTATAGTAATGTAGTGTTATAGTAATGTAGTATTATAGTAATGTAGTGTTATAGTAATGTAGTGTTATAGTAATGTAGTGTTATAGTAATGTAGTATTATAGTAATGTAGTGTTATAGTAATGTAGTGTTATAGTAATGTAGTGTTATAGTAATGTAGTGTTATAGTAATGTAGTGTTATAGTAATGTAGTATTATAGTAATGTAGTATTATAGTAATGTAGTGTTATAGTAATGTAGTATTATAGTAATGTAGTATTATAGTAATGTAGTATTAGTATTATAGTAATGTAGTATTATTATTATAGTAATGTAGTGTTATAGTAATGTAGTGTTATAGTAATGTGGTATTATAGTAATGTAGTATTATAGTAATGTAGTATTATAGTAATGTAGTAGTGTTATAGTAATGTAGTGTTATAGTAATGTAGTATTATAGTAATGTAGTATTATAGTAATGTAGTGTTATAGTAATGTAGTATTATAGTAATGTAGTATTATAGTAATGTAGTATTATAGTAATGTAGTGTTATAGCAATGTAGTATTATAGTAATGTAGTATTATAGTAATGTAGTTTTATAGTAATGTAGTGTTATAGTAATGTAGTATTATTTTTATAGTAATGTAGTATTATTCTAGTAATGTAGTATTATTATTATAGTAATGTAGTGTTATAGTAATGTAGTATTATTGTTATAGTAATGTAGTATTATTATTATAGTAATGTAGTATTAGTATTATAGTAATGTAGTATTATTATTATAGTAATGTAGTATTAGTATTATAGTAATGTAGTATTATTATTAGAGATGAGCGAACTTATCAAAAGTTCGGTTCGGCTAGTTCGCCGAATTTCACAGAAAAGTTCGGTTCGGACCGAACTAGTTCTGACCGAACCTGTCACTTACGTGCGCCGAGCATGCTACTGTCCAGGGTGCTGATAGAGTTAATGGGCTGCACTAACTCTTTCAGCAACCTTCACAGTACATGCTCGGCGCGCGGAAAATACAATTTTAATAAATGTAATAAAAAAATAAAAATTATACGTTCGTACTTACTTTCCTCCTGTCCGGCCTCCAGCGATGACGTTTCATCCCTTTCGCCGCTGCAGCCAATCACAGGCTGTAGTGGCGGTCACGCACGCCAGGATGACGCTTCATCCCACGTGACCGCTTCTGCAGCCAATCACAGGCTGCAGCGGCGACATGGATGAAACGTCATCGCTGGAGGCCGGACAGGAGGAAAGTAAGTATGAACGTATTATTATTTTTTTTGGCATGTATGTATGTATGTATGTATGTTGGCATGTATGTATATCTGTGCATGTATGTTGGCATGTATGTATATATGTGCATGTTTGTATGTATATTTGCATGTATATATTTGCATGTATGTATGTTTGCATGTATGTATTTTTGCATGTATGTTGTCATGTATGTATGTATGTATATATGTGCATGTGTGTATGTATATTTGTATGTATGTATGTATGTTTGCATGAATGTATGTATGTTTGCATGTATGTGTGTTTGCATGAATGTATGTTTGCATGTATGTATGTATGTATGCATGTTTGTATGTATATTTGCATGTGTATATATATATATATGTATGTTGTCATGTATGTATGTATGTATGTTGTCATGTATGTATATATGTGCATGTATGTTGGCATGTATGTATATATGTGCATGTGTGTATGTATGTATGTATATTTGCATGTATATATTTGCATGTATGTATGTTGTCATGTATGTATGTATATATGTGCATGTATGTTTGCATGTATGTTGGCATGTATGTATACATGTGCATGTTTGTATGTATATTTGCATGTATATATGTTTGCATGTGTGTATGTATGTTTGCATGTATGTATGTATGTTTGCATGTATGTATGTTGTCATGTATGTTTGTATGTATGTTGTCATGTATGTATATATGTGCATGTATGTATGTTTGCATATTTTTATTTTTGCATGTATGTTTGCATGTATGTTTATATATATGTGCATGTATGTAATTATGTTTGCATGTATATTTGTGCATGCTTGTATATATGTATGTATGTATGTATCTTTGCATGTTTGTTTGTATGAATGTTTTCATGTGTGTGTGTGTATTCATGTATGTATGATAGTTTGCATGTATATATGTGTGTATGTTTGCATGTATGTATATTTGCATGTATATATGTGCATGCTTGTATGTATGTTTGTATATATGTATGTATGGCCATGTATGATACTGTCTGCTTGCGCCCTGTATCTAAGTCAACTTCACGGCAGGCTTCTATACATGGTATAACAGTCAGTATCACACATTAAACTGAATCTAAGCCTACGACATGTTTTATTTAATTTTTTTTTTTCACAGGTTTGGTGTTTGGACTACGTCGGTTTCGAGGACTACTTAGATGACGTGTTTTTTTTCTACAATAAAATGGTTAATGAGGGTTGTGTTGGGGGTGCTTTATTTCAATAAAATATTTTATCTATATCTTTGTCTTTTTCTTTTCAAATTTTATTACTACCACTTTAGTAATGGCCGCTGTCTGAGTGACAACATCCATTACTAAGGCGAGGCTTAGTGTTAGCCGGTGCAGAGGCTAACACTAACCACCATTATTACCCCGGTACCCACCACCACCAGGGGTGCCGGGAAGAGCCAGGTACGATCCAGTACCCGACCATCTGTTGTGATGGTCGGGCTCTGGGGCGGCCGCAGGCTGGTATTATGAGGCTGGGAAGGGCCAAAAACAGTGGACCTTCCCACCCTTGTAATGCTAGGCTGCTGCTGCTGTGTTGTATCTGGCTGGTTATAAAAGTGGGGGGGACCCCACGTCATTTTTTTAAATTATTTATTTAATTTTTTTTTTTTTTTAAAGACATGGGGTTCCACCCAATTTATCATAACCAGCCACATACAACACAGTGTTATTAGCCTGGGAATGGACAAAACCAGTGGCCCTTCCCACCAATGTAATGCCAGACTGCTGCGGCCTTGTATATGGCTGGTTATTAAAAATGTGGGGGACCCGTCTATTGCTAAATTTGTTAAATTCAAAAAAAAAAACGACGTGGGGGTCCCCCCCATTTTTATAACCAGCCCGATACAACACAGCAGCAGCAGCCTAGCATTACAAGGGTGGGAAGGTCCACTGATTTTGGCCCTTCCCAGCCTCATAATACCAGCCTGCGGCCGCCCCAGTACCCGACCATCACAACAGATGGTCGGGTACTGGATCGTACCAAGCTCTTCCCGGCACCCCTGGTGGTGGTGGGTACCGGGGTAATAATGGGTGGTTAGTGCTAGCCTCTGCACCGGCTAACACTAAGTACCGCCTTTATAATGGACGCTGTCAATCAGCCAACTGCCATTATCTAGGCACTAATAAAGTTTAAAAAAAAACCACAAAGACAATTCTTTTTTATTGAAATAAGAAATCCCCAACAAAACCCTCGTTAACCATTTTATTAAAATTTGAAAAAACGTAGATCTATGCAGTAGTCCAACGAATCGAAGACGTAGTCCAATCGGTACATCAAAATCTGCAACAACATAAAAAACCAGTTATCAATGTGAACAATAACAATACTTCTACTCACCTACACACATATATACACGCACACACAAACAAACAACCATACACAAACACACATATATACACAAACACAACAAGATATACAAACACACACACACACACACACACATAAACAGACAAACACACACACATATACACAAACTCACACATATACAAACAAAAACACACATATCCAAACACACACACACAGTTATACACACACATACACATATACACAAACACATATACAAACAAAAACACACATACCCAAACACACATATACACAAACACATATACACAAACACACCCATATATACACACAAACACACACCCATATATACACAAACACACACATATACAAAAACACACACAAACATCTACACACAAACATATACACAAATACACCCATATATACACAAACATATACACAAACGCATATACACAAACACACCCATATATACACACACACATATAAAAACAAAAACAGACAAAGTCACATACCCAAACACACATATATACACAAACACACACATACACAAACACGGTTTCTTTTAAATGCTGCTGGGGAACCCGCTCGATCCACTATATAAGGCTGCGCTACAGTGCAGCATTTAAAAGAAACAGGATCCTGACCTGTCCATAGAGTTTAAGGCAGCACAGAGTATTTCAGGAGATGAGCATGCAGATTCAGTGCTGCTGTGAACTCTGCTCTTACCATTACGTAGCTCTCAGTCTGTTACCTCTCCTCCACTCCTGTCCTCCAGAACACCTTCACATGATTGGCAAGTCACCACGTAATGGTAAGAGCAGAGTTCACAGCAGCACAGAGTATTTCAGGAGATGAGCGTGCAGATCTTGTGCGGGGTGGTGACTTGCCAATCATGTGAAGGTGTTATTGAGGACAGGAGTGGAGGAGAGGTAACAGACTGAGCTACGTAATGGTAAGAGCAGAGTTCACAGCAGCACTGAATCTGCAAGCGCCTCTCCTGAAATACTCTGTGCTGCTGTGAACTCTGTTCTTACCATTACGTAGCTCAGTCTGTTACATCTCCTCCACTCCTGTCCTCTATAACACGTTCACATGATTGGCAAGTCACCACCACGCACAAGATCCGCATGCTCATCTCCTGAAATACTCTGTGCTGCTGTGAACTCTGCTCTTACCATTACGTGGTGACTTGCCAATCATGTGAAGGTGTTCTTGAGGACAGGAGTGGAGGAGAGGTAACAGACTGAGAGCAACGTAATGGTAAGAGCAGAGTTCACAGCAGCACTGAATCTGCACGCTTATCTCCTGAAATACTCTGTGCTGCCTTAAACTCTGTGGACAGGTCAGGATCCTGTTTCTTTTAAATGCTGCACTGTAGCGTAGCCTTATATAGTGGATCGAGCGGGTTCCCTAGCAGCATTTAAAATAAACAGGATCCTGACCTGTCCACAGAGTTTAAGGCAGCACAGAGTATTTCAGGAGATGAGCACGGGCAGCCGTTCGTTTTTCCGAGCCGTGCTCCCATTATGCACACGACCGTAAAAACACCCGTTATTGCGGGTCGGAATTACGACCCGCAATAACGGGCTCATAGACTTCTGTTACCCACGGGTACCTTTCCGTCTTCTCACGGGAACGTGCCCGTGCCGTTAAAAAAATAGAACATGTTCTATTTTTCTATTTTACGGGCCGTGCTGCTATAATTATAATGACAGCACGGTTCGCAAAAGCGGCCGGCTGCCCGTGGCCGGCCGGCCGTGCTCGTAGTTACGAGTCGTAATTACGAGCACGGCCCGTAAAATAAAAAAATAGAACATGTTCTATCTTTTTAACGGCACGGGCACCTTCTCGTGAGAAAACGGGAAGGTACCCGTGGCTAACAGAAGTCTATGGGCCCGCTATTTCGGGTCGTAATTACGACCCGTGATAACGGGTGTTTTTATGGTCGTGTGCATGAGGCCCCGTAATGACGGGTGGCTACATGTGTGCACCCGTCATTACGGCAGCGTTGCTAGGCGACGTCAGTAAGGGTATGTGCACACACACTAATTACGTCCGTAACTGACGGACGTATTTCGGCCGCAAGTACCGGACCGAACACACTGCAGGGAGCCGGGCTCCTAGCATCATACTTATGTACGATGCTAGGAGTCCCTGCCTCTCCGTGGAACTACTGTCCCGTGCTGAAAACATGATTACAGTACGGGACAGTTGTCCTGCAGAGAGGCAGGGACTCCTAGCATCGTACATAACTATGATGCTAGGAGCCCGGCTCCCTGCACTGTGTTCGGTCCGGTACTTGCGCCCGAAATACGTCCGTCAATTACGGACGTAATTAGTGTGTGTGCACATACCCTAAATAGTCACTGTTCAGGGTGCTGAAAGAGTTAACTGATCGGCAGTTACTGTTTCAGTACCCTGGACAGTGACTACCGATCACAGTACCTGTAAAAAAAAAGACGTTCATACTTACCGGGAACTCCCTGCTTCCTCCAGTCCGGTCTCCTGGCCGTTGCCTTGCCTTGGTGACGCGTCCCTCTCGACATCCCTTGATGACGATGCAGCCCATGTGAGCGCTGCAGCCAATCACAGGCTGCCGCGGCCTCTGCAGCCAATCACAGGCTGCAGAGGCCTCTGCAGCCAATCACAGGCTGCCGCGTCAGAAAAGGTCGGACTGGAGGAAGAAGAGGGACTCGTCACCAAGACAACGACCGGGTACGTATGAAATGCTTTTTATTTTATTTTTAATCAGCAGCCTCTTTTCTCTATCAGTGATTGATAGAGACAAGTGGCTGCCGATTTGTATAATGTTTTTGACCGGGTTCGGTCAAAACGGGTTCGGCCGAACCCGGTGAAGTTCGGATTCGCTGCGAACCGAACTTTTCCGGAAGTTCGGACCGAAACCGGGTTCGGTTGTCCCGGTTCGCTCATCTCTAATTATTATTATAGTAATGTAGTATTAGTATTATAGTAAGGTAGTATTATTATGATAGTAATATAGTGTTATAGTAATGTAGTATTATTATGATAGTAATATAGTGTTATAGTAGATCAAATAACTAATTGATTGACAATTTTTTATTGTATCAAATTTGAAAGTAATGCGGCCCGTCAACTTCCCATTTTTTCTATATGCGGCCCACTAACCCGGCCGAGTTTGAGACCCCACGGATAGACAGTGAGAACAGTATACAGGGAATATAGGACATGCAATGAGGCTAGTATACAAGGAATATAGAACATATAGTGAGGACTGTATACAGGGAATATAGTACATATAGTGAGGACTGTATACAGGGAATGTAGGACAGACAGTGAGAACAGTATACAGGGAATATAGGACATGCAATGAGGCTAGTATACAAGGAATATAGAACATATAGTGAGGACTGTATACAGGAAATATAGTACATATAGTGAGGACTGTATACAGGGAATGTAGGACAGACAGTGAGAACAGTATACAGGGAATATAGGACATATAGTGAGGACTGTATACAGGGAATGTAGGACAGACAGTAAGAACAGTATACAGGGAATATAGGACATACAGTGAGGACAGTATACAGGAAATATAGTACATATAGTGAGGACAGTATACAGGGAATATAGGACATACAGTGAGGACAGTATACAGGAAATATAGTACATATAGTGAGGACAGTATACAGGGAATGTAGGACAGACAGTGAGAACAGTATACAGGGAATATAGTACATATAGTGAGGACTGTATACAGGGAATGTAGGACAGACAGTGAGAACAGTATACAGGGAATATATAACATACGATGAGGCGAGTATACAGGGAATATAAGACATACAGTGAGGACAGTATACAAGGCATATAGGACATTAAATGAGGACAATATACTGGGAGTATAATATAGTACATACAGTGAGGGCAATATACAGGGAATATAGGACATACAGTGAGGACAGTATACTGGGAGTATAATATAGTACATACAGTGAGGGCAATATACAGGGAATATAGGACATACAGTGAGGACAGTATACAAGGCATATAGGACATTAAATGAGGACAATATACTGGGAGTATAATACATATAGTGAGGACAGTATTAAGGACATACAGTGAGGACAGTATACAGGGAATATAGGACATACAGTGAGGACAATATACATGGAATATAGGACATACAATGAGCCTAGTATACAGGGAATATAGAACATACAGTGAGGACAGTATACTGGGAATATAGGACATACAGTGAGGAAAGTATACTGGGAATATAGGACATACAGTGAGGATAGTATACACAAAATATAGGACATACTGTGAGGAAAGTATACTGGGAATATAGTACATGTAGTGAGGACAGTATACAGGGAATATAGGACATACAGTGAGGACATAATACAGGGAATATAAGACATACAGTGAGGGCAATATACAAAGTATATAGGACATATAGTAAGGACAGTATACAGGCATATAGTACATATAGTGAGGACAGTATACAGAGAATATAATACATATAGTGGGGACAGTATGCAGGGAATATAAGACATACAGTGAGGACAGTATACAGGGAATATAGGACATACAGTGGGGGCAATTTACAAAGTATATAGGACATACAGTAAGGACAGTATACAGGGCATATAGTACATATAGTGAGGACAGTATAAAGGAAATATAGTACAGATAGTGAGGACAGTATACTGGGAATATAGGACATACAGTGAGGACAGTATACAGAGAATATAGTACATATAGTGAGGACAGTATACAGGGAATATAGTACATATAGTGAGGACAGTATACAGGGAATATAAGACATACAGATAATATAATATACAGAGACTATAGTACATACAGTAAGGACAGCATACAGGGAATATAGGACAGTGAGGACAGTATACAGGGAATATAGGACATACAATGAGCCTAGTATACAGGGAATATAGGACATACAGTGAGGACAGAATACTGGGAATATATGACATACAGTGAGGATAGTATACAGAAAATATAGGACATACTTGAGGAAAGTATACTGGGAATTTAGTACATATAGTGAGGACAGTATACTGGGATTATAGTACATGTAGTGGGGACAGTATACAAGGAATATAGACATAAAGACATACAGAGAATACAATATAAAGAGAATATAGTACATACAGTGAGGACAGCATACAGGGAATATAGGACATACAGTAATGGCAGGATACTGGGAATTTAGTACATATAATGAGGACAGTATACAGGGAATATAGGACATACAGTGCGGACAGTATACAGGGAGTATAGGACATACAGTGCGGACAGTATACAGGGAATATAGGACATACAGTGCAGACAGTATACAGAAAATATAGGACATGCTGTGAGGAAAGTATAGCGGGAATATAGTACATGTAGTGAGGACAGTATAGAGGGAATATAGGACATACAGTGGGGACAGGATACTGCGAATTTACTACATATAGTGAGGACAGTATACTGGGAATATAATACATATAGTGAGGACAGTATACAGGGAATATAAGACATACAGTGAGGACAGTATACTGGGAAAAAAGTACATAGCGTGAGGAAAGTATACAGGGAATATAGGACATCCAGGGAGGACAGTATACTGGGAATATAGTACATGTAGTGAGGACTGTATACAGGGAATGTAGGACATACAGTGAGAACAGTATACAGGGAATATAGTACCTATAGTGAGGACAGTATACAGGGAATATACAACATACAGTAAGGATAATATACAGAGGTTATACTATATACAGTGGGGAGAATATACAGAGAATATAGTACATACAGTAAAGACAATATACTGGAAATATAGGACATACAGTGGGGACAGGATAGTGGGAATTTAGTACGTATAGTGAGGACAGTATACATGGAAAACTACATATAGTGAGTACAGTATACAGTGAATATAGGAAATACAGTGAGGATAGGATACTGGGAATATAGTACATATAGTGAGGACAGTATACAGGGAATATAGGAGATACAGTGAGGAAAGTATACTGGGAATATAGGACATACAGTGAGGATAGTATACAGAAAATATAGGACATACTGTGAGGACAGTATACAGGGAATATAGGAGATACAGTTAGGACGTATACTGGGAATTTAGTACACATAGTGAGGACAGTATACAGGGAATATAAGACATACAGTGAGAACAGTATACAGGGAATATAGTACATATAGTGAGGACAGTATACAGGGAATATAGGAGATACAGTGAGGACAATCTACAGAGAATATAGTACATGTAGTGAGGACAGTATACTGGGAATTTAGTACATATAGTGAGGACTGTATACAGGGAATGTAGGACAGACAGTGAGGACAGTATACAGGGAATATAGTAAATACAGTGAGGACAGTATACAGAAAATATAGGACATACAGTGAGGACAATATACAGGGAATATAGTACATATAGTGAGGACAGTATACAGGGAATATAAGACATACAGTGAGGACAGTATACAGGGAATATAGGAGATACAGTTAGGACGTATACTGGGAATATAGTACATATAGTGAGGACAGTATACAGGGAATGTAAGACATACAGTGAGGACAGTATACAGGGAATATAGTACATATAGTGAGGACAGTATACAGGGAATATAGGACATACAGTGAGGACAGTATTATGTTTTATTTTGTTTCAGCTAATTGTCAGAGAAAAGAATGTACTTAGAAACTCCTTTATCGGAGATGAAGACGGCCTGCAGGGGACTAGATCACGAGAAGTCACAGTTTACTGTGTTTCCAACTAATATCAGTCTAGAAAAGTCTATAAGTCCCCATCACATCACGTTTTTAGCCTCCACTTAATGTATATGCCAGGAACAGCTCCCGACATATACGTTAAACATAGACAGTGACAGATACTAAACAGTGGCATCTGCCAAGCATAGACTACAATAGCGTACATTAAATGTATGCGTCATTATCTCTCATGACCCCTTTCAATACGTATACGTTAAACGGATGCCATAATAGCCTATAGGTGAGGGATGCCACTGTTAGGCATCTGTTACAGGCATCTGACTCCCATCGACGGATCAATTTAACATATACATGTCATGAAAATCTATTGTAAATCCTATGACGTATACATGAAACGGAGGCCTGTGACGTATGCTATATAGTGGTATACATCACCCATAGTCTCCCATGCTTAAAAACATACACCACGCATTGTACATTTCTTGAGGGATTCCGTTGTATGGAATAACGTATACCAGACTGACTTAGGCCAAAAGGACACTTTATTTTTACCCCTGTCGGTCTAGTGGAGACCTATGGACACTTTACTGTGGAGATTGGGACAGATCAACTAAACGTTGGGCTAAAAAGTGATCAATATCATGTCAAAATCTGTCAATTACAATATATGTGTAACACCCCTTTGGGCCGACCTCTGTAGGCAGGGTGTATTGTAGTTCTCACCTCACTATGGCGCAGTGCCTCCACCCGAATCTTGCTAGGAGCTCTATACGAAAGCAGGAGGGTCTTCCTCTTCTGCCAGAGGTCGACTCGGGAAACCCCCACCTGAGCTCAGTACACACTCACAAGCGGTTATGGTGAAACTACTCAACCGTTTTATTTAGGGAAAGGTAAACAAGGGCGATCTAAATAAGAATGATGCAAATAAAGAAATAAAGCACAAATGACATAACAGTTACAGTTCTGTGTGATTGACCCCCTAGTGGTGGGCATGAGCTATATGCCAGGCCTGGCTGGTACAACACATCAATATTTCCAGAAATGTTATGGGCAGGGGCGTAGCTAGGGGGGGCAGGCGGGGCACGTGCCCCGGGCGCAGCTCAGAGGGGGGCGCCAGCGCCACCTCCTCCTGCACTATAATTGTACCTGTGTCGCAAGGACACAGGTACAATTAGAAGCAATGAATGACCGGGCACGTTCCGTGCCCGGCCATTCAGCGCCTCTCCACGAATGAAGCAACTGGTACCTTTTGTACCAGTGAAGCTTCCGTCGATGAAAGACACTGACTGACTGACAGGGAAAGTCATCCTGCCCAGCCAATCAGCGCCTTTCATAGATGCTGTGTTCAACCCCCTGGAGACCTGCGTAGATATGGTCCCCCTGTAGATAGCCCACCCCTGTATATAGTATCCCACAAATAGCTCCCCCTATAGTGGTCCACAGAAAGCCCACCCCTGTATATAGTGCTCCACAGATAGCCCACCCCTGTATATACTATATACAAGGGTGGGCTATCTGTGGAGCACTATATACAGGGGTGGACTATCTAGTGGAGCACTATATACAGGGGTGGACTATATGTACAAGGGGGGCTATCTGTGAAACACTATATACAGGGGTGAACTATATGTGGAGCACTATATACAGGGGTGGGCTATATCTACAGGGGGGGCTACATACATGGTTGGGCTATCTGTAGAGTACCATATACAGGGGTGGGCTATATCTACAGGGGGCTATATACAGGGGTGGGCTATCTGTAGAGCACTATAGGGGGAGTTATTTGTGGGACACTATATACAGGGGCTCTATGGCAGGCACTATCTACAGGGGGCTCTATGGCAGGCACTATCTACAGGGGGCACAGTGTGTGTGTGTGTGTGTGTGTGTGTGTGTGTGTGTGTGTGTGTGTGTGTGTGTGACACGGTGTATGGTGCTATTATAAAAAGAAGTGCAGTGTATGGCGCTATTATATTTAGGGGCGTAGTGTGTGGTATAATGATAACTTTATATTTATTTATAGGTGCAGAAATGTTGGAGAAGTGAGAAGCTGAAGACATGTGAGCGGCAAACTGCAGAAATGGGCTGTGATTGGGAGAAGTCATCATAGAGGTCTGGACCGGATGGATAGAAAGAACTAGAATCTGAGACGTCACCGGTGAGTCACTTAATGTAAATGTTTATTCTGCCTCTAATCAGCACTGTAGTCACTGTATGATCTGCAGCGAGATGATGGGTGGTATGATTATGATAGGATTTATTTTTTGTGAAACAGCATCTCCCAGCATATCCTTACCATTGTTCGGGCCATGCTGGGAGCTGAAGTTTTACGCCGTGCACACCTATACGGCAGGGGTTGCACTAAATTGAGCTGTATTTGTGCTGGTGTAGTATATATGTACTGAGCTTGCTTCTGGGGCTGTATATATGTACTGAGCTTGGTTCTGGTGTTGTGTATAGAACCATATTGCTTGTAAAATGTACGAATGTTTTTATGCTCGCGATTGGTAGAGAAAACAAACACGGCGAGGGGGAAGGAGATGTCGGGAAAGAGGTTGGTGGGGGGGGGGGGCGCCAAACTGAATCTTTGCCCCGGGTGCTGGAGAACCTAGCTACGCCTCTGGTTATGGGGATAACAAAGGGTTAGGATACTGTCTTCACCAAACATATACAGTATATCAATGACCCACACAGGATAATGATCACTCACCCACACTTATACTGCTGGTGATAGCCGGCACGCGCTTATACCGCTGGCGATAGCCGGCACGCGCTTATACCGCTGGCGATAGCCGGCACGCGCTTATACCGCTGGCGATAGCCGGCACGCGCCTATACCGCTGGCGATAGCCGGCACGCGCTTATACCGCTGGCGATAGCCGGCACGCGCTTATACCGCAGGCGATAGCCGGCACGCGCTTATACTGGTGATAGCCGGCACGCGCTTATACTGCTGGTGATAGCCGGCACGCACTTATACTGCTGGTGATAGCCGGCACGCACTTATACTGCTGGTGATAGCCGGCACGCACTTATACTGCTGGTGATAGCCGGCACGCACTTATACTGCTGGTGATAGCCGGCACGCACTTATACTGCTGGTGATAGCCGGCACGCACTTATACTGCTGGTGATAGCCGGCACGCACTTATACTACTGGTAATAGCCGGCACGCACTTATACTGCTGGTAATAGCCGGCACGCACTTATACTGCTGGTAATAGCCGGCACGCACTTATACTGCTGGTAATAGCCGGCACGCACTTATACTGCTGGTAATAGCCGGCACGCACTTATACTACTGGTAATAGCCGGCACGCACTTATACTACTGGTAATAGCCGGCACGCACTTATACTGCTGGTGATAGCCGGCACGCACTTTTACTGCTGGTAATAGCCGGCACGCACTTATACCGCTGGTAATAGCCGGCACGCACTTATACTGCTGGTAATAGCCGGCACGCACTTATACTGCTGGTAATAGCCGGCACGCACTTATACTGTTACTGTCACATTATAATGTTACTAATGGCTGCAGTAATGCAATGAACACAGTCCAAACGTTGGGGCCCTGTTGCCGCGGACGTTGGCGCGCTTTTCTGTAACCGTTGGTGCACTTAATTACTGGAATTCCTCTCAAGAACAGATCTCTCACTAAGTCCTCAATATCAGCACAATAAGTTCCATCAATGTGTACTCACTACTTCTTGCAGCAAAGATGATATTCCCCCGGGATCCAGCTCGGGGCCGCAGCGTTCAGACGCGTGGAAGACAATGGAGTGGCAGGCAAAATCCTCCAGTGCTGCAGAGCAGGGAACCTCCCTGGAATCAGGCTGTTTTGCAGAGGGGATGCTGCTGCAGCATTTCTTCCTCTCATACAGTGAGCTGCTGGGCTGTCAGGACTGTCTCTGGGTCTCTGTGCTGTGTGCCCCAGTGCAGGACTCTACTCTCTGCAATGCACTCACAGTCTCCCTATCTCCTGACCATGTGTCTCTCCCAAAAATGGCCACTGTCTCTCCTCCCTGCCCAGCCTTGTCCCACAAGCCCCTGCTCAGCCAATCAGTGCTCCCCTCTCCTGCTCCTCTCCTAGGCTGCAGGGGTATAGAGAAGCAAGTGTTGCTGGGACATGTAGTCCACTGCACTTCAGAAGAAGAGGTGCTAATGTCTGTTGATGTGAGTCCCTGCTTGACATTAACTGCAGCATCCTCTATACACAATGCTTTCTCTGCAGGTGTTACATATATATTGGGGAATTTATCCAGGGAGCCTTTTATCTACAGGGATCATAAGGGTGTGGAAAAGTCATAGGTGTAATAATCTGCAGAATATATCAATAAGTATCTATCAGCAGGTAGAGAGGACAGAGCAATGTTCTGCAGATCTCCAGAGAGGTCAGTGGTGTAATAATCTGCAGAATATATCACTATGTATCTGTCAGGAGGTAGAGGAGCAATGTTCTGCAGATCTGTAGAGAGGTCAGTGGTGTAATAATCTGCAGGATATATCACTATGTATCTGTCAGGAGGTAGAGGAGCAATGTTCTGCAGATCTCTAGAGAGGTCAGTGGTGTAATAATCTTCAGAATATATCACTATGTATCTGTCAGGAGGTAGAGGAGCAATGTTCTGCAGATCTCTAGAGAGGTCAGTGGTGTAATAATCTGTAGAATATATCACTATGTATCTGTCAGGAGGTAGAGGAGCAATGTTCTGCAGATCTCTAGAGAGGTCAGTGGTGTAATAATCTGCAGAATATATCACTGTGTATCTGTCAGTAGGTAGAGGAGCAATGTTCTGCAGATCTCCAGAGAGGTCAGTGGTGTAATAATCTGCAGGATATATCACTGTGTATCTGTCAGGAGGTAGAGGAGCAATGTTCTGCAGATCTCCAGAGAGGTCAGTGGTGTAATAATCTGCAGAATATATCACTATGTATCTGTCAGGAGGTAGAGGAGCAATGTTCTGCAGATCCCTAGAGAGGTCAGTGGTGTAATAATCTAGAGAAATATATCACTATGTATCTTTCAGGAGGTAGAGGAGCAATGTTCTGCAGATCTCCAGAGATGTCAGTGGTGTAATAATCTGCAGAATATATCACTATGTATCTGTCAGGAGGTAGAGGAGCAATGTTCTGCAGATCTCCAGAGATGTCAGTGGTGTAATAATCTGCAGAATATATCACTATGTATCTGTCAGGAGGTAGAGAGGACAGAGCAATGTTCTGCAGATCTCCAGAGAGGTCAGTGGTGTAATAATCTGCAGAATATATCACTATGTATCTGTCAGGAGGTAGAGGAGCAATGTTCTGCAGCTCTTCAGAGAGGTCAGTGGTGTAATAATCTGCAGAATATATCACTATGTATCTGTCAGGAGGTAGGGGAGCAATGTTCTGCAGATCTCCAGAGAGGTCAGTGGTGTAATAATCTGCAGAATACATTACTATGTATCTGTCAGGAAGTAGAGGAGAGAGCAATGTTCTGCAGATCTCTAGAGAGGTCAGTGGTGTAATAATCTGCAGAATATATCACTATGTATCTGTCAGGAGGTAGAGAAGCGATGTTCTGCAGATCTCTAGAGAGGTCAGTGGTGTAATAATCTGAAGAATATATCACTATGTATCTGTCAGGAGGTAGAGAAGCAATGTTCTGCAGATCTCCAGAGAGGTCAGTGGTGTAATAATCTTCAGAATATATCACTATATATCTGTCAGGAGGTAGAGGAGCAATGTTCTGCAGATCTCTAGAAAGGACAGTGGTGTAATAATCTGCAGAATATATCACTATGTATCTGTCAGGAGGTAGAGAGGACAGAGCAATGTTCTGCAGCTCTCCAGAGAGGTCAGTGGTGTAATAATCTGCAGAATATATCACTATCTATCTGTCAGGAGGTAGAGAAGCAATGTTCTGCAGATCTCCAGAGAGGTCAGTGGTGTAATAATCTGCAGAATACATTACTATGTATCTGTCAGGAGGTAGAGAGGACAGAGCAATGTTCTGCAGCTCTCCAGAGAGGTCAGCGGTGTAATAATCTGCAGAATATATCACTATGTGTGGTAACGCGGGCGCCGAGTCGCGGTGGGCGGGGCTGTCTGAGCTGAATTTGGTATTTGCGCCCTTTGGTCACGGTGGCGCACTTTCTCTCTCCCGCTCCTCGGGCCGCAGAACCAGTGAAATAAGTGGTGCTTGTGGGATACACTGTTCTCTGTCCCCTGGGATGTTATGTGGTGTACCCCGAATAAGGATGTTCCAGGAGACAGGGTTCAATAAACTTTCACAGTAGTTTTACTGGGCACAATATGCTTGGTGGCTACTTTTGTCACAGAGGCAATGTCTTTAAGTAGTATAAACATATCACAGGGTATTGCAAATGGTGGTACCTGCTTCACCTCCCTGACTCTGTCTGTAATTCCTCCAAGTGTGCTGTGAGTTCTGCTCCTCTTTCTTCCCTATACTGTGCTGGAAGGTGCGCTGCTGACTGTCCCAATCCAGTTGCACTATCACAGAGGAATGGTGTCCCTTGGGGATTCTAGGCTGTGTGCAAGCTCCTTGCTTTGCTCTAGGCACTCTCAGTAGTGTCCAAGCTCCTTGTCTGGCTTCTGTACCACATGCAACACACACTGACCTGCGCTCCTTTCACTTCCACATGGCTGCTGCTGATCCTCTCACAGAATTCCTCTCAGTTCCACATGTCTGCTGCAGCATCTCACTGAATACAACTTCAGACACTGACTTGTCTGCTCTCCTCTGCCTGCACACTTCTCACTTATGCACTCCTCTGCTCCACACTGCTGCACTCCTCTGCTCCACACGGCTGCACTCCTCTGCTCCACACGGCTGCACTCCTCTGCTCCACACAGCTGCACTCCTCTGCTCCACACTGCTGCACTCCTCTGCTCCACACTGCTGCACTCCTCTGCTCCACACGGCTGCACTCCTCTGCTCCACACGGCTGTACTCCTCTGCTCCACACGGCTGCACTCCTCTGCTCCACACGGCTGCACTCCTCTGCTCCACACGGCTGCACTCCTCTGCTCCACATGGCTGCACTCCTCTGCTCCACACTGCTGCACTCCTCTGCTCCACACTGCTGCACTCCTCTGCTCCACACTGCTGCACTCCTCTGCTCCACACTGCTGCACTCAGTGAGGTTTGTTCCTGTGTCCCAGCTAGCTACACCCCTCCCCTCTCTCTGCAGAATGCATCTTAAGGTGAAACAGCCCATTTATGTTTCTGCTGAGTCATATAGGGAAGTGAATTCAGTACCAACCATGATTACAGAATAAAGCACATTAAAACCTGCATACTAAAGCAACAGTAGAATGACCGTAAATAAACAGCAATTTTCCTGGGTATCACAATAGCTCCAAGGACTTCTCCTAGTCTATGTGTTAATGTTTGTTTGTCAGTGGTGTCTGACGTATTTGGGTTATAATTTATGGTTCGTGCATTATTGATTTATTATTGTTTTTGTTAATAAATATTATGGATATTATTTAATTATGGTTAATTGAGTTAACTAACTTTTATATTTATTTCTTAATAAAATGGCTGCTGTGGCCACTTTATCCAAACCCTCGGAGTCGAGTCTTCTTGAGAGAAAGGTGTGGGTTATGAATGGGGAACAGATATATAGGTAAGTGTAATTTGCATACACATACATCACTCGACTTACCCCAAGTCATGCAAAATAAAGACACAAAACATTATAATTGGGTGTTAAATGGTCAAAACTTTTATTATATTATATGACCAAACCCAAAATGGCAAACCTCTGACTCACGAAGAGTCACCCTCCAGCACGCAGGAAAGGAAAAACCCCCTGTGGGGGAAACCTCTATGGAAACCATGGCTGGAGGATTGCCCTTCCTCTGGGCTTAGAAGGTGCCAAAATTTGTAACAGAATTTGTACATTTTCTCAGATTTTCAAGGAAAGACAATACAATGAACGAATAACATAAAACACATAAATCGGCTGATCTGGTTGGCTAGGCGGATGTCTCTCTTCCTGGGCACCCATTAAAATGAATGGGTGATCCACGGATGAGACGGGTCCTCCAGAGGGGTCCTCCAGATGCCTCCTTGTAGCACCTGTCTCCGCTCCGGCTAATAGAGGGGGATCTCCTGCTGGAAACCCCCCTCTATTACAGACAACCCGTATGAAGAGGATGGCATCACTGTGATGAAGAAGTGGTCTGGGGTGAAGGGTTTCCCTGCTAGAACCTCCAAATTACATCAGGTCGGCATTGGTGGGGAAGTCAAGCTCAAGGTCCTCAGTCCCATCCAATATGGCGCTGAATGTGGCAGTAAAACCTTCTAATATGGAATCTTCTTTATGTCATAAACATTTGTATTTATGACATCAGCACCTTCATCATCATTACTACAGGAGTTTATTACCACTGCACAACTCGTTCATTGTGACGTCACCCACAGTGGTCTGAAGTGTTAACCCTTTACTGACTGGCAGTGTACTTACCACAGAGGCCATAAAGCTGAATAGAACATATCATTGGCCATAAAGGAAAAGGGATAATGCAGGGAGCATCTCCGCACAAGAACTATCCATGACAAAGGGTTGTCCAGGATAAGATAACTTGTCTGCTTTCTCCAAAAACCAGCACCACACCTGTCCATAGGTTGTGTGTGGTATTACAGCTCATTACCATTCACTTCAATGGAGCAAATCTGCAATACCAGATACAACCTGTGGATAGGTGTGGTGCTGTTTTTGGAAGAAAGCAGCCATATTTTTCTAATCCTGCACAGCTCCTGTTAGAAATAGTTCAAAACAAGGGGGGAGAGAAGGAGAAGAAGGGGAGAGGGAAAGAAGAAATTAAAAAAAAAGGGAAAAAGAGGAACTCTGAGGTAAAAGAAATCAAACTAGACTGAAAGGAGTCTGCTGGAGGTGCCAGATGGAAAGACAGATTTCTGCCATGGGGACCAGATTAGTTGAAAAACTATGCAGTTCATCTTCGAATGCAGCGTCACAAAAACAAATTATTTTGTAAAAAAATAAAAAGTGTTTTTATTGTGCAAAACGAGAAAAACTTTTACATCCATGTTGGTTCAGGAGTCCTGGTGGTCCTCCGTGGCTTTACCCATGGAGTGTTTGGGGACATGTTGGAGCTGTGGGGGAATGGTAGGTCCACTTACTGACATCTGATGGGATTGTAGGCACATCGCACCATTTTGGGTGGCAATAAATGCTCTCTTTGAACATGTCCTCTCCGCTCCATTCTCTCCAGATCTATTTCTTTCCAGAAGAAGGTTCTCCTCCATTTATTCAGACTAGGTTGTGCCTAGACATTGGAAGTCTACAATTCCCCGGTACAAATCTAAATGTTTGGCCACATTCACTGATATTCAGAATCCAGCAACTCTGCCGATTGTTGAAGTAATCTCAGGCATTTTCTGAGTAGTTGACCGCTAACCCCCTCCACTCTGCTACCTCGCTGTAGTGCCCGACCATTACATTGTTTCTTCTCTCTCTGTAATTGTCGTCTGTCTATTGCTTGTTGTTTTAACCTTTCTCATTGATAAAAGTACAGATTTGGTAAAGACGACGCTTACATTGTTTCCTAATTGTCTTTTTGTGAGCTGCATTTTTTTTAACATTTTGTACTGCTTTATGGTTTTATTTTTCAAGTTTACATTTTTTATTAACTTTTCAGAGTTACAGGAAAAGAAAAAGAAAGAAAAACAAGAACGATATCGGACTATAACAATATTAGGTCCACACAAGAAACTTCAAACATGTAGATTCTGTGGTTTCTTATATTATAATATTATAACAATATTATTAATATCATGGCCTCAGATTATATATCACATTGAACTCAACGTATTATCAGCATTACATTGACATATTCGTATGGTTACATCAACACCACAAATATTACCTGCCAGGTAAATATGTTAGATTATGAAGAATATGTTGTCATACTAGTGGTATGAGTCTGGCAACCTAAATTAAAAACCTAAAACATATGTCTTGGACTTACAAATGTCAAACTACAGGTGGAAGAAGGGAAGTCAGCTGAATGCCCTGTGAGGAGGAGGAGAGATACTTAGTCCATGGTTCCCATAGAGTAAGGATGTGAGGAAGCCTATGGGATCTCAAAGCATACATGCGTTCCATGCTAAAGGAGACATTTACCTGATTAATCAATTCAGAAATGGAGTATTGAGTGGGCAGTTTCCAGTACTTAGCTAAGAGCAAACGTGCTGCTATTATGATGTGACTGGACACCATTTGGAAAGGGTGTGGTATATTGTGTATATTGAGAAAACATAAAGCCAGGGCTGGATCCGGCTTAACATTACAAGACGATATTTGGGAGATGATATCAAATATCTGCCTCCAAAATGAGTATACTTCCGGACATTGCCACCACATGTGAAAATATGATCCTTTACATCCACATCCCTTCCAACACAACTCCGGTGAAGACCTGTCAGTTTTCGCAAAGCTAGATGGAGTTAGATACCAGCGTAGTAGCAGTTTTTGAGAAGCTTCCCAATGTTTAACCCCCCTGGAAATTTTTTGGGTCCAAGAAAAGGCTTTACGCCATTCTGTCAGAGAGAAGGAAAATCCTCCTCCCATTTATCACAGTAAGCGGGTCTATTGGGAAGGAGGTGTTCACACAGAGCCCCATAGAAACCTGAAATACCCCGACTCTTACCCATGTGAGTAAAATACTGCTGGAGAGCCATAGAGGGAGATATTAAAGCATTGACATCTAAGGACCCAAATAAATGTCTGATACATAGATATTTATAAAAGTCTCTATTAGGGATACCATACATTTTTACTAAATCTGAAAATGCCCAGAGCATACGATCACTAAATAACATGTATATATGGGAGATCCCTGAACTTATCCAATTATCCAAGGATATCCCTGGTAAGAAGGTTAGTAAATATCGTAAGGGTAGTTTTCGAAGTTGAGTTAGAGCCATTGTGGGGAGCTTAGAAGTGTAGGATTTCCACGCCTTCAGGGAAGCCGAGATAGTTGGAGACACATAGTTATATGTTTTAGGAGGCAAGTGTGAACCAACCCCTAATAGTGAGATAAGCGGACGATCTACTAATGCCTGTTCAATATGTAACCACCTCTGTAAGGGGGAAGATGTACACCAAGACTTCATTTGATCTAATGAAACTGCCCAATAATACTTTTGAACATCTGGCATTCCCATACCTCCTTGCCTCCAGTGTCAAAATAATATGTGCATCCGCACTCTAGGTTTTTTATGTACCCATACAAAGTAGTTTAGTGTTCTTTGGAGATTCCTCAAAAAAGGACCGGGAAGAGGAATTATCAGTGCACAGAATGCATAAAGAATGATGGGCAAAATCATCATTTTAATAATTGCTATTCTCCCCACCCAAGATGTGCAGACTTTACCATATGTAGATAACAATTGTGGAATACTTTTTAAAAGAGGGGTAAAATTATGTTTAAAGAGAAGGCTTGTAGAATTAGTGAGTTGTATACCCAAATATGAAATTTTTAGTGAGTTCCATTGGAAAGGAAAGGAGCTACGAATCTCATTCCCAACATTTACCGGGAGCCCCACGTCTAACAGGTGCGATTTTCCAGCATTAATTTTATAGCCAGCCACCCTCCCAAACATATCTAGGGTCTGGTGTACTGCAGGAAGGGATGTCAAGGGATTGGAGAGTGAGAGGATTACGTCATCTGCATATAGCCCTATCTTGTGGTGAGATTGGCCAATCCGTATACCTGTAATGGACTGGTTCTGCCTAATAGACATAGCTAGGGGTTCCATCACCATTGCAAAGATCAGGGGTGAAAGTGGGCACTCCTGTCAGGTACCGTTAGAGATAGGGAATGAGGTGGACATAAACCCAGAGGTCAAAACTCTAGCTGACGGATTAGAGTATAATGCCATAATAGCAGATTTTATCCACCCACCGAATCCAAATTTGGACAAAACTGCCTCCAAGTATCCCCAGTGTACCCGATCAAATGCCTTCTCCGCATCCAAAGCGAGGAGTACGGAAGGCACTCGACGGGACCTTGCCCAATGTATCCGATTTATAAGCCGTCTAGTACCATCTGGTGCCTGTCTTCCAGCTATGAATCCCACTTGATCTTCATGTATCAAGTTAGGGAGTAGATTAGCCAACCTACCAGCCAATATCTTAGCGTATAATTTAACATCTGTATTTAACAGAGATATTGGACGGAAGTTGGCAGGGGAGTCCGGTATTTTCCCAGGCTTCGGTAAAGTGACTACGGTTGCAGAGATCATCTCCTTTGGAAAAGATCCCACAGTGGCAGCTCCATTGAACACATTAACCAAATTAAGGGCTAGTATCGTGACATATCTTTTGTAGTATTGATTGGTAAACCCATCTGGGCCTGGGGCTTTCCCTAGTTTTAAACCTTTAATAGCTTGAGAAACTTCAGATACCGTAAAAGGGGATTGTAAATTAGAACTATCTTCTTCTGACAGGGAAGGAAGATTCAGACCGCCTAGGAAGTTATTTATATCCGATACTGATGGCTGATAGGTAGCGTTATCTTCTCTGAGATTATATAAATTGTGGTAGAAACTTCGAAATTGTTCACTGATTTCTTGAGGATGGGTAACCTTATTACCATTTTTGTCTATGAGAAATGCCGTTCTCTGCTTAGCGCTTCTTTTTTTTATCATTTTGGCTAGAAGTGCCCCTGGTCTATTACCATGAAGGTAAAAACCAAATTGTAGTTTTTTAAACAGGGCCATATGACAGGACATAAGCACAACTTGAAGTTGGTCTCGAAGGACTTTAATCTTTTGCGATGTGTCTGAAGTTACCTTAGTTTTATTAAGGGATTCCAAATTGTGCAGTTGGGTGAGAATATCATTAGTGGTTTTCTCCCTATGTTTTTTAAATCTGGAGGCGGCCTGAATCCCCATCCCCCGCATATATGCCTTATGGGCATTCCACAGAGAAAAGCAATTGTCTGAAGAAGGGACATTAATTTCAAAATATGTTTGGACGTGGGTGTCCATCATATCTTTAGTAAGCGGGTGATCTAGAACTACATCAGTTAATCTCCAGGAAGAGAAAGGAGGCGATGGTACTTGATCTAGAATCTCTATAGAAACAGGGGCATGGTCTGACCACGATATGTCTCCAATAGTGGATGACGAGATACATCGGAGGCTGATTTTGCTCGCCAGAAACATATCTATTCGAGAGTATACTTTATGTGGTGCAGAGAAATACGTAAAATCCCGTTCATTACCATGTTGACAGCGCCATACATCATATAACTCTTCCACATATATCGTATGATGTAGATTGGAGTGTGGTCTATGGACATTAGAGGAGTCAATTGATGGGTGCATAACTTCATTAAAATCCCCCCCTATGATCAACATACCCTTTGCCATTTTGTGAACCTTTCTGAGTATTTTGTGAAAGGCCTTAAGCTGATGTGAGTTAGGAAGATATATATTAACTAATGTGAAAGTGATATTATTTATGTCACAGACAAGTATTAAAAATCTACCCTGAGGGTCTAACAAAACATCATGCACCTGAAATGCAACCGAATCTTTTATAGCGATCAATACACCCTTTGCTTTGCTGGAATTAGATGCCTGAAAAATGTGGGGAAATTTAAAATGTGTACATTTCGGAGGATTAAGGGAGGATAAATGAGTTTCCTGAGCGAAAAGAACATCACTACGAAGGGCCAGAGCCTCCTTCCACATCTGTCGTCTTTTAAAAGGGCTATTTAGCCCCTTGACATTTAGGGAGGAAATAATAAACGGCATGAGGTAGTGTAAAAAAACATACTAGGCCTGGCTGCGCATTTAGCACTAAAACTGAAGTGACAATTAGGATCTTGTGAACCATGAAGTGGACAATACAGTGTTACCAAATACAAGAATATTAACAGAAAAACATAAATGTAGAAAGCATGGCGCCTACTCTGCGCCGTACAGACCTCCATGGGGAAGAGAGGAAAGAAATATTAGCAACAAGTAGCATTAATACATGACCATACAATCAGCATGAAGATCAGGTGGTGGCTTGTCCCTGTACCGATTCCCATTCCGGATGAAGTCGTCTCGGTGGTTTGCTGGTCGGAGCAGATCCTGTAGGTTGGACAGGAATGTTCCACTGGCGGAGTAGAGCGATCCCATCTGAAGGTGTAGGGATAACGTGTGTGGAGCCATTCCTGGAGACCAATAATTTGACCGGGAAACCCCACTTATATTTCAAATTCTGCTCCCTGAGAGCCAAAGTAATCGCTTGAAATTGCTTTCGGAGCATCAAGGTAGAAGCAGACAGATCCGGATAAATTGAGATATGAGCATAGGGGGGTGGAAGTTTCCCCAGTTTTCTGGATTCCTGCAGGATGCGGTCTTTGGCTTGATAAAAGTGCACCCTTGATAGAACATCTCTGGGAGCATTTTCCGGAGCGGCCCGGGATTCAGGAATCCTGTGTGTTCTGTCCAAAGTTAAGTCCAGTGAAGTAAACATTGGAACCAGAGCCTTGAACATAACTTGGAGAAAGTTGGGTAGTTCGGATGGTGAAATTTCTTCTGGAATCCCTCGAATCTTGAGATTATTTCGCCTAGACCTGTCCTCCTGGTCCATCAGTTTATCTTTTAGCCACTTTACTTCTTCTGTGAGCTCAGCATGAGCATCTATAAGATCATTATGAGCCCTGGCGTGATCTCCCAGACTTCGTTCTATATGGTCCGTGCGGAACCCAAGATCATCCATAGATGTATGAATTTGCGCCAGTACTTTATCTAGTACCCCAGAAATTGAATTCTGCAGTGTATGCATAAGCCCTTTCATAATGGCTGTGGTCAGGGGAGCATCGTCAGGTATTTCTGACATCCCAGACAGGACAGGGTCAGAGAGATGTGTTCCAGGAGATAGGAGACTTTGGGGAAATAGTGCTTTTTTAACCGCCGGGCCCTTACTGTTAGGTGAGGAGGAGACCGATCTAGTCGCCCCCCGTTTTCCAGGGCCAGACACCTCTTCCACCCTGCCCTGTGTGTCGCCATCTGTGAACTGACCTGTGACAGCCGATGGTTGTGTGTAAGGCTGCCGCGCTTCCAGCTCAGTCAGGGATCCGGCGCCATCTTGTGAACGGCCCGAGGCGGGAAAGTAGTCCGGAAGCTTTTTCGGCTCCGATTTTGACTGTTTTCTCCTGGTCATGTTCCACATTTGGGTCAGCCTGATCAGGGAGCCTCCAAGGTAAGTTGTACCGCAATACAAGGTCGGATATCGCTGTGAGCCGCAGTTATGCTACGAGTGAAGCAGGAGAGATTTCACTACACCGCCATTCCAGTCTGCGGCAAGCTCCGCCCCCACTGCTTTATGGTTTTAATAAAGATTGAGCAGAGTTACTGCAGTTAAGCGGTGAGAAATATTCTTCTACATTGTCACGGCGCGGGGTGTGGACCCACAGGGCCGTACCGCGTAGCGGGGTAGCAGCTGGCCAACAAGGTACAAAACCATGTCTATAGTTCTGAACCTGAGTACCTGAGGCAATGTAGACAGTGGCAGGGACACGACTTGACTTTCACAGCAGGTGACGTCGCGGATGCAGCGGGAAGACACGACTTGACTTTCACAGCAGGTAACGATAGCACGGGATACAGGGTACAGGCAGCAGGAACGGGTAACACTGGGAACTGGAAAACACTGGGAGACCTTTAGCAAGACAAACTAGGGTATACAACAACGCTCAGGCAAGGAACCAGTGGGCAGTCCATTTTAAGTCCCATCATCAACAATCCCCAAAGGGTTTACTCTTTATGAGGATATACCAGCTACATGAAGACTGGAGGGGTGGAGATAGAAATAAACTATTACTCCAAAAAGAAACCATGTGGATATACACCCTGGGGACTTTATCCCCTAGGGGGCTAAATAATGAGATCAAATGTAACATGTTCCTCTGAAATGATTGGGCTTATGTATCTGTTATGGATTCTTCTTTCTCCGAGGTTCTTTTTCTTTCTTGGATCCCTGCTCAGGACGGTGGGGACTCGGTGGATGGTCATTTTTTGGCCCTTGACCTACTCCCTGCCGACCTGCCCGGTCCCCTTTTGCCATCATTACGTAGTATACTGTATCTCTTTCTTGGTTCTTTCCTGGACTTTGTATGGGTGGGTTCGATATCCGCTCGGTGGGCTGTTTACCAGCAGCTGAGTGGTCTTGCACTCACTCATCCTTATCCATACTATAGAAATAACCTTATTTCTATTCTGAAACTGTAAAGATGGAGATACACTCTTTACCTCCTCAGTTCTTCCCTATATTGAACTAATGACCTTATTCATACATTGAAATGGAGGGAATAAAATGTTCACTCTTGAGCATATTCAATGGATGGATTTATACATATATGGAAATGGAGAGAAAAGAGATCCTCTTCCCTGTAGCCGGCTCATAATGTGGATCTACCCCCTTCTTTTCTCAGATGTATTAACCATCTCAGGACACATCTCCGTCTCTCACTTACAATATTATTCTTTGGATCTAGTTGATGTCTGACCAATTTGTGACACTCTGTGTAATATATATATCTCTGTGAGCTATAAAGGAAACAGAATATCGCTACTCGCAATATGTTTGGGATTTTTTTCTTTCTTTCTTTATTGCCTCTTTCTCATATTTTTTTCCCTCCCCTTTTTTTTTGTTTTCTTTTTCTTATTTTTTCTTTTTCTTGTTTCTTTCTTTCTTTCTTTCTTTATCTTTTTATTATTTTTCAGGGAGAGTGATGCCTCTCTCTCCAGGATAATGACATTAGCATCTTAATTAAAGTCATTAATGAGGACCTCATTTTTGGTCGTATCTGCTTTTGGCAAGCCTGGTAATATTTTCTAATGAAATTATTCTTTATTATGATTACCTTTCTAAAAATGGTTTAGGATGTATTGTACATTTGTTTAATCTGTACTTGCAGTTTATTCCCAATATTCTGCTGCATGTAAACGATCGAGTTATTGAAATTGACAATGTATCTTTAAATGCCTGTGCTATATAAGCAGGTACTATCGTGAACATGATTTCCTGTCTCTGATGAAGTCCCAGCTAGGATGAAACGCGTAAGACGTATGCACGGTGGTGAGAGACGTCATCACACCGTTTTCCTCAGGTGTGGTACCTGTAAACTCCATGCCTCAAACCACGCTTGGTTTGTTACCTACTACCTTGGCTGGTATCTCCTTATTGGGTCCCTGGACTTGAGATTCTTAACCTCTACTACTTATGAGGTATGGGACATAACATCTAGAGGATATCAATTGGCTGTTTCAAACTTGAAGCAAGAACTTTGCATGCACGCTACAACAGCCCTTAAATTCACCTGTACCCGGGAATTAACCCATCCTGTTACGGAGAAGGAAGCAAGGGAGAAATCCACTCTGTGTATAATCAGGAATCCGCCTGCTTGAAGGAATCGAAGTGACCAAGAATACGATTCTAAGGTCAGATACATGTGGCTGTTAAGTTGCACTGAAACTTCAAGAATGATAAAGCCCATCTATGGACTGATGTGCACACAATAGATGAGTATGCGGAAAATCATTGTGGATCATTTATATTCTGTTTGCTCACTCTACTTTACCGTACTTATATTGGTTCCTGGATGTGCTTAACAATTTTGCCGTTCTGACAGGTTTGAATTGGCTGTCCCTCCTAGGCTGTAACTTGTTATATGTACCTTGCCGAAATATCTTTTTGTATCTCATTTAGCATATTTATGCTTATATCGATATATACCCATAATTATCCCTGGCCAGGTCGTTTTTAAATTGTATTCTATTATTGTATATGAATTTTGTGGGAATTTGTTTGCTACTTTTCCCTTTTTTCTACGAATTAAACTAATTTTATATCACAATATCTATAGATATATTTATTTTTTATATATCAATATCTGAATTCTCTTACCCAGATGAGTGCTTGTTTTGTCCTGGATAGTTTTTTGGTTCATTGTTTTTGGTTTAGTTACTAGGACCGCACCGTGTGGCCCCCCAACCACAATATTCTGGGATTCTGGATATTCTCTTCTATTTTTTGTCCCCTTATTATAGTCCAGCAGCCATTTGGGCTGATAATTGATGTAAGGAAGCTTGACGCATACTGGCCCTTTAAGGCCGTGCACGCGTGGGCGCCCTGCGGTACACAGTCCGAGGACCCGGAAGAGAGTGCCAGCGTCTCCCTGGAGGGAGTACACGCCGAGAAGAGAAGCATCCATGGCCGGGATCGTCAAGAGGTAAGTCAGAACGACGACCCCCGGCCATGGACGTAACATACGTCCTGCTCCTGAGGTGACCTCAGGGAGGACAGAAACCTGCCATGGAACAGAAGAGACTGGGGTGGTGGACATTGTTAGGTAAAGGTTAAGTTATAGACTTACCATCAGGGGTGCTCAGGGATATGCCGCTAATCCCTAAGTCAAGACTAGCTAGGAGGTCAAGGCTTCCTGAGCCCTGCTCACACCATAGTCAGGAGCCCCCCAGCTTGACTGTGTCTGATTTGGGACAGGTAGTGGCTCAATTACTGGCTGGTGTTAGAGAGGCTTTGGTGCAGCGTGAGGTCCCACCACCTGTGGTCCCCGTTGCTCCTTCTCCTGTGGCGGCGTGGTATGGTTCGGTATCTGGGGCTGTTGCGCTAGCTTCTAAAGTCAGTGGAGTTTCGCCATAGCAGTTTCATCTGGGGCCAGTGTGAGGAATGGAGGGAACCACTTTGTCTATTTTGCTGCAGGTGGAGAGAGACTTTTTCTGGGACTATTTCTGTTATTTGCCCCTTGTCCTGAGCTCAGGAGGTTCTTAATTCAAATGAGACAAGCAGCCGATCAAACTGGGAAACCAGTGAACCAGTCCAAACCAGTGTAGAAGTGTCTGAAAATAATCCTCTCCACTGTCACCTTCAGACTGTCCGACCACATTGGTGAGGATATGCGTAGGAGCCGCCACAGGTGGGCATGGATTATAAATTGATAGTTGATGTGTTTATGTTTCTTTTGATGAGTTTTATTTAGAAATTTAGCACCAAGCGCGCCGCCTATGTAAACATGTATGCCGCCTATGTAAACATGTATGCCGCCTATGTAAACATGTATGCCGCCTATGTAAACATGTATGCCGCCTCTGTAAATATGTATGCCGCCTATGTAAATGTGTTTGCCGCCTATGTAAACATGTATGCCGCCTATGTAAACATGTATGCCGCCTATGTAAACGTGTATGCCGCCTATGTAAACATGTATGTTGTCTATGTAAACGTGTATGCCGCCTATGTAAATATGTATGCCACCTATGTAAACATGTATGTTGCCTATGTAAACGTGTATGCTGCCTATGTAAACGTGTATGCCGCCTATGTAAATATGTATGCCGCCTATGTAAACGTGTATGTCGCCTATGTAAACGTGTATGCCGCCTATGTAAACGTGTATGCCGCCTATGTAAACATGTATGCCGCCTATGTAAACATGTATGCCGCCTATGTAAACATGCATGGCACCTATGTAAACATGTATGCCGCCTATGTAAACATGTATGCTGCCTATGTAAACATGTATGGCGCCTATGTAAACATGTATGCCGCCTATGTAAACATGTATGCCGCCTATGTAAACATGTATGCCGCCTATGTAAACATGTATGCCGCCTATGTAAACATGTATGCCGCCTATGTAAACATGTATGCCGTCTATGTAAACATGTATGCCGCCTATGTAAACATGTATGTCGCCTATGTAAACATGTATGCCGCCTATGTAAACATGTATGCCGCCTATGTAAACATGTATGCCGCCTATGTAAACATGTATGTGTATATCATTTTAGTGCTTGCTGCCATCTAGTGACCAAACTACATAGATAGTTTGTGTAGTGCTGTTGTGTTTTGTGTGCAGGACCTGTGATCACATGACCAGAGAGGCAAATTCTCAAATTCGTGCAGGTGCTGCACAGCTACTCAAGTAGGGGAGAAGCTGAATCTTTATTTATTTAACAGGAGTTTAACACCATATTTAAATATGCAATATTTAAAAAACAAATCGCCATCTTAAAGTCGTGAAACTGCATATTATGAGAGGAAAATGACTGTTATGCTATGTCGTTGATATATACATTGTGTATTACGTGTTATTCCTCTTAAGTAAACATATAACAGATCATTCCTCCAATTAAGAGCCTTCGGGAATCTTGTATGAAGCTGCAGATCGCAGAACGCCTCCCTATTCAGGAAGTGTCTTCTCCAATCTCCACCCGTCTTTGGTTTCTTCACTTCTTCAAGGCCATAAAAACATTGGGGGGAATTTATTAAGATGGCATTTCATATGCCAGTCTTAATATAAAGAAAGTTGGAGTAAGATGAAATACAGTTATTAAATGTGTCACATCTTTCGGCCGTTCATGCGCCACAATCGTTATGCAGCGACCACGGCCATGCTCCATCCATTCCCCCTACCCATCGGACATAATGTAAAATAAAAAATAAGTATAATCGTTTCTCTGCTTCTCTTCTTCCCCCTTGATCCTCTAAGGCTCCCTGCTGCCCATACAATGCACTGACACCGAGCAGCGTCAGGTCCTTTATATGTGACACAGCACTCAACGTCATCAGTGCATTGTATGAGCCGCAGGCTGCGGAGAGAACATGAGGGGACCAGAAGAGGAGTGCTGAGGTGAGCATTCATTTTTTATTTAATTGCCCGATAGAGGGGACGGAGAGGAGCCTGGCATGGGCCTCTACCTTGCTACGCTCCACATAGTGACATTTTTGACAATTATTAGCAGGCGGAGATTTCCACTATAGTTTACGCCAGGTGTAAATTATTATAAATTTGTTGGGGTGCTGTCACCCCGCCCCCTTTTGGGAAGCCCCCTTTTAGAAAACTGGCGTAGAAAGGTTAATACATTTCCCCATAAGCTTTAAAAATTACCATTATGTGATTCTAAGAAGTGTTTTTCTGCACCGGGAGGCATTAGTGGTTTTTTTGTTTTTGTATCTGAAATGTGTTCTACAATGCGCGTTTTGACGTTTCTAATCGTGTGCCCTACAGATGTAGCCGGCTTTATCTTGACTTTCAACGCATTAAAGAGGCTCTGTCACCACATTATAAGCGGCCTATATTGTACATGATGTGATCGGCGCTGTAATGTAGATAACAGTGGTCCTAGTAATAAAGAGGCTCTGTCACCACATTATAAGCGGCCTATATTGTACATGATGTGATCGGCGCTGTAATGTAGATAACAGTGGTCCTAGTAATAAAGAGGCTCTGTCACCACATTATAAGCGGCCTATATTGTACATGGTGTGATCGGCGCTGTAATGTAGATAACAGTGGTCCTAGTAATAAAGAGGCTCTGTCACCACATTATAAGCGGCCTATATTGTACATGATGTGATCGGCGCTGTAATGTAGATAACAGTGGTCCTAGTAATAAAGAGGCTCTGTCACCACATTATATCTTGTACATGATGTGATCGGCGCTGTAATGTAGATAACAGTGGTCCTAGTAATAAAGAGGCTGTCACCACATTATAAGTGGCCTATATTGTACATGATGTGATCGGCGCTGTAATGTGGATGACAGTGGTCCTAGTAATAAAGAGGCTCTGTCACCACATTATAAGTGCTCTATATTGTACATGATGTGATTGGCGCTGTAATGTAGATTACACCAGTGTTTTTTTATTTAGAAAAACGATAATTTGTGACGGACTTATGACCTATTTTAGCTTTATGCTAATGAGTTTCTCAATGGACAACTGGGCGTGTTTTAATATATGACCGAGTGGGTGTTGTACAGAGGAGTGTATGACGCTGACCAATCAGTGACCAATCAGCGTCATACACTTCTCTCCATTCATTTACACTGCAGATAGCGATATATCTATATCGCTATGTGCAGTCACATAAACACACTATTATAAACCTATAAAGTGTAGGGCACAATTAACACAAATATATTGGAAAAATATATGAATTTTATTGAATATTACAACATTAAAAAATAGGTCATACTGAGCCAAAAACACAAAGACGTCTGACAATTACAGAGGACATACAAAAAAATGGTAAATGACACTGTCAAGGATACAGGTATATGTCTATTTCTAGGTAGAGCTAGCCTGATGAAATGGTAGTTGAAGCCTCTATATATATTTTAGCATATGAATTTGCAAGGTAGAAAATATATATACAAATGAGAGGACACTTGCATAACAGATAAGTGTACCCAGTGCAAAGGTGTATCAACAAGCTACAAGCTTGAGGCTAGGGTCCGGTGTAAGGAACACAGCGTACCTACAACAATGATAAAGGCAATTTAAATGAGAGAATACCTAGAAAATAGAGTGTATAACGTACCCATTGTAGTCCTCTGCATGGAGAGAACGTCAGTCCCGACGCGCGTTTCGGCGAGATGCCTTCGTCCGGGGGTGGCGTCTCTCCAGCAGGGACCTCCCCTTTTAAAGCATATAGCCGTCCAATCATATCTGCACTAAGGATCACATGAGGCAGTGGGTTTGTGTAAGGTGGCGTCATGTGTCGGGGGCGGGAAAGCTAGTCACTATCCCCTGACCGCGCGTCATCAAGGGGGCGCGGATCAACGGCGACTGACGCCGTGGAGACACGCCCACCCAGATGCAGACGCGCGAGTCAAAGGGAAGCCGAGGAATCCCTCCCGACACGAGCGCACGGACAAGCACTGCAGAGGTAAATATATCCCATGAGATGTATGAAGTACAAGATCGGACAGCAGAGATAGAGTAAACAGGGCATGAAATGTAATGTTTAATCAATTAACAGTTATGTATTGGATTGAGTGCGACAGCCATGAACATACTTAAAATGCAGTAAGATAATGTAGAATACAGTGAAGAACAATATTAATAAAAGCAAACACCATATTTAAGGATGATACAGAGTATACATCAGTTTACACCATGTAATAAAGGAGACAAATGTATCGCATTAATAATAAATCATGTATCTCAAATATATCCATTGTAACAGGATGACAACATATATACAATCATGCCTATACAGATATATACCCAAGCGATTATAAATAAATACAAATATATGTACATTAGTTGTTATGGCAAAATATTGAACAATAAATATAAATAGTATATATTAAAGATTGGACTGAGAAAATCAAGTAAATATCATTAGAAAAATGTACATACAGTGTCTATGTGAAATAAAGATTTATAATAATAAAAAAAATATATATATCATGAGAAATAAGTAATATAAATATCAATATAAAATGTATCAATTTAATAGTTATTAATTGTGAAACAAATTGAAGACAAAGTGATAGAGTGTGTATGTATGAGAAAAATGTATATATATGTGTATAGTGTATACATCAATATGAGATAAGTGTCATAAATATACAATAAGAAGAAAGTGTTGTGTTGGTGAATGTTATAAAACACCATATTATATACTGAAAATACATTAATTCGAATATATATCGAAACAGGGAAACAATAAATAAATAAGATAAACAAGTGATAAGAAAAGAAAAAGTGCATATATGTGGATATTTATGGACAAGTGAACATAATAAATATGAAAGTGTAAATAAATAAATAAAAACTAATAATAAATAATAATGAAAAATAAATATGTATATATATATATTTAACCACATAGGGTCGTAAACACGACCATTTTAACCAAAGAAAATAAGTAGCGTTCTTTATTAGGTATGAATAGATGTTCGTCGCACTGCATTCATGACTTCTCATTCTCCAAATTATATCAAGTCATAGAGGTTCTATAATAAAAGGGGAGGTAATTAGACACATATAAAAAAAACGAAAACATGTTTAAAATAACCCACTGGAGGTTAATGGTCAAAGGAATGGGGCGAAATTCAGGTTCTCATTGAGCCCAAAAGGAGACATAGTCCCTAGAGTCCAGATCCACTTAGATTCACACTTTGCCAACTTTTTAGAAATGTCGCCCCTTCTAATATGTTTTTCGATACAATCGATTCCTCTAACTTTAAGTTTGGTTGAATCGCACGAATGGTATGACTTGAAATGTCGGGTGACAGGTTTCAAGGTTTCGGGGGTCTCAATCATTTTAGCTAACGTGATGTCACGGACATGTTCCCTAACTCGAATTTTAAGTTCACATGTAGTGAGTCCGACATATATCTTGGGGCAGGGGCAGGTGGCGTAATAGATAACTGCCTTGGTTGAACAAGTAATAGAGTGGGTAATGGTAAATGTACGTTTGCCCGTTGAGTCAACGAAAGTAGTCGCTTTTTCTATATTAGAACACGCAACACAATGTCCGCATGTCTTACAGCTCCATTTAGGGCCTTTGGTACCAAAGGGAAACCTTTGGCTATTTAGTTGGTAATGACTGCGGACAAGGTGATCTTTAAGATTTTTTGAACGTCGTGCCGAAATGGTTGGATATCTAGAGATGTATTTCTCGATTGTTGGGTCGGTAAGTAATATGGGCCAGAACTGCTTCAGTATATCTTTCATTTGAGGCCATCTTGAATGGTATTCTGTAGTAAATCTTACCTGTGTCTCTAGTTTGTTTTTTGGTTTAGGGAATAGAAGTTCATCTCTTGATGTATTTTTCGCACGATTATATGCCTTTTTAATCGAGCGTTTACTATATCCCCGGACAAGGAACCGATTGGTGAGGTCGTAGGCCTGTTTCTCAAATGTATCAGTAGAGGAACAAATCCTTCGGATCCTTAAAAATTGACCTATTGGGACTGCCTTTATCGTCTGTATGGGGTGAGAAGAGGAAGCGTGAAGGAAGGAATTAACCGCCGTGGTCTTCCGAAACACGTCCGATTGGAGAAAACCATTTGCATCTTTGCACAATTTGATGTCTAAAAATTCAGCCCAGCATTTATCATAATGATAAGTTAGTTTAATGTTCAAATCATTTCGATTTAATGTATTGATGAAAGTCTCAAAAGTCTCAGGCGTCCCCTTCCAGATAAGCAGAATGTCATCGATGTACCGGGCCCAAAATATGACCCGGTCCATCGAGACACCCCGCCCACCATGGAAAAGGTCACGCTCCCACAGCCCCAGGAATAAGTTCGCATATGAAGGGGCACATGCTGCCCCCATTGCCGTTCCCTGGAGCTGGAGGTAAAACTGATATCAAAATAACGAAGGAGGATAAGAAAAAAATCTAAAGTGCCCCAGAGTTTGTGCAGCCCTCCCCATTACATGCTGAACTCAGCTGCACATGTATGGGGAGGTGAAAGATTCTCTTTAAAAGAAAGGTGTTATAATTTTATTTTTTTTAATTGATATGTTTTATTTTATGGGCCTAATTTTTCTAATTATTTTAATATGTTTCCGAAGGTAGCTATTTATTCATATGTTTGTACGTCTGCGGGGGCAGCCAGCTTTATTTTTATTTTTCATACTGCTAATTTTTGTTTTGCAGGTTCCGCTGGACGATTTGGACTACGTCGTAGATTCATTGGACTACTTTGCTGATTTAAGATTTATTTCTTTTTTTAACCCCTTAACGCTCTGCGGCGTAATAATCCGTTGTGCTAACTGTATCGTTACGTCGCGGTAGGAACGGTCATTTTGTCCGTCCTCCCAACACATACAGGAGCTGTGACAGCTGCCGCAGCTCCTACAGCGGGGACCGATCGCTGTGTCCCCGCTGATTAACCCCTTAAAAGCCGTGTTCAATAGCGATCACGGCTTTTTAGGGGTTAAGCTACAATCGCCAGCCTGCTACACGATAGCGCTGGCGATGGTGGCTATGGCAACCGGACACCAAACAATGGCGTCCGGCTATGCCATCGACAGAAGCCTAGTGGGTCCTGACGAAGTCAGGACCCACTATGCTTGCTGTCAGTGAGTAGCTGACAGCTCTGATACACTGCACTACGCATGAAGTGCAGTGTATTAGAATAGCGATCAGGGCCTCCTGCCCTCAAGTCCCCTAGTGGGACAAAGTAATAAAGTTTAAAAAAAGATGTGTAAAAATAAGAAAATAAAAGATTTAAAAGTAATAAAAGTAAAAATCCCTCCTTTTCCCTTATCAGTCATTTATTATTAATAAAAATATATAAACAAACAAATAAACTATACATAATTGGTATCGCCGCGTCCGTAACGGCCTGAACTACAAAAGTATTTCATTATTTATTCCGCGCAGTGAACGCTGTAAAAGAAAATAATAATAAACCGAACCACAATAAAAATTGTTTGGTCACTTCACCTCCCAAAAAATGGAATAAAAAGAGATCAAAAAGTCGCATGTACCAAAAAATGGTCCTGATCGAAACTACAGTTCGTTACACAAAAAATAAGTCCTCGCACGGCTTTATTGATGGAAAAATAAAAAACGTTCTGGCTCTTAGAATAAGGAAACACCAAAAGTGAATGATTTAAAAAAAATTAAGTATTTTATTGTGCAAACGCCATAAGACATAAAAAAACTATAAACATCTGGTATCGCCGTAATCGTATCGCCCCGCAGAATAAAGTGAATATGTCATTTATAGCGCACGGTGAACGCTGTAAAAAAAATAGAAAAAAAAAACAATAGTAGAATTGCTGTTTATTAGTCACCACGCCACCTAAAAATAGAATAAAAACTGATCAAAAAGTCGCATGCACCCCAAGAAAACTGCAATGGATTCCTCAAGGGGTCTAGTTTCCAAAATGGGGTCACTTTTGGGTTTTTTCTACTGTTTTGGCACCACAAGACCTCTTCAAACCGGACATGGTGCCTAATAAAAAAGAGGCCTCATAATCCGCTAGGTGCTCCTTTGCTTCGGAGGCCGATGTTTCAGTCCATTACCGCACTAGGGCCACTTGTGGGATATTTCTCAAAACTGCAGAATCCGGGCAATACGTATTGAGTTGCGTTTCTCTGATAAATCCTTTTGTGTTATAAAAAAAATGGTATAAAGAGGATTTTCTGACAAAAAAAATAATGTAAATTTCACCTCTACTGTGCTCTAAATTCCTGTGAAACACCTAAAGGGTTAATAAACTTTCTAAATGCTGTTGTCAATACTTTGAGGGGTCTAGTTTCTAAAATGGGGTGTTTCATAGGGGTTTCTAATATATGGGCCCCTCAAAGCAACTTCAGAACTGAACTGGGACCTAAAAAAAAAAAAAATCCTAATGAGCATTGCCTACTTTAAGATGACCCCAGTTTCAACCGTTTGTATAAACGGAGACCCTTATTAGACCGTTTCAGTGCCCGGTTTTCCCAAGTATACACCCCCGAGAAGTGTATTTCTATTGATGAGTCCTTGGTAGATTTTAAAGGGAGGGTTCAATTCCGCGAGTACCTGCCAGGTAAGAATTGAAGGTATAAGCTGCGTGAGAGTGCATCAGAGTATACCTACAAATTTAGGATATATAAAAGGGAAGGACACCAGTACTCAGCCCCCAGAATGCCCCCCCCCCCTTACTTGGAGTTAATACAAAAATTGTGTGGGATTTGGTGCACCCACTGCTGGACCAGGGTTACCACCTCTACCTGGATAATTTTTATACCAGCGTCCCACTCTTCAACTGCCTCGCTTCCAGAAGTATTGCGGCATGCGGCACTGCTAGAGGAAATCTGAGAGGCCTCCCTAAGACTCTGCAGGGCAAACGCTCAGAAGGGGTGAGAGCAGGGCACAATCCAGCAGCAACATATTGTGGGTCAAGTACAAGACAAGAGAGATGCCACACCAGTACCCATGTACCTGTACGAGGTACCAGTACAGAGACCCCCAAACCAGACTGCATCCTGGACTACAATAGGTACATGGGAGGGGTGGACTTGTCAGATCAAGCCCTGAAGCCCTACAGCGCCATGCGGTGTGGTATAAGAAGCTGGCCGGGCACATCATACAGATGGCATTGTACAATGTGTACGTGCTATGTCGATGTACAGGCCAGAGGGGATCTTTCCTGGAATTTCAAGAGGTGATTATCAAGAACCTAATCTTTAGGGACCAGGAAGGGGGGGGGGGCACCCAGTACTTCTGGAAGCGGGGCCACACGCATCGTACCAGGGCAACACTTTCCAGGAGAAGTTCCCCAAACTGGCAAGAAGGGAAAAAGTCAAAAGAGGTGCAAAGTCTGCTATAAGAGGGGGATAAGGGAGGACACAATATATCAATGTGACGCGTGTCCCGAATAACCAGAGCTCTGTATGAAAGTCAGTTTTAAAATTTATCATACATCCCTTGGTTTATAATTTACCCCAATTTTACTTACCCTGATGCACTCCGCACAGCTTATCCCCCCTCGTCTTTCCCCTCTGAGCCCTGCTGTGTGCCCAGGCAGCTGATAACAGCCACATGTAGGGTATTGCCATACCCGTAACAACCCACATTAAAGTTTATGGGGTGTAAGTCTTCGGTAAAAATGCTCACTACAACTCTAGATGAATGCCATAAGGGTGTCGTTTTTAAAACGGGGTCACTTCTTGCGGGTTTCAACTGTACTGGTACCTCAGGGGCTTCTGCATACATGACTTCACACCAGAAAATCCCCAGTAGGCCAAATGGTGGTCCTTTCATTCTGAGCCCTCCCATGGGCCCAAACGGTAGTTTATCACCACAAATGGGGCATTCCTGCACTCTGGACAAATTGCGCAACAGAATGGGGTATTTTATTTCTTGTGAAAATAAGAAATTTTCAGCCAAAACTACATATTATTGGAAAAAAATTATTTTGTTTTAATTCCCAGCCCAATTCAAATAAGTTCTGTGAAAAAACTATGGTGTCAAAATGGTCACAACACCCATAAATGAATTCCTTGAGGGGTGTAGTTTCCAAAATGGGGTCACTTCTGGTGGTTTTCCATTGCTTTGATACCTCTGGGGCTCTGCAAATGCGACATGGCACCCGAAAACCAATCCAGCAAAATCTGGACTCCAAAGAACACACAGTGCTCCTTCCCTTCTGAGCCCTCCCATGGGCCCAAACGGCAGTTTATCGCCACAAATGGGGTATTGCTGCATTCAGGAGAAATTGGGCAACAAAATGGGGTATTTTGTTCCCTGTGAAAGTAAGAAATTTTGATTAAAAAAATGACATCTTATTGGAAAAAAATTCATTTTTTTCATTTCACAGCCCAATTCAAATTGGTGCTGTGAAAAAACTGTGTGGTCAAAATTGGAACAACAACCATATTTGAATTCCTTGAGGGGTGCAGTTTCCAAAATGGGTTCAATTCTGGTGGGTTTCCATTGCTTTGATACCTCTGCGGCTCTGCAAATGCGACATGGCACCCGAAAACCAAACCAGCAAAATCTGGACTCCAACAAACACATGGTGCTCTTTTCCTTCTGAGCCCTCCCATGGGCCCAAACAGCAGTTTATCACCACAAATTGGGTATTGCCACACTAAGGACAAATTGGGCAACAAAATGGGGTATTTTGTTCCCTGTGAAACTAAGAAATTTTGATCACAAATGACATCTTATTGGAAAAAATGTAATTTTTTTTAATTTCACAGTCCAATTCAAATAGGGGCTGTGAAAAAACTGTGCGGTCAAAATGGTAACAACAACCATAAATGAATTCCTTGAGGGGTGCAGTTTCCAAAATGGGGTCACTATTGGGGGATTCCTACTGTTTTGGCACCTCAACACCTCTTCAAACCTGGCATGCTGCCTAAAATATATTCTAATAAAAAAAGAGGGCTCAAAATGCACTAGGTGCTTCTTTGCTTCTGTGGCTTGTGTTTTAGTCCACGAGCGCACTAGAACCACATGTGGGACATTTCTAAAAACTGCAGAATCTGGACAATACATATTTAGTAGTGTTTCTCTGGTAAAACCTTCTGTGTTACAGAAGAAAAATTTAATAAAGTTGAAATTCAGCAAGAAAAATGAAATTTGCAAATGTCACCTCCACTTTGCTTTAATTCTTGTGAAATGCCTGAAGGGTTAAAAAACTTTCTAAATGCTGTTTTGAATACTTTGAGGGGTCTAGTTTTTAAAATGGGGTGTTTTATCAGGGTTCTAATACATAGGCCCCTCAAAGCCACTTCAGAACTGAACAGGTACCTTAAAAAAAAGGATTTTGAAATTTTCTTAAAAATATGTGAAATTGCTGTTTATGTTCTAAGCCTTGTAACGTCCAAGAAAAATAAAAGAATGTTCAAAAAACGATGCCAATCTAAAGTAGACATATGGGAAATGTGAACTAGTAACTATTTTGGGTGGTATAACCGTGTGTTTTACAAGCAGATGCATTTAAATTCTGAAAAATGCTATTTTTTTAAAGTTTTCTCTAAATTTTGCAATTTTTCACCAATAAACACTGAATATATCAACCAAATTTTACCACGAACATGAAGCCCAATGTGTCACGAGAAAATAATCTCAGAATCGCGCGTTTAGGTTTAAGCATTCCGACGTTATTACCACATAAAGTGAAATATGTCAGATTTGAAAAATGGGCTCTGAGCCTTAAGGCCAAAACAAGCCTGCATCCTTAAGGGGTTAATAAAATGGTTAAAGTGGATTGTGTGGAAGAGTTGTCATTTCAATAAAATAAATTACTTTATGTCTCTGTTTTTTAATACTTCATTACCGCCTTAGTAATGGCTGCTGTCTGATTGAGAGCGTCCATTACTAAGAAGGGGCTTAGTGTTAGCCAGTAATAAGGCTATCACTAACCCCTATTATTACCCCGGTACCCACCACCACCAGGAGTACTGGGAAGAGCTGGGTACGATCCAGCACCCGACCGTCTGAAGAGAAGGGCAGGTACTGGGGTGGCCGCAGGCTGGTAATATCAGGCTGGGAATGGCCAAAAACCATGGCCCTTCCCACCCTGGTAATGCTAGGCTGCTGCTGCTTTATTGTATCTGGCTGGTTATGAAAAATGGAGGGGATCTCACGTAATTTTTTTTCTATTATTTTTTTTTTTTTAAAAGACCCAACGTTCCCACTATTTTTCATAACCAGCCAGATACAATAAAGCAGCTGCAGCCTAGCATCACCAGCGTGGGAAGGGCCACGTTTTCTATCCCTTCCCAGCCTGGTAAAACCAGCCTGTGGCCACCCTGCTGCCTTACCGTCGCTTCAGATGGTCGGGTACTGGATCATACTCCCTTCGCGGCAGTGAGAACCGGGGTAATAATAGGGGTTAGTCATAGCCTTTTTACTGGCTAACACTAAGCCCCTTCTTAGTAATTGACGCTCTCAATCAGACAGCAGCCATTACTAAGGCCATAATAAAGTATTAAAAAAAACAGACATAAGAAAAACTTTTTTATTGAAATCTAAACTCCCCCATGCAACCCTCTTTCACCATTTTTATTTTTTTTTTAAAGTAGATCATCGAAGTAGTCCAATGAATCTACGACGTAGTCCAAACGCTCCAGCGGAACCTACCAAAAAAAAGCAGTATAAAAATTTAAAAAACGTACATTTGGCACAATAGAAACTAGAGGTCAAGGAAAAATAATTCCCCTTCATGTAACTTCTTCCTGTCAACTGAAAAGTCATCCGCCAGAGGGAAAAATGTTTCCCCATGGTGCAGTACAAGAAAGTCTAATTCCCAGGTCAGGCTTTCTAGTACTCCGCCATCAAGAAACATTTTTCCTCCTGGCGGATGATTTTTCCATTGACAGGTAGCAGAGTTCTTCCACAGCGGTGTTAGGGGGGCAAACTCGACAATTGCCCAGTGCCCCCAAAATGGGCCGCTACTCTTGGGCCAGTGCTGTGTGCTTGCCCCGCAGACTAAAATTTGCCAGCCAACCCCTGGCCATTGGCTCCCTGCTCCGCCCTTTGCTCTTGTAGGCCACAGCCTGGTTTAGACCTGAGGCCTACAAGAGATCGGGAGCATGACTTAAGGTATGTTTGATGATTTCGCTATCTACGAACTTACACCCCCCAAACCCCAATAAGAGACCACACATGAATTTTGGTGTAAAGGCCACAGCAGCCATTTATTAAACACACCTTTTTTCTGATAAAAGAGCATAACCATAAACACATCATAACTCCATGATAACATCCTGCTCTATTTCCCAACTCCAGATAAAGGATCCTTGAAGGCACTTCAATCGTTAAACTCCATCGTTTCCTTATTAGGTCTGGACCTCTTACCCTACAGCCGTTCTGCACCTGACCCGAGGGCACCAACCATGTCCAAGACCTCTCTCTCCCTTCCTGGGGACCCTGCCCATCAGGAATATAGATGAGCTGGGTAACCACTCCCCAGCCCCTCCAATACTATCCCGGGTTAAACACCCCGAGTTCTCTTCCAACAATCTCCATTGTTGCTTCTCCTTCTTACCATTACGTGCCTCCAAAGACCCCTCCTCCTACCGCCCTCGCTACTGTGACAAAAAAAAAACCCAACCGAAAAATTCCCATAAACAGGAGAAAAGTACTGGGAGGGCGGGCGGGACAAAACTTTCTCCTGTTGTCCAGCGGGAAAGAGGGCTGCCTCTTCCCCGCATGGACTTATATACTTTATTCTCCACCCACCACATATAGATACATTTTGCCCCATGCCCCTTTCACATAACCCTCCAATCCCTATAAATATAGCCTAAAACATAATAGCCTGGAACATAATAGCCTAGAACTCCCAAACACCTAGTCATGCGCTTCCTTCATTACGGCTGCGCCTACATTACGCTGGGCTTACTTTACTTAAGGTATGTTTGATGCTTTCGCTATCTACGACCTTACACCCCCCAAACCCCAATAAGAGACCACACATGAATTTTGGTGTAAAGGCCACAGCAGCCATTTATTAAACACACCTTTTTCTGATAAAAGAGCATAACCATAAACACATCATAACTCCATGATAACATCCTGCTCTATTTCCCAACTCCAGATAAAGGATCCTTGAAGGCACTTCAATCGTTAAATACCAAACTCCATTGTTTCCTTATTAGGTCTGGACCTCTTACCCTACAGCCGTTCTGCACCTGACCCGAGGGCACCAACCATGTCCAAGACCTCTCTCTCCCTTCCTGGGGACCCTGCCCATCAGGAATATATATGAGCTGGGTAACCACTCCCCAGCCCCTCCAATACTATCCCGGGTTAAACGCCCCGAGTTCTCTTCCAACAATCTCCATTGTTGCTTCTCCTTCTTACCATTACGTGCCTCCAAAGACCCCTCCTCCTATCGCCACGACAATCATGTGTGACCCCTTACACATGATTGTCCCTCCACAACTGCAGGGCTTTTTCCATGCCCTCCTTGATGTCCAGGGTCCACATATCAAGACCCACCTCGTTTAAGTGAACACCATCCGCCCTGAGGAAACCTACCTCTCTACCCTCCAACTCCTTATGCCGCACCACAACACCGCCATTGCGTGCCACAAACCTGCCAACTACCTTGTTGACCTTTGCTCGCGCTTTATTCAGGCTATGGACGGAACGTGCCTGCCGCCACACCTTGCGAGCCACAATATCCGACCATACAATCACCACTTCTGGGAAAGACGACCACAACCGCAAAAGGTCGATCTTCACATCCCTCACCAAATCCCTGGACGACCGAATGCCCAAATCATTGCCGCCAAGGTGCACCACCAAAATATCCGGCGCCCTGTCCAAACCTGCATAAAATTGTACCTCCGGTAACAGCCTACACCACAGCATGCCCCGCAGACCCAACCATCTGACCTGCACCTCTGCGTGATCCAGGCCCAACTGCCGTCCGGCCGGACGAACATCTGCACGCACACCTCCCCAGTGCACGTAGGAGTGCCCCATGATCCAAATCAAGCAGGGACCTGCACCTAAAACAACACAAAACAACAACGTAACTACTCCATATCCACCTCCAGCACATCTCATCACCACCACCTCAAAGCAAGTGAGGCCGCACATACAACCTATATCGGTCTGACTCCCACCTACCGATCTTCTTAACCATCGCCGGGGATAAACCCCACCGAGCTGCTTCCGTAGCTGCGCCAATTCTAAAGGAATGAGAGCTAAAACCTGCTCCACCTCTGCCAGACAACAGGATGCATTTTTTGAACACCTGTGAAAACTGGAATTTTGACAGAGACAACCCATCTGCATGAACCAGCAAAGACTCCGGCCCCTCAGGCCTCACTGCGACAAACTCCCGAAAACAGTGAACTGGGCACACCCGCGACCCTGGTAACTCATACAAACGCACCACAAAACCTCTCCCCTCCTGATCTGTCTTAGATCTACGAAGCAAACAAGAAAGGCAGGAGCCATCCAAATCCACATCCGCGTACAATAAGCCCCCTGCCACACTCTTACTGGCCGACACCAACTCCGATATCCGGAACGCCCCAAAGAACGCCAAAGAAAAGGCCAGTGTAAATAGCCGTACTTCAAATGCTGAAACACAAACCTCCCTCAACAAATCACAAATCGCTACCAACAGCTCAAATGACACCGGCTTCCTGAGATCCCTAACTGCGGAACCCCTCCTGAAACCCTTCATTGCCTGCCTGACCAGAAAGGACTTAGTCACGTCCTCCTCACCTTTCTTCTTAAACCAAAAAGCCAAGGCCGACAAACTCCGAGCAACCGTTGCTGCAGACGCCCCTTCACTGTACGCCTTTCCTATAAAATACAACAAACACGCCTGCCGATCTGCAATACCTGCCTGCGCATTATCCAACAACGCCTCCCATACCTGCCATACCGCACTGTACCTCTGCCACGTAACTCCAGTAACAGACCTTTCCACGAGCGACATCGCCATTGTCACACCACCTTCCACAGATGCTCTGGACAAGGCAGGCCATGAGACTCCGCCCCCGGCGCCAGCAGACGAAACCTGTCCCACTGTTGACGAGAAAGGGAATCAGCCACAGAATTAAGCACCCCAGGAATATGCACTGCCACAAAATGCGCATTCAACATCAAACCTCTCAAAACTAAATGTCGCAATAGTCGCACGACTGGCGGAGAATTAGCTGTCTGCGCATTAACAGCCTGAACCACACCCAGATTGTCACATACGAAACGCACTCTCCGGTCCCGCAGACAATCCCCCCACAACTCCGCCGCCACCACAATCGGGAACAATTCCAGCAGAGCCAAGTTACGGACAAAACCACATTCATGCCATGTATCAGGCCAAACTCCTGCACACCACTGCCCCTGGAAATAAGCCCCAAATCCACATGCACCTGATGCATCAGTATACAGCTCCAAGTCCACACTAGACACCGGCTGGTACATGAGCACCGACCGCCCATTATAGCTCTGCAAAAACTCCCCCCACACCAACAAATCAGCTTTCAACTCCGCCGACAACCTAATGAAATGATGAGAGGAATGCACCCCTGCGGTAGCACTCGCCAATCGCCTGCAAAACACCCGCCCCATGGGCATAATCCTACAAGCACAAAATTGAAATGCCCCAACAAGGATTGCAAGTCCCGCAATTGTATCTTCTTCCTGCGCAGCGCACTCGCCACCAACCCTCTCATCTCCAGCAACTTATCATCAGGCAAGCGACACTCCATATTATCTGAATCAATCATGATTCCCAAAAACTTAATGACCGTCGTGGGTCCCTCAGTTTTTTCAGGCGCCAGAGGTACCCCAAAATCCATTGCCACTCTCTCCATAGTGTGTAGCAATCCTGCACACACATAGGTACCCGGCGGCCCGATAAACAGGAAATCATCCAGATAATGCAGGGCAGATTGCACCTGCGCCTCCCGACGGACCACCCACTCCAAAAACGTGCTAAACATCTCAAAATAAGCGCATGAAATGGAGCAGCCCATCGGGAGGCAACAATCCACAAAATATTCCTCCTGCCAATAACATCCCAGCAAACAAAAACTATCCGGATGCACCGGCAATAAACGAAAAGCGGCCTCAATGTCAGTTTTTGCTAACAGAGAGCCCTTCCCGTATTTCCGAACCCAAACAACCGCCGCATCAAAGGAAGTGTAACTGACCGCGCACAATGCCGGATCAATGCCGTCATTCACCGACTCGCCTTCCGGATAAGACAAGTGATGAATAAGGCGGAATTTATTCGCCTCCTTTTTTGGAACCAAACCTAACGGGGAAACCCGCAAATTCTGAACAGGCGGGCAGGAAAACGGACCCGCCATGCGGCCCAATGCCACCTCCTTCAGCAGCTTATCCGTAACCAGATCAGGCCGCGCCAAAGCAGACGACAAATTACGGACTACCCCATCACGTCCAGCTGACATACAAGGAATCCGAAAACCTACTGAAAAACCTAACCACAACAACTCCGCCACTTTCTTATTTGGATACCCCCTTAAAAACGGGAGCATCCTTTCCACCCTCACCGGCGTCGCCCCTCTTCTGCTCAGCATCTCCCTGCCTGCCCTTATGCTTCTTGAAGCATCTGGACAAACCATGGGCGCCTCCGCAACCGGAGCACTCGTGCTTATATCTACAGTCTGGCCCAAACTTGCAATGCCCCTCGTTGTACTGCCAGCAACACCCCTTTCCTGAGGATCCTGACCGACCCGCTGCTGACCCCTGACCGCCGGCCGCATCCCGAAAGGGCTGCTGCCCCTGTTTTGGCGCAGACATCAGCCGCATCCACAAACTGATATCCTTGTGGTCCCATCGCAATGACGGGCGCACCGACTTCCGTTGACGAAACTGTTCGTCATACCGCAACCAAGCGTTACCGCCGTATACACGATACGCCTCCCCTACCGAATCCATATAATAAAATAACGCCGAACAGTTCTCCGGCGCCTTCTCACCCACCACGCTAGCCAAGATAGCGAAGGCCTGTAACCAATTCGCAAAAGTCCGAGGAATCAAGCGATACCGCCGCCGCTCCTCCTCCTCCTTCTTACTTTCATCCGGTTTCCACCGGTCCAAATTAAACTTTTCTAAAGGCAGCAAAGAAAAAATCTCAACATATTCATCTTTCCAGATCTTTTCCCTAATTTCCACCTTCAAATGCGCCCCCAGCGGGCCCTCAAAGCACACATAAACCTCGCCTTTTGCCGCATCCGCCAAACGCACATCCTCCACCACTTTCTTAGCTGTACTAGCCGCCGCATCAACCGCTTTTTCCACCGCCACTACGGCACCCACAACCGGCGCCACGTCACTAACACCCGCAATCCCTGCCGCAGCCGCACCAGAAATTGCCTTGTTAGCAACTGCACTCCCTGCCGCAATAGCAGACGCCTCACTAGCAGCACCCCATACCCTCGCTGGCGACTGCTCTACGCCTGGCACAGTTCTCATAAAATACTCCTGCATCCCTCTAAACAACAATTGCATCTGTGACATTGACAACATCCCCCCCACATCCCCCCCACACATCCCCGGCACCACATCCGTGGTAAACTCACCCGTACGTCCCTGAGGTGACCTCCCAGCGGACGCGTCCACCACTCCAGATGATCCTGGCGTCGGTCGTGACGATCCTGGGGAGTGGTGCTCCGCACACTTCTGGTTGATGAAGCTCCAGGCCCAGCGGAACGCGGCCCGTCCACGGTCGTGCCACCCGCTGGTGGCGCGACATATCCAGCCACGATCCTGCCACCCGCTGGTGGCACGACATCAGTCTGACAGCCCTGCCGATCCAGTCCTTCTGCAGGGCTGTCAAACACAAATCTCCTTGTCGCAGCTTGTCTTGCAGACCGCTGCCCCCCCTCGTCCGGATGGGGCCCGGCGTCACTCACCGAAGCTGCCCGGGTCCTTCCGGTCGCTGTCGCTGTCACACGCCTCCCTGCTCCTGCAGGAGGCGATCTCGCTCCCCATCCAGAGGCCGCTCGCCTCTTCCTCTGTGTCTGTCTTGCAGTCCGGACTTCGGCATGCAGAGCTCCTCCGGCACCTGGAGCATCGGCGCCGGAGAAAGCCATCACTTCCGGTAATGTGCGCACATCCGGTCCCGCGCGCACATCTGTTCTTGTGCGCGCATCCGGTCCCGCCTCCACTTCCGGCGTTGTTGTTTGAGACAGGAGGGAGGAAGATGGCCGCCACCCCCCACCCTCCTGTCACCTCCGGTCTAGCCCGCCTGATGGGATTCCTCCCAGACCTCCTCGGACCGTCGCCAGGGTGCAGCTCCGGACCAGCAGGAGGAGGAGGGTCCCTGGAGGGGCTCCCTCGGCGCCGACCAGACCGAGGCATCTCTGCAGATGAAGGCCTCTCCTGAGGCCTGGAACGCCTGCTGCTGCGTCCCTCACTCTCCTCTCCAGCCGCTGGAACCGGAGGAAGAGCCCCGGCCGTCAGCGCATCCAGCCATCCCACGCCGTGCTGCATCGCTGCATCCCGGATCCTGGCCATCGTTGTCTCCATCGCCGCTTCCATCAGGTAAGTAGAAAATATTAATATGTATATTTTTCTTTTAAATATAATAACAGGACAAAACTTTCTCCTGTTGTCCAGCGGGAAAGAGGGCTGCCTCTTCCCCGCATGGACTTATATACTTTATTCTCCACCCACCACATATATATACATTTTGCCCCATGCCCCTTTCACATAACCCTCCAATCCCTATAAATATAGCCTAAAACATAATAGCCTAGAACATAATAGCCTAGAACTCCCAAACACCTAGTCATGCGCTTCCTTCATTACGGCTGCGCCTACATTACGCTGGGCTTACTTGCTGATGACGTCAACTGCCCGGCACGATGACATCACTGCATCATGCCATCCACGCCGGGCCACGGAACTCAGTTAAAATTCATAAAACTATTAGGTAATAAAAAGGGTCATAAAAAAGTGGCATACAAAAGGGGGCATCCTTATTGTGGGGGCATAAAGCAGGCATTTGAGTGTGGCAGAAAAAGTGGCATTAGTACTGAATGGGGGCATAAAAGGCCGCATTACTACTGAGTGGAGATATTATTTCTGTGGGGACATAAAGGGGTATTAGTACTGAGTGGGAATTCTATTACTGGGTGAGGGCCCTAAAAGTGGCTCTATCACTGAGTAAGTTATAAAGGGGACACTAACGCTGTGTAGGGGAACAAAAGTAGCACTTACTGTGTGGGGCCTTTGGGGGAACAAAAGGGTGTGTGTACTATTACTGTGTGGGGCACCTAGTATAGTATGTATAGGGAGTTTGTGTAGAGGTAGGGAATAGTTAGGGAGTGCGCTAGAAAAGCAAGGAGTCAAAGATATCTGTCATATTCTGCAGGGCTTAGGAAATCGTGTTCGGGAGAAGTTGTAATTGCGGTCTTGGCTGGATAAAGAAGAAAAGGTGAAAGTGAGCGACTTCAATCTGAGAAGACGTCACCTGTGAGTCACTCGATATAAGTATACTGTAATCACTTATATGGTCTGCAGATATCTTGTGTATAACTGGCATCTACCTCTATAAGGTCACTGTATGGTTGTAATATTGGTATATGTATAGTGTGTTTTATTCACTAACAGTATGGTGGTTTTTTTCTGACACTATGTTGTAGTAATATGTGATCATGGTTTGGTAGTTTTTTTCAGTAACAGTATGGAGTTATTATTCAGTAACAGTATGGAGGTATTATTCAGTAACAGTATAAAGGTATTATTCAGTAACAGTATGGAGGTATTATTCAGTAACAGTATTGAAGTATTATTCAGTAACAGTATGGAGATATTATTCAGTAACAGTATGGAGTTATTATTCAGTAACAGTATGGGGGTATTATTCAGTAACAGTATGGAGGTATTATTTAGTAACAGTATAAAGGTATTATTCAGTAACAGTATGGAGGTATTATTCAGTAACAGTATAAAGGTATTATTCAGTAACAGTATGGAGTCATTATTCAGTAACAGTATGGGGGTATTATTTAGTAACAGTATGGAGGTATTATTCAGTAACAGTATGGAGGCATTATTCAGTAACAGTATGGAGGTATTATTCAGTAACAGTATGGAGGTATTATTCAGTAACAGTGTGGGGGTATTATTCAGTATTAGTATGGGGGTATTATTCAGTAACAGTATGGAGGCATTATTCAGTAACAGTATAAAGGTATTCAGTAACAGTTTGGAGGTATTATTCAGTAACAGTATGGGGGTATTCAGTAACAGTATGGAGGTATTATTCAGTAATAGTATAAAGGTATTATTCAGTAACAGTATGTATAAACTCTTTTTATTAAAGCAGTTGCATAGAAATACATTAGTCAGTTACAACAACTATAACAGGCAGCATTTATGCCTGGCACATCAATATATTATGCTTGAGAACAATATCTTCTCTTCATGACATCTAAATTTTTTATGCCATAGCAATCCAATGTTTGATGTATATAATCAGTCTGTCTTGTATGCTCAACTGCGAAATGATAGACAACCTGACAAACAAATAAACAAGTAAACATATCATATCATATCCCCGTGACCGTGACTCATGTAATATTCTTCCTGTACTGTAAGTACTATCAAGTACTAAACACTCTGTACTGTCCCTCTTGATCAAAAAATTTTTGATCAAAAATTTTTGATCAAAAATTTTTCTGGACTCCCCTCTCTATCAACGAGTCCCACTCATATTTCCTCTATCCTTGGTTACCTAAAGCCTTGTCCCTTTTGCTAGCCAAGGCTGCCAGATTTTGAGAAATGATGTCCTGTTTTTATTTTCCCACCCTGCTAGTTCCTCCAGCCGACATATTTGGTGTATTTTGTTCACTAGTTGGTCCAGTGATGGGGGTATTGAGCTCCTCCACAAGGTAGGAATCAATATTTTAGCCGCTGATATTATGTATGTGGGAAGGTTTTTGGAGGATGGGGAGAACTCTTTTGTTGGTAACCACAGTAAGATCAATTCTTTTGTGAGTGACACTGGATTTGAACAAATTTTTGCAATCAGTTTTTCTACTTCTTTCCAGAAGGGTTGGATCTCCCTGCACGACCACCATATGTGGGAAATGCTACCCACTTCCCTCTCACACCTCCAGCATTGATCTGAAGTAGATGCCCGAATCCTGTATAAGTAATCCGGCGTTCTGTACCATCGCGTTAGTAGCTTGTAAGAATTTTCTTGCATTCTAACACATCTAGAAAAACCATGTGAATGGTGCAAAATGTAAGATCTATCCTCTGCATTGAACAAACAACCCAGTTCCCTTTCCCATGCTGGTATGAAACCTGGCGTGTCCTTGCTCATGTTTGTTATCAACTGTTTATATATCTTAGAGAGACACTTTTTAGGGGTTGTATCCCATAAAGTGTAGTTTTCCAACCATGTGGGGTCTGATTTGCTTGCAGCTACAGAAGCGAGAAACCTCTTACATGTGTGTGTGAAGTCTATCACTTGTAAGCTTGAAGGGCTACGGATTTTCAGTTCCTCATGTAGGGTATGAAGTGTAGGTGGTCCCATTGAGTCAAAAACTCTTTCTATCTTTAAGGACCTCAAATGAGACCAAGAATCAGGAACCTTAGAGCAAGTGGGGTTCAACAAACATGGAAGCACAGAGAGTGGCGCTAACATTGAGAACTTACTGTCACGTAGATGTAGTGCCGGGGAAGTGTGGCATACCTTAAGCATCCCCCATGTCATATCACTCACCACCGATGCTCTGGCAGGAAGCGTGTTTCCGACCCATAGAGCAGAAGCCTGATTGTGCAACAATAACCCCTTCTCTATATCTACATGTGGCAATCCCCCTTCAGCCTTTGCCAGTTGTGTCCATCTCCCCAATTGTATTGCATTGTAATACGAAATTAGGTCTGGCAGTGCCAATCCTCCTTCAGTTTTTTTCCTTATCAATTGCTGATATGCGATTCTAGGCCTTTTATTATTCCACATAAACTCTGTGAATAAGCGTCTAAATTTTAGGAAGTAATACTTCGGAATGTCAATTGGCAAAGTCTGAAACAGGTATAAAACTTGTGGTAGAATGAATGTAGTAAGGAGATTTTTGCGTCCTATCCACGACATATATGGGATACGTAGTTTGTTCAAGTAATTTTTAATTTTGTAGTACATTGGGTCGTAATTCCTGGCAAAAAGTAAGTTAGGGCTAGCCGTGAGTTTCAGTCCTAAATATTGCAGTTCGGATTTTTGCCATTTAAAAGGTGAACATGAGCTAATTGTCAATAAAATATTGTTAGGTAAGGTTATATTTAATGCTTCTGACTTCTCATAATTGATCTTGAAATTTGAAATCCAACCGAATTCTTCAAAAATTTGTATGAGGTTTGGAAGGGCCACTACAGGGTTTGTTATGAGGACCAATAAATCATCTGCATATGCAGCTGTTTTGTGCTCGAATTGTCCTACCTTCAGGCCTTTAATAGATGGAGTCTGTCTAATTTTAAGTAAGAGTGTTTCCATTACCAAAACGAATAACGTGGGGGACAGAGGGCAGCCTTGCCTCGTTCCATTTTGAATAGGGAAAGGATCTGAAAAGGTGCCGTTCACCTGTATTCTTGCTGTAGGATTTTGATATAAGGAGAAAATCATGTCTATAAGTGTTTGGGGGAAGCCAAATTTAGAAAGAGCAGCTTTCAGGAATATCCAATCTATGCGATCGAAGGCCTTCTCCGCGTCTGTCCCTAGTAAGATCAAGGGAATTTTGTGTTGTCTAGCGTGATATATTGCATGAACCGTTCTCATGGTATTAAATTTCCCTTCCCTCCCTGGCACAAATCCCACCTGTTCCGCTCCAACCAATTTAGAAAGGTAACTATTAATGCGTGTTGACAAAATTTTTGCCCACCATTTCAGGTCCGAATTTAATAGAGAAATAGGCCTGTAGCTGCTGCACCTTTCCAGATCCTTCCCCTCTTTTGGTAGAATAGTAATGTTGGCCTCTAAAGCTTGTTTAGGGAAGCTAGCTCCATTCAGCAGGGCATTACATAGTGACAAGAAGTACGGCATTAATGTATTTTTAAATTTTTTATAATAAATTATGGGCAGACCATCTGGCCCAGGGCTCTTCCCATTTGGTATGGACATCAGAATCTTTTCAATTTCAGACAAAGTGAAAGGAACCACCAGCGAGGCTCGTTCTTCTTCTGACAAGGAGGGCGCTTCAATAGATGTTAAGAATTTTTGTATGGCGTCCGCCTGTGGAGTCCTGCTAGCCTGTATAGGATCTTTTTTAATATTATATAATTCCAAGTAATAATTCCTAAATTCCCTGGCAATTAGATCTGTTGTGGTGAGTTTATGCCCTTCCTTGTTTTTGATGGATGAAATGAACGTTTTCCCTCTTTGCTTTTTAATGAGGTTTGACATTATTTTGTTCCCCTTGTCCCCGTGTGCATAGGTTTTATACTTTAATAGTTGAAGGGTTTTCGCCGATTTTACATTAAGGATATTCTTTAATTCCTGCCTAAGGTGTCGTAATTCAGCTTGCGCTGACTCCAACTGTGCACATTTATGTATATTTTCCAGTGAGGAGATTTTACCCAATACCTGGTTAATAGTTTTCATCCGTTCTTTCTTAACTCTAGACCCCAAAGCAATGAGTTCCCCTCTTATAACAGCTTTATGTGTCTCCCATAGTATAGGCTGAGATATAAGAGGATCATCGTTAACCGCAAAAAATTCCTTCAACCGGAGTTCTAAGGCGTCAAAATCTTTTATATTTTCTAGTAAAGTGTCATTTAGCCTCCAGTTCCACCCTCTCATAGGTAGGTCTGTTAACTTAATTTTGATAAAGATCGGTGCATGGTCTGAAATGGTAATGTTACCGATTCCGGAAGATGTGACCGCCGGCAAGGAACGTTCTAAAATTAGCAAATGATCTAAGCGTTGGTATGACTTATGTGGGGCTGAATAAAAGGAATAATCCCGGTCGGACGGATGATGTACCCTCCACACATCGATCAATTTTAACCTGGTTAACAGCATTTTTAATCTTCTGCGGGCCTTATGGGTAACATGTGATGCTTTAGATGTGGAATCTAAGTTCGGATCTAAGACCATGTTAAAGTCCCCTCCTACTATCACCATTCCTTCAAAGAAGGGCTGAAGTGAATGTAATACCTTCGTCAACCACTGCGCCTGTCTCACATTTGGTCCATAAAGATTAACTAATGTAATTTTCGTGTTCAAAATAGTTCCTTTGAGAAATATATAACGACCATTAGGATCACTTTGTGTGGCTTCATGAACAAAGGGTATTGTGTCTCGTATCGCTATTGAGACCCCCCTCGCAGCACTATCATAAGAACAGTGAAACCATTTGTCATAAGGCTTAGTAGGAAGTGAAGGGAGCTTATTTGATTTAAAGTGTGTTTCTTGTAAGAAAATGAGATCAGCACTTTCTCTTCTCAACATGTTAAAAATCTGACTTCGTTTCTGTGGGACGTTCATGCCTTTAACATTAAATGATAAAGTTTTAAGCGAAGCCATAATGAAGTGGTACAGTGAGACAGACGCAGTGATGTCTGAGCACGGTCACGGTGTAAACATAAAAACGTAAACTATATACATATATTCCTGTGGGACCTTCCACCCGGTATCGAAGAGTTCCCAGAGGAAGGGCAGAAAAAATCCCCGCACATCCTCTAGTATCCACAATTGCCATCAATATCTCCAACCCGGAGAAAGCACCTGAATACGGGTGGGGATGAGGGGGAGGAGGAGGGGGAGATTGGAACGCCAGAAAAACAAGGTTCCACCCCCAGAAACTGTATTATCCACTTTAAGCTTGTCGACAATACTAAAATAAGAATGGGCTGTCCTCTTCGGCCATCTCACTATATTAGTGTAAACCAGTATATCCATATTGCATCTCATTTTATCACAGTATAATCACTCCTAACAGCTTAACAATGTTTAACACCGTCTAATCGTGAGCAAATATACTATAGCAATATCTAATACCACTGTATCTACCCTTACACAGCAGATAATAGTATACATATTATATGAGGACATTTGAAATAGACCATATACATATGTAATATAAGGCACATAGGGATCTGCTGCTATAAACAAAAGCATTTCAGTAATCACTCACGCACTCCCTAGAATTCACCACTTATGTAGTAATGGCAGATATTTTCATCGTCCATGGTGAGCCTTTCAATCAGCCAAAGTTGGCGTTGGGTGTTTCCGATATCGCGGAGACTTCATCCTTGACGCCACTTGCCATCCTGTTGGCGACGGTAAGTATGGGAGTTCTGGTATATCCGAAGTTGCTTGTACAGGCAGCCATGATGGGATGTCAAGTGGTGAAATGCTCAACTTCTCCCAGAGTTTAGGGAGGTCATCTGGGGAACGGATGATGCATTGTCGCCCTTCTATCATGGTCGCTAAACCGAATGGGAATAACCACCTCACCGGCAATTTCTTGACACGAAGCATGTCTGTCACTGGCTTTAAGATCATCCTTTTAGCCAAGGTACTGGGTGCTATATCTTGAAAAAAGAGTACTTGTGACCCTTCATACAAATACTCCTGTCGTTCCCTCGCCGCTTTCAGCAGGCTTGATGTGTCTAGGAAACTCAGCAGGCCGCAAATCACATCCCTCGGCGGTTCGTTCGGTGCAGGCTTTGGTCTTAGCGCTCTGTGTACCCTTTCCACCACCATCTTGTCGGCTCTCTCTTGACCCACAAGGTCAGCAAAGATCCGTGTGATTACTTGGGGCAATGTGTCTCCTGTTACTGTTTCAGGGAGGCCCCGCATTCTGATATTCCGGCGGCGGCTTCGGTTTTCCTGGTCCTCAATCATCAAATGAGCGTTATTTATGTGAGTCTGATGTGAGGCAAGCATATTGGAAACGACGGCACTGTGGCTTAAAATAGAGGTTTGCGTTTCTTCTAGGTATTCCACCCTTTGCCCAATCTGTTTAATATCCCCTTTTATATCCGCCAACTCTTTCATTACAGGGGTGATTGCTTGTGTCAGTACCTTTTTAAAGTAGGAGCGTGATAGTGTGTCTCTGTCCCTCACCGGCTCTGAACAGGCTGCAGAGCTATCTTCCTCTGAGTCATCATCTCCAGCCTCGTCTGCATGCTGTGTCGGCGCCATTTTTTCCCGGGCCGCAGGAGAGGAAAGTTTTTTCTTCAGGTATTTGTCCATTTCGGACTGATTTTTTCCCTGCTTTGCAGGACCGGGTGAGTCTCTGCTCTTGTCCCTTGATGTTCTCACCATTTTGGTTGGATATATCGTCTATAAAGCTGTAGTTTCTGAGGGTGAAGTGAGGAGCTCAGGAATTAAGCTGCCATCACGATGCGTCGTAACTCCGCCCCCCCATTCAGTAACAGTATGGAGGTATTATTCAGTAACAGTATGGAGGTATTATTCAGTAACAGTATGGAGGTATTATTCAGTAACAGTGTGGAGGTATTATTCAGTAACAGTGTGGAGGTATTATTCAGTAACAGTATGGAGGTGTTATTCAGTAACAGTATGGAGGTATTATTCAGTAACAGTATGGAGTCATTATTCAGTAACAGTATGGGGGTATTATTTAGTAACAGTATGGAGGTATTATTCAGTAACAGTATGGAGGTATTATTCAGTAACAGTGTGGAGGTATTATTCAGTAACAGTGTGGGGGTATTATTCAGTATCAGTATGGGGGTATTATTCAGTAACAGTATGGAGGTATTATTCAGTAACAGTATGGGGGTATTATTCAGTAACAGTATGAGGGTATTATTCAGTAACAGTATGGGGGTATTATTCAGTAGCAGTATGGGTGTATTATTCAGTAACAGTATGGGGGTATTATTCAGTAACAGTATGGGGGTATTATTCAGTAACAGTATGGGGGTATTATTCAGTAACAGTATGGAGGTATTATTCAGTATCAGTATGGGGGTATTATTCAGTAAGAGTATGGAGGTATTATTCAGTAACAGTATGGCGGTATTATTCAGTAACAGTATGGAGGTATTATTCAGTAACAGTATGGGGTATTATTCAGTAACAGTATGGGGTATTATTCAGTAACAGTATGGGGGTATTATTCAGTAACAGTATGGAGGTATTATTCAGTAACAGTATGGGGGTATTATTCAGTAACAGTATGGGGGTATTATTCATTAACAGTATGGAGGTATTATTCAGTATCAGTATGGGGGTATTATTCAGTAAGAGTATGGAGGTATTATTCAGTATCAGTATGGGGGTATTATTCAGTAACAGTATGGGGTATTATTCAGTAACAGTATGGGGGTATTATTCAGTAACAGTATGGAGGTATTATTCAGTATCAGTATGGGGGTATTATTCAGTAACAGTATGGGGTATTATTCAGTAACAGTATGGAGGTATTATTCAGTAACAGTATGGGGGTATTATTCAGTAACAGTATGGAGGTATTATTCAGTAACAGTATGGAGGTATTATTCAGTAACAGTTTGGGGGTATTATTCAGTAACAGTATGGAGGTATTATTCAGTAACAGTATGGGGGTATTATTCAGTAACAGTATGGGGTATTATTCAGTAACAGTATGGAGGTATTATTCAGTATCAGTATGGGGGTATTATTCAGTAACAGTATGGAGGTATTATTCAGTAACAGTATGGGGTATTATTCAGTAACAGTATGGAGGTATTATTCAGTATCAGTATGGGGGTATTATTCAGTAACAGTATGGGGTATTATTCAGTAACAGTATGGGGGTATTATTCAGTAACAGTATGGAGGTATTATTCAGTATCAGTATGGGGGTATTATTCAGTAAGAGTATGGAGGTATTATTCAGTAGCAGTATGGGGGTATTATTCAGTATCAGTATGGAGGTATTATTCAGTAACAGTATGGAGGTATTATTCAGTAGCAGTATGGGGGTATTATTCAGTAACAGTATGGAGGTATTATTCAGTATCAGTATGGGGGTATTATTCAGTAAGAGTATGGAGGTATTATTCAGTAGCAGTATGGGGTATTATTCAGTATCAGTATGGAGGTATTATTGAGTAACAGTATGGAGGTATTATTCAGTAACAGTATGGGGTATTATTCAGTAAGAGTATGGAGGTATTATTCAGTAACAGTATGGAGGTATTATTCAGTAACAGTATGGAGGTATTATTCAGTAACAGTATGGTGGTAATATTCAGTAACAGTATGGGGGTATTATTCAGTAACAGTATGGAGGTATTATTCAGTAACAGTATGGCGGTATTATTCAGTAACAGTATGGGGGTATTATTCAGTAAGAGTATGGAGGTATTATTCAGTAGCAGTATGGGGGTATTATTCAGTAACTGTATGGGGGTATTATTCAGTAACACTATGGAGGTATTATTCAGTAACAGTATGGTGGTATTATTCAGTAACAGTATGGAGGTATTATTCAGTAACAGTATGGCGGTATTATTCAGTAACAGTATGGGGGTATTATTCAGTAAGAGTATGGAGGTATTATTCAGTAGCAGTATGGGGGTATTATTCAGTAACAGTATGGAGGTATTATTCAGTAACAGTATGGAGGTATTATTCAGTAACAGTGTGGAGGTATTATTCAGTAACAGTGTGGAGGTATTATTCAGTAACAGTATGGAGGTGTTATTCAGTAACAGTATGGAGGTATTATTCAGTAACAGTATGGAGTCATTATTCAGTAACAGTATGGGGGTATTATTTAGTAACAGTATGGAGGTATTATTCAGTAACAGTATGGAGGTATTATTCAGTAACAGTGTGGAGGTATTATTCAGTAACAGTGTGGGGGTATTATTCAGTATCAGTATGGGGGTATTATTCAGTAACAGTATGGAGGTATTATTCAGTAACAGTATGGGGGTATTATTCAGTAACAGTATGAGGGTATTATTCAGTAACAGTATGGGGGTATTATTCAGTAGCAGTATGGGTGTATTATTCAGTAACAGTATGGGGGTATTATTCAGTAACAGTATGGGGGTATTATTCAGTATCAGTATGGGGGTATTATTCAGTAACAGTATGGAGGTATTATTCAGTATCAGTATGGGGGTATTATTCAGTAAGAGTATGGAGGTATTATTCAGTAACAGTATGGCGGTATTATTCAGTAACAGTATGGAGGTATTATTCAGTAACAGTATGGGGTATTATTCAGTAACAGTATGGGGTATTATTCAGTAACAGTATGGGGGTATTATTCAGTAACAGTATGGAGGTATTATTCAGTAACAGTATGGGGGTATTATTCAGTAACAGTATGGGGGTATTATTCATTAACAGTATGGAGGTATTATTCAGTATCAGTATGGGGGTATTATTCAGTAAGAGTATGGAGGTATTATTCAGTATCAGTATGGGGGTATTATTCAGTAACAGTATGGGGTATTATTCAGTAACAGTATGGGGGTATTATTCAGTAACAGTATGGAGGTATTATTCAGTATCAGTATGGGGGTATTATTCAGTAACAGTATGGGGTATTATTCAGTAACAGTATGGAGGTATTATTCAGTAACAGTATGGGGGTATTATTCAGTAACAGTATGGAGGTATTATTCAGTAACAGTATGGAGGTATTATTCAGTAACAGTTTGGGGGTATTATTCAGTAACAGTATGGAGGTATTATTCAGTAACAGTATGGGGGTATTATTCAGTAACAGTATGGGGTATTATTCAGTAACAGTATGGAGGTATTATTCAGTATCAGTATGGGGGTATTATTCAGTAACAGTATGGAGGTATTATTCAGTAACAGTATGGGGTATTATTCAGTAACAGTATGGAGGTATTATTCAGTATCAGTATGGGGGTATTATTCAGTAACAGTATGGGGTATTATTCAGTAACAGTATGGGGGTATTATTCAGTAACAGTATGGAGGTATTATTCAGTATCAGTATGGGGGTATTATTCAGTAAGAGTATGGAGGTATTATTCAGTAGCAGTATGGGGGTATTATTCAGTATCAGTATGGAGGTATTATTCAGTAACAGTATGGAGGTATTATTCAGTAGCAGTATGGGGGTATTATTCAGTAACAGTATGGAGGTATTATTCAGTATCAGTATGGGGGTATTATTCAGTAAGAGTATGGAGGTATTATTCAGTAGCAGTATGGGGTATTATTCAGTATCAGTATGGAGGTATTATTGAGTAACAGTATGGAGGTATTATTCAGTAACAGTATGGGGTATTATTCAGTAAGAGTATGGAGGTATTATTCAGTAACAGTATGGAGGTATTATTCAGTAACAGTATGGAGGTATTATTCAGTAACAGTATGGTGGTAATATTCAGTAACAGTATGGGGGTATTATTCAGTAACAGTATGGAGGTATTATTCAGTAACAGTATGGCGGTATTATTCAGTAACAGTATGGGGGTATTATTCAGTAAGAGTATGGAGGTATTATTCAGTAGCAGTATGGGGGTATTATTCAGTAACTGTATGGGGGTATTATTCAGTAACACTATGGAGGTATTATTCAGTAACAGTATGGTGGTATTATTCAGTAACAGTATGGAGGTATTATTCAGTAACAGTATGGCGGTATTATTCAGTAACAGTATGGGGGTATTATTCAGTAAGAGTATGGAGGTATTATTCAGTAGCAGTATGGGGGTATTATTCAGTAACTGTATGGGGGTATTATTCTGTAGCAGTATGGGGGTATTATTCAGTAACAGTATGGGGGTATTATTCAGTAACAGTATGGGGTATTATTCAGTAAGAGTATGGAGGTATTATTCAGTAACAGTATGGGGGTATTATTCTGTAGCAGTATGGGGGTATTATTCAGTAACAGTATGGGGGTATTATTCAGTAACAGTATGGGGGTATTATTCAGTATCAGTATGGGGGTATTATTCAGTAACAGTATGGAGGTATTATTCAGTAGCAGTATGGGGGTATTATTCAGTATCAGTATGGGGGTATTATTCAGTAACAGTATGGAGGTATTATTCAGTATCAGTATGGGGGTATTATTCAGTAACAGTATGGAGGTATTATTCAGTATGGGGGTATTATTCAGTAAGAGTATGGAGGTATTATTCAGTAACAGTATGGCAGTATTATTCAGTAACAGTATGGAGGTATTATTCAGTAACAGTATGGAGGTATTATTCAGTATCAGTATGGAGGTATTATTCAGTAACAGTATGGAGGTATTATTCAGTAACAGTATGGAGGTATTATTCAGTAACAGTATGGAGGTATTATTCAGTAACAGTATGGCAGTATTATTCAGTAACAGTATGGAGGTATTATTCAGTAACAGTATGGAGGTATTATTCAGTAACAGTATGGAGGTATTATTCAGTAACAGTATGGAGGTATTATTCAGTAACAGTATGGAGGTATTATTCAGTAACAGTATGGAGGTATTATTCAGTAACAGTATGGAGGTATTATTCAGTAACAGTATGGCAGTATTATTCAGTAACAGTATGGAGGTATTATTCAGTAACAGTATGGGGGTATTATTCAGTAAGAGTATGGAGGTATTATTCAGTAACAGTATGGAGGTATTATTCAGTAACAGTATGGGGGTATTATTCAGTAACAGTATGAAGGTATTATTCAGTAACAGTATGGAGGTATTATTCAGTAACTGTATGGGGGTATTATTCAGTATCAGTATGGAGGTATTATTCAGTAGCAGTATGGGGGTATTATTCAGTAGCAGTATGGGGGTATTATTCAGTAACAGTATGGAGGTATTATTCAGTAGCAGTATGGGGGTATTATTCAGTAACAGTATGGAGGTATTATTCAGTAACAGTATGGAGGTATTATTCAGTAACAGTATGGAGGTATTATTCAGTATCAGTATGGAGGTATTATTCAGTAACAGTATGGGGGTATTATTCAGTAACTGTATGGAGGTATTATTCAGTAACAGTATGGAGGTATTATTCAGTAACAGTATGGAGGTATTATTCAGTATCAGTATGGAGGTATTATTCAGTAACAGTATGGAGGTATTATTCAGTAACAGTATGGAGGTATTATTCAGTAACAGTATGGCAGTATTATTCAGTAACAGTATGGAGGTATTATTCAGTAACAGTATGGGGGTATTATTCAGTAAGAGTATGGAGGTATTATTCAGTAACAGTATGGAGGTATTATTCAGTAACAGTATGGGGGTATTATTCAGTAACAGTATGAAGGTATTATTCAGTAACAGTATGGAGGTATTATTCAGTAACAGTATGGGGGTATTATTCAGTATCAGTATGGAGGTATTATTCAGTAGCAGTATGGGGGTATTATTCAGTAGCAGTATGGGGGTATTATTCAGTAACAGTATGGGGGTATTATTCAGTAACAGTATGGAGGTATTATTCAGTAACAGTATGGAGGTATTATTCAGTAACAGTATGGAGGTATTATTCAGTAACAGTATGGAGGTATTATTCAGTATCAGTATGGGGTATTATTCAGTAGCAGTATGGCGATATTATTTGTAATGTTGGTCTTACAATCTATGTACATTACTGTGGTGGGGGCTGTGGGGAAGAATCAGTGTGGCAGCAGATGATCAGGCTAAGAGACAGTCTGCAGAGTGGCATGTGATGCACTTTGACATGTAGGTGAGACTTAAGTGTAGGGTGTGGGCAGATAACTTATGCACAGTCCAGGGCCTAAGATCATATTAATCCACCACTGGCATCGAGCCAGCACAGGCAGACCACAACAATACAGCAGTTAGAGCAAAGAAACCAGCCCAGGACGTGCCGCTTCAAAACAGGCCTTGAAGTTTCACCTGGCAAGAAGATGTGTTAAACCATTTTCAGTGATAATGCTGCGTTGCTGATCTATGATACTAAAGTAATACAGTAAGAAGAATTCTTTAAATATTTTCTATACTTCAAACAGCACTTTAACAAAAAACAACAAATATTTTCCTATTTAAAAAATGTATATATTGCGTGTTTGTTGTGTAAAGCTAGTAATGAGAAAACTCTGATAGATGGGGGGGCGTCTTCTTATAGATCGACTCAGGCAGCAGAGGGGCTAGGTTCACCCCTGGGCATATCCCTGAGCACGCCTGATGGTAAGTCTATAACTTAACCTTTACCTAACAATGTCCACCACCCCAGTCTATTCGGTTCCATGGCAGGTTTCTGTCCTCCCTGAGGTCACCTCAGGAGCAGGACGTATGTTACGTCCATGGCCGGGGGTCGTCGTTCTGACTTACCTCTTGACGATCCCGGCCATGGACGCTTCTCTTCTCGGCGGGTACTCCCTCCAGGGAGACGCCGGCACTCTCTTCCGGGTCCTCGGACTGTGTACCGCAGGGCGCCCACGCGTGCACGGCCTTAAAGGGCCAGTATGCGTCATGCTGCCTTACATCAATTATCAGCCCAAATGGCTGCTGGATTATAATAAGGGGCCCTGCCCACTGGTTCATTGCCTGAGCGTTGTTGTATACCCTAGTTTGTCTTGCTAAAGGTCTCCCAGTGTTTTCCAGTTCCCAGTGTTACCCGCTCCTGCTGCCTGTACCCTGTATCCCGTGCTATCGTTACCTGCTGTGAAAGTCAAGTCGTGTCTTCCCGATGCATCTGCGACGTCACCTGCTGTGAAAGTCAAGTCATGTCTTCCCGCTGCATCCACGACGTCACCTGCTGTGAAAGTCAAGTCGTGTCCCTGCCACTGTCTACATTGCCTCAGGTACCCGTTCAGAACTATAGACATGGTTTTGTACCTTGTTGGCCAGCTTCTACCCCGCTACGCGGTACGGCCCTGTGGGTCCACACCCCGCGCCGTGACAACGTAGAAGAATATTTATCACCGCTTAACTGCAGTAACTCTGCTCAATCTTTATTAACACCATAAAGCAGTACAAAATGTAAAAAAAAATGCAGCTCACCAAAAGACAATTAGGAAACAATGTAAGCGTCGTCTTTACCAAATCTGTACTTTTATCAATGAGAAAGGTTAAAACAACAAGCAATAGACAGACGACAATTACAGAGAGAGAAGAAACAATGTAATGGTCGGGCACTACAGCGAGGTAGCAGAGTGGAGGGGGTTAGCGGTCAACTACTCAGAAAATGCCTGAGATTACTTCAACAATCGGCAGAGTTGCTGGATTCTGAATATCAGTGAATGTGGCCAAACATTTAGATTTGTACCGGGGAATTGTAGACTTCCAATGTCTAGGCACAACCTAGTCTGAATAAATGGAGGAGAACCTTCTTCTGGAAAGAAATAGATCCGTAGAGAATGGAGCGGAGAGGGCATGTTCAAAGAGAGAATTTATTGCCAACCAAAATGGTGCGATGTGCCTACAATCCCATCAGATGTCAGTAAGCGGACCTACCATTCCCCCACAGCTCCAACATGTCTCCAAACACTCCATGGGTAAAGCCCACGGAGGACCACCAGGACTCCTGAACCAACATGGATGTCAAAGTTTTTCTCGTTTTGCACAATAAAAACACTTTTTAATTTTTTTACAAAATAATTTGTTTTTGTGACGCTGCATTCGAAGATGAACTGCATAGATTTTCAACTAATCTGGTCCCCATGGCAGAAATCTGTCTTTCCATCTGGCACCTCCAGCAGACTCCTTTCAGTCTAGTTTGATTTCTTTTACCTCAGAGTTCCTCTTTTTCCCTTTTTTTAATTTCTTCTCTCCCCCTTTTTTTGAACTATTTCTAACAGGGGCTGTGCAGGATTAGAAAAATATGGCTGCTTTCTTCCAAAAACAGCACCACACCTATCCACAGGTTGTATCTGGTATTGCAGGTTTGCTCCATTGAAGTGAATGGTAATGAGCTGTAATACCACACACAGCCTATGGACAGGTGTGGTGCTGGTTTTTGGAGAAAGCAGACAAGTTATCTTATCCTGGACAACCCTTTGTCATGGATTGCTCTTGTGCGGAGATGCTCCTTGCATTATCCCTTTTCCTTTATGGCCGCTGATATGTTCTATTCAGCTTTATGGCCTCTGTGGTAAGTACACTGCCAGTCATTAAAGGGTTAACACTTCAGACCACTGTGGGTGACGTCACAATGTATGAGTTGTGCAGTGATAATAAACTCCTGTAGTAATGATGATGAAGGTGCTGATGTCATAAATACAAATGTTTATGACATAAAGAAGATTCCATAGTAGAATTCAGCGCCATATTGGATGGGACTGAGGACCTTGAGCTTGACTTCCCCACCAATGCCGACCTGATGTAATTTGGAGGTTCTAGCAGGGAAACCCTTCACCCAAGACCACTTCTTCATCACAGTGATGCCATCCTCTTCATACGGGTTGTCTGTAATAGAGGGGGGTTTCCAGCAGGAGATCCCCCTCTATTATCCGGAGCGGAGACAGGTGCTACAAGGAGGCATCTGGAGGACCCCTCTGGAGGACCCGTCTCAACCGAGCATCACCCATTCATTTTAATGGGTACCCAGGAAGAGAGACATCCGCCTAGCCAACCAGATCAGCCGATTTATGTGTTTTATGTCGTTCGTTCATTGTAATGTCTTTCCTTGAAAATCTGAGAAAACGTACAAATTCTGTTACAAATGATATTTTGGCACCTTCTAAGCCCAGAGGAAGGGCAATCCTCCAGCCATGGTTTCCCTAGAGGTTTCCCCCACAGGGGGTTTTTCCTTTCCTGCGTGCTGGAGGGTGACTCTTCGTGAGTCAGAGGTTTGCCATTTTGGGTTTGGTCATATAATATAATAAAAGTTTTGACCATTTAACACCCAATTATAATGTTTTGTGTCTTTATTTTGCATTCTTTGGTTTGGTGATTGGGATTCTGGGTCTATCACATATCACAAAATCATAAGGCCGGACATCTACTTCCCACACTGACATAGAATGGAGACAACAAGCGTTGCTGCACAATTAAGTGTACACATCCTTACATTAACCCCTTCCTGACATTTGCCGTATGGGTACGCCATGGAAAGCTATGACTTCCCGCAAATTGCCGTATCCATACGCCAAATGTTTGGTACCGGCTATGAAGCTGAGTCGGTGTCATCATCGCGGATCTCACCTGTATCTTACAGCTGACATCCGGCTGTAATGGCGGGGACCGAAATTAGCTTTGATCCCCTCCATTAACCCCTTAAGTGCAGCACTCAAATGCGAGTGCTGCACTTAAGGTGTTTGCAGCTCATCGGAACCACAGCAATGAAATTGCCAGGGTTCCGGTGGCTGCAATGGCAACCGGAGGCCAATTACTGGCCTCCCGGTCTGCCTAGCACGGAAGCCGGTCAAGATCCGCCCGGCGTAGCCGCCGGCAAGATGGCGCCGCCTCAGGAGTTGATCAGGTGTCATCAGCGGTGGAAGTCAGCTGTATGTTACAGCTGACATCCACCTGTAATGGCAGGAACCAGAGCTAGCTCCGATCCCTGCCATTAACCCCTTCGATGCAGCAATCGAAAGCGATTGCTGCATCGTAGTGGTTACTAGCAGATCACCAGCCCTGACAGGCAATCAGGACTGGCGACTGCTGCTATGGCAACAGGAGACACAAATGCCTAATCGGCTTGCTGTCAGTGAATAACTGACAGATCTAATACATTGCACTACGTAGGTAGTGCAATGTATCAGAAAAAAACCATCAGACAGTTGGAACTTCAAGTCCCCTAGTGGGACTTGAAAAAAAGTGTAAAAGAAAGTATAAAAAAGTGTAAAAAAAAGTGAAAACTTTGAAAACAATAAAAGTTTCAAGTAATAAAATAAAACACAATCGCCCTTTTTCTCTTATCAAGTCCTTTATTATTGAAAAAAAATAATAAACCATACGTATTTGGTATCGCCGCGACCGTAACGACCTGAGGTATCAAAATATTATATTATTTATTGCACGCGGGAACAGCGTAAATAAAAACCCGTAAAAACTTTACCAGAGTTTCTGTTTTTTGGTCACTTTGCCCTACAAATATTGGAATAAAAAGTGATCAAAAAGTTGCACGTATCCAAAAATGGTACCTATAAAAACTATAGCTCGTCACGCAAAAAACAAGCCCTCATACAGCTCCGTCGACAAAAAAATAAAAAAGTTATGGTTCTCACAACTTGGCGACAGAAAAAATACATTCTTTTTACAAAAGTAATTTTATTGTGCAAAATGTTGTAAAACATAAAAAAGTTCTATAAATTAGGTATCGCCGGAATCGTACGGACCCACAGAATAAAGGTAACATGTAATTTATAACGCATGGTGAACGCTGTATAAAAAAAAACCTAAAAAAGCTGTGCCAGAATTGCGTTTTTTTGTTTACCTGGCCTCCCAAAAAATAGGATAAAAGGTGATGAAAAAGTTGCATGTACCCCAAAATGGTACCAATAATCGCTACAGCTCGTCCCGCAAAAAAACAGCCCTCATACCACTACATCTATGAAAAAATAAAATTAGTTATGGCTCCAATAAGTCAGGAAATAAAAAATATGCAGTTGTGCCCGGGGGGAACATTTCTTCTGTTTCAAAAGGTGATTTACCAAGGACCTAAAATTAGGGAACCAGGAAGGGGAGGGCCCAAACATATCTGCTGGAAGCGAGGGTGCCCGTATTATACCAGGACAACACTTCACAGCAAAATTCCCCAAACTGCAAAGGTGCGGAGTGTGGACCAAAAGGGGCATAAGAAAGGACGCCATATACAGTGTAGGAAATAAGTATTTGATCCCTTGCTGATTTTGTAAGTTTGCCCACTGTCAAAGACATGAACAGTCTAGCATTTTTAGGCTAGGTTAATTTTACCAGTGAGAGATAGATTATATAAAAAAAAAAAAGAAAATCACATTGTCAAAATGATATATATTTATTTGCATTGTGCACAGAGAAATAAGTATTTGATCCCCTACCAACCATTAAGAGTGCAGCCTCCTCCAGACCAGTTACACGCTCCAAATCAACTTGGTGCCTGCATTAAAGACAGCTCTTACATGGTCACCTGTATAAAAGACTCCTGTCCACAGACTCAATTAATCCGTCTGACTCTAACCTCTACAACATGGGCAAGACCAAAGAGCTTTCTAAGGATGTCAGGGACAAGATCATAGACCTGCACAAGGCTGGAATGGGCTACAAAACCATAAGTAAGACGCTGGGTGAGAAGGAGACAACTGTTGGTGCAATAGTAAGAAAATGGAAGACATACAAAATGACTGTCAATCGACATCGATCTGGGGCTCCATGCAAAATCTCACCTCGTGGGGTATCCTTGATCCTGAGGAAGGTGAGAGCTCAGCCGAAAACTACACGGGGGGAACTTGTTAATGATCTCAAGGCAGCTGGGACCACAGTCACCAACAAAACCATTGGTAACACATTACGCCGTAATGGATTAAAATCCTGCAGTGCCCGCCAGGTCCCCCTGCTCTAGAAGGCACATGTACAGGCCCGTCTGAAGTTTGCAAATGAACATCTGGATGATTCTGAGAGTGATTGGGAGAAGGTGCTGTGGTCAGATGAGACTAAAATTGAGCTCTTTGGCATTAACTAAACTCGCCGTGTTTGGAGGAAGAGAAATGCTGCCTATGACCCAAAGAACACTGTCCCCACTGTCAAGCATGGAGGTGCAAACATTATGTTTTGGGGGTGTTTCTCTGCTAAGGGCACTGGACTACTTCACCGCATCAATGGGAGAATGGATGGAGCCATGTACCGTCAAATCCTGAGTGACAACCTCCTTCCCTCCACCAGGACATTAAAAATGGCTCGTGGCTGGGTCTTCCAGCACGACAATGACCCAAAACATACAGCCAAGGCAACAAAGGAGTGGCTCAAAAAGAAGCACATTAAGGTCATGGAGTGGCCTAGCCAGTCTCCAGACCTTAATCCCATCGAAAACTTATGGAGGGAGCTGAAGATCCGAGTTGCCAAGCGACAGCCTCGAAATCTTAATGATTTACAGATGATCTGCAAAGAGGAGTGGGCCAAAATTCCATCTAACATGTGTGCAAACCTCATCATCAACTACAAAAACCGTCTGACTGCTGTGCTTGCCAACAAGGGTTTTGCCACCAAGTATTAAGTCTTGTTTGCCAAAGGGATCAAATACTTATTTCTCTGTGCACAATGCAAATAAATATATATAATTTTGACAATGTGATTTTCTGTTTTTTTTTAATATAATCTATCTCTCACTGGTAAAATTAACCTAGCCTAAAAATGCTAGACTGTTCATGTCTTTGACAGTGGGCAAACTTACAAAATCAGCAAGGGATCAAATACTTATTTCCTTCACTGTATCAGTGTGACACTGGCCTGTGCAGAAAGGATTGCTTCACAGCGTAACACACATCTATGGATTATTTTTTATTTTTTTTTACCCCATTATTATACCCCCTGACTATGCCCCTGATGTACTCTTCCCAGCTCACACATGCGCTCCAAACAAAACTATTACCAAGCAAATTCCACGCTCCAAAAGCCAAATGGCGCTCCCACCCATCTGAACCCTACAGTGTGCCCAAACAACAGTTTCCTTCCACATATATGGCATCGTCATACCCCGGAGAACCCTTTTAAAATATTTTGGGGTGTGTGTCTCCAGTGGCATAAGCTGGGCATGACATATTTGCCACTGAAATGGCTTATCTAGGGAAAAATATAAATTTTTACTTTGGACCATCAGCAGCGCAATCATTTATGGAAAAGACCTGTGGGGTTAAAATGCTCACTACACCCCTTAATAAATGCCATGAGGGGTGCAGTTTCCAAATGGGGTCACTTCTCAGGGGTTTATTTTTATTATTTCACATCTAAGACTCTGCAATTGTGATCCAATACTTTATAAATCGCCAAATTAGGCCTCAATTTTGCATGGTACGCTTTCACTCCTGAGCCTGGTCGAATGTTCAGGCAAAAGATTAGGGCCACATGAAGGGTGTTTCTAAAACCAGGAAACCTAGCATAATTATTAGAGAACTGTCTTGTTATGGTGGCACAAGCTGGGCACCACATATTATCTATGGAAAAAAATCCCATTTTCACTCTGCAACATCAAGTGCACACTAATTTCTACAAAACACCTGCAGGGTTAACATGCTTACTACACCCCTAGGTAAATGCATTGAGGGGTGTAGTTTCCAAAATGTGGTCACTACTGGGGGGTCTCCACAGTTTTGGTTCCACAGGCGCCCAGAAACCAATCCAGCAAAATCTGCACTCCAAATGGCGCTCCTTCCCTTCTGAGCCCTGTCGTGTGCCCAAACAGCAGTTTATGACCACATATGGGGTATTGCCATACTCGGGAGAAATTGCTTTACAAATGTTGGGTTCTTTTTGTCCTTTATTTGTTGAGAAAACAAAAATTTTTGGGGTAAAGCTACGTCTTATTGAAGAAAAAGGATTGTTTTTATTTTCACTGCCCAATTCTAATAAATTCTATGAAACATCTATGGGGTCAAAATGCTCACAATACTCCTGGATGGATTCCTCAAGGGGTGTAGTTTCCTAAATGGAGTCACTTTTTGGGCGTTTTCACTGTTTCATCCCCTCAGGGGCTTTGTAAATGTGACATGGCCTCCGCAAACCATTCCTGCTAAATGTGAACTCCAAAAGCCAAATGGTGCTCTATCCCTTCTAAGCCCTGCCGTGTGTCCAAACAGCCGTTTATTACCACATGTGGGGTATTGTTTTACTCAGGAGAAATTGCTTTCCAAATTTTGTGGTGGTTTTTCTCCTTCAGTCCTTGTGGAAATGAGAAAAAATTAGCTTTACCTACATCTTCTTTGAAAAAATGTAGATTTTCATTTTCAGGGCCTGCTTCCAATAATTTCTGCAAAAAACCTTGAGGGTCAAAACGCTCATTATACCCCTAAATAATTTCCTCAATGGGTGTAGTTTCCAAAATGGGGTCACTTGTGGGGGATTTCCACTGCTTTGTCCCCTCAGGGGCTTTGCAAATGTTACATGGCCTCCGCAAACCATTCCTGCTAAATGTGAATTCCAAAAGCCAAATGGTGCTCCATCCCTTCTAAGCTCTGCCGTGTGTCCAAACAGACGTTTATTACCACATGTGGGGTACCATTTTACTCGGAAGAAATTGTTTTACAAATTTTGTGGTGCTTTTTCTCCTTTAGTCCTTGTGGAAATGAGAAAAAATTAGCTAAACCTACATTTCCTTTGAAAAAATTTAGATTTTAATTTTCACGGCCTGCTTCCAATAATTTCTGTAAAAAACCTGTGCGGTCAAAACGCTCACTATACCCCTAGATAATTTCCTTGAGGTGTGTAGTTTCCCAAATGGGATCACTTTTGGGGGATTTCCACTGTTTTGGCACCGCAAGAGCCCTTCAAACCTGACATGGTGCCTAAAATATATTCGAATAAAAATAAGGCCCCAAAATCCACTAGGTGTTCCTTTGCTTCTGAGGCCGGTGCTTCAGTCCAGTAGCACGCTACGGCTACATATGGGATATTTCCTAAAACTGCAGAATCTGGGCAATAAATATTGAGTTGCATTTCTATGGTAAAACTTTCTGTGTTATAAAGAAAATTGCATTAAAAATTAATTTCTGCAAAAAAATATGAAATTTGTAAATTTCACCCCTACTTTACTTTAATTCCTGTGAAAAGTTTAAAGGGTTAAGAAATTTTCTAAATGCTGTTTTGAATACTTTGGGGGGTGAAGTTTTCAAAATGTTGTGACTTTTTTTTGGGTTTCTAATATATAAGGCCCTCAAAACCACTTCACAACTGAACTGGCCCCTGTAAAAATAGCTTTTTGAAATTTTCTTTAACAGGTTCCCGACCGCTGGCCGTAAATATACGGCCAGCAGTCAGGGTCTCTAAAGTCCGGCGTATAGTATATATACGGCCGCACTTCAGAGACTGTGCACGCGCGATCGCGTGCACACAGCTCTGTGCCCTGGCTGTTACTAACAGCCATGGGCACTGGGCAGAATGTCAGGGGTCAATCTTTTGGCCCCTGAACATGTGATCGCTGTGACAACCAATCACAGCGATCACATGCATTTCTGCATAGAAAACAGTGTGCACGCGATCGCGTGCACACAGCCCTGTGCCCTCGCTGTTACCAACAGCTCTGGGCACTGGGCAGAGTATCAGGGACCAATCTGATGGTCCCTGATCATGTGGTCGCTGTGAAAACCTATCACAGCGACCACATTTGTTTTATTTTGACTTTTCTGGCAGTAAATCTCCTGCCTCTTTTCTTCTCCTCAAACATTGTTTCAGTTTGAGGAGAAGAAGAGACTCGGGAGAATTGCTGCCAGAAGAATACTGTGAAAAAAAATACAGTTACACTAAAACATTCTCTGTATAGATAGATTTCTATCTATCTATACAATCTATCTATCCATCTATCTTTTTTTCTATCTATCTACCTTTCTTTCTTTTATTCTATTAGAATAGGCAGGTAGGGAGTATATAATTATATATATATCCACATATATATAATATATATAGCAATAGCGGTTTATTTTTTTGTTAGCGGTAGTGTAGATATATATAGCAGTTAGTTTGTGTGTTTTATAAAAAAAAAAAAAAAAAAAATTTGTTTTGTTAGTGTTAGTGTTAGTTACGTTATGGCGAGGAAGTTGTTTAGCGCCGAGGAGGCATACGCCATGCTGTGGTCTGAGTCGGAGACCGCATCAGAGATGGCGTCCGAGATGGAACCTGTTTTAGGTAGTGACGATGACAGCGTCACTTCAGGTTCATCTTCAGGGGACGTTGTCCCTGATGCAGTCGAAACTGCAGAACATGAAAGCGCAGGGCCAAGTAGCGCTGTAGCACGGGACAGCCTGGTCCCTCCAGTCCAGGCTCTTGTATGGGCACCTGCCCCATCTTTTGGGCCTAGAATCCACGGATTTACGGCCACTCCTGGCATAACCGTGGACAATACAAATTTTGTCCAAATGGATTACTTCCATTTATTTATAACGGACGACATCCTAAATCAGATTGTCCACGAAACAAATTTATATGCCACGCAATATATAAGGCAGAAACCTTCATCCACCCATGCCAGAGATTGGACGCCCACCAATTTGCAGGAATTAAAAATTTTTTTGGGGCTCACCCTAAATATGGGTATTGTCAAAAAGCCCTCCATTAGGTCTTACTGGTCAACAAGACCCGCCCAAGCCACCCCAGTATATTCTGCAGTAATGCCCAGGTCTCGTTATGAGACAATAATGAGGTTCCTCCACTTCAATGACAACGCACAGGCCCCCCCCAAGTACCGATGCAAACCGGGATCGGTTGTTCAAAATAAGACCGCTAATAAATTCCCTGAATAATTTATTTCTGCAACTCTACACCCCTGAGCAGAATGTAAGTGTGGACGAATCCCTCCTCAACTTTCATGGCAGACTTAGCTTTCGCCAATATCTACCTTCCAAAAGGGCAAGATATGGCGTTAAGCTCTACAAATTGTGTGAAAGCGGGTCAGGATATACCACCGCCTTCAGGATTTATGAAGGGCGGGACCGCACAATAAATGTTCCTGGATGCCCCTGATCTTTCCACCAGCAGTAAGATCGTGTGGGAGATAATGCAGCCTCTGCTTCACAAGGGGTACTACCTGTACTGTGATAATTTTTATTCCAGTGTGCCCCTGTTTAGGCATTTGCATGCTGCAAGGACTGGGGCATGTGGTACCATGCGCAAAAACAGAATTGGTTTTCCACAGCAATTAGTGGGGAAGCGCATGGTAAAGGGGGACTCCTGTGCTTATGCATCTGAAGAATTGCTGGCGGTCAAGTTCAGGGATCGCAAAGATGTGTATGTGCTAAGCACGATTCATACCGCAGGAACAGTGGCAGTGAGGGAAAGGGGGGCAACATCGGATAAGCACAAACCAGTGAGCGTGTCCGAATATAACAAGTACATGGGGGGGTGGATTTAAGCGACCAGGTTTTACAGCCCTATTTAGTAAAACGCAAAACTAAAACCTGGTACAAAAAGGTGGCCATTTATTTGTTACAGGTGGCAAATCCACAACTCATCTGCGCTCTACAAAAAAAACAGAGGCAGAGACACATACCTGGATTTCCAGGAAAAAATTATTGAAGGCCTCATTTTTGATGTTCAGGACACCCGAGAATGCCCCCAGTCTGAGGATGTCACGCGACTGACTGAAAGACACTTCATCAGTCGGATTCCCCCAACAGCAACCAGAAGCAACCCCCAGAAAAAGTGCCGCGTCTGCAGAAAAGACGGGCACCGCAAAGATTCCCGATATTTCTGTCCCTCATGTCCCTCGCAACCAGGCCTGTGCATTGAGCCATGTTTTAAAAAATACCCCACTGTTCTGAATTATTAGATTTTAGTTAATTTGTTGAAAATATATTTGCCCTACATTACGTTTTTATTTTTCCCCTGATTTTACTCCAAGGGTGAGGGAGGGAATGGGTGGGGGGTGGATGTCATGTTTGATGCTCTCTAAAGTTCATCTGCTGGAGAGCTCCATTTGCATTAACCTGAAATTTCTTATTTTAGAAAACCCCAAAAAATAAATTCCCATTATACCCCTAGATGAATATTTTGGGATTTCTGCTTCAAGAGCAGATATTTTGGAAGTGTTATAGAAACTCTGTTGAGTTTTGTAAAACCAGCTTTGAAAAAAAGCGATTTGTGAAATAAGCTTCTTCTATCCTCCGCCCTCCTACATCTCTATGTGATAAATAAGGCCACATATTTGGTATCCCCGTGCACGGGAGAAGTGGCAGAATGTGAACGGAGATTAATTTTGACCGTGGTCTAAGCCGTGTGTGAAAAATGCTGGTATAAACTGACGCATTTGCTAAAAAATTGCTAATTTTATTTTGATCCATCTTATTCAAGAAACTTTCAGAAGAAAACTGGACTGTCTAAAAATATGATAAACCCCTTGAAGGAAACCTTGTGGGGTCTACTTGTGCGAATGAAGTCATTTATGGGGTGATTCTAATGTTTCAGCAGCATTACGGCCCCCCAGAAAACAGTATGCGGCTATAAAATCAAGTGCAGAATTCCTGGACCGAAAAGGCCAAAAAGCCTCCCTTTATGCCAAGCCCTGGCACATGCCCGTGAATAAAGCACACATATTTGGTATCCCCATGCACGGGAGAAGTGGAAGAATGTGAAATGCGATGAATTTTGTCCGTGGTCCATTTTGTGTGTGAAAAAGCTAGCATAAACTGACGCATTTGTTAAAAAAAAAAGGTAATTTTATTTTGTTCCATCTTATTCAAGAAACTTTCAGAAGAAAACTGGACTGTCTAAAAATATGATAAACCCCTTGAAGGAAACCTTGTGGGGTCTACTTGTGTGAATTAAGTCATTTATGGGGTGATTCTAATGTTTCAGCAGCATTAGGCCCCCCAGAAAACAGTATGCGGCTCTAAAATCAAATGCAGAATTCCTGGACCAAAAAGCCTCCTTTTATGCCAAGCCCTGGCACATGCCCGCACTGCGAATAAGGCACACATATTTGGTATCCCCATGCACGGGAGAAGTGGAAGAACGTGAAAGGAGATGAATTTTGTCCGTGGTCTATACCGTGTGTGAAAAATACTAGCCTAAACTGACGCATTTGCTAAAAAAGTGCTGATTTTATTTTGTTCCATCTTATTCAAGAAACTTTCAGAAGAAAACTGGACTTGCTAAAAATATGATAAACCCCTTGAAGGAAACCTTGTGGGGTCTACTTGTGTGAATGAAGTCATTTATGGGGTGTTTCTAATGTTTCAGCAGCATTAGGCCCCCCAGAAAACAGTATGCGGCTCTAAAATCAAATGCAAAATTCCTGGACCGAAAAGGCCAAAAAGCCTCCTTTTATGCCAAGCCCTGGCACATGCCCGCACAGTGAATAAGGCACACATATTTGGTATCCCCATGCACGGGAGAAGTGGAAGAACGTGAAAGGAGATGAATTTTGTCCGTGGTCTATACCGTGTGTGAAAAATACTAGCCTAAACTGACGCATTTGCTAAAAAAGTGCTGATTTTATTTTGTTCCATCTTATTCAAGAAACTTTCAGAAGAAAACTGGACTTGCTAAAAATATGATAAACCCCTTGAAGGAAACCTTGTGGGGTCTACTTGTGTGAATGAAGTCATTTATGGGGTGTTTCTAATGTTTCAGCAGCATTAGGCCCCCCAGAAAACAGTATGCGGCTCTAAAATCAAATGCAAAATTCCTGGACCGAAAAGGCCAAAAAGCCTCCTTTTATGCCAAGCCCTGGCACATGCCCGCACAGTGAATAAGGCTCACATATTTGGTATCCCCATGCACGGGAGAAGTGGAAGAATGTGAAAGGAGATTAATTTTGGCCGTGGTCTATACCGTGTGTGAAAAATGCTAGCATAAACCGACGCAATTGTTAAATTCTTGCATTTTTTTCCAATTTTGCCCACTTTAGTGAAAAAAAAAAAAATGATATATAGTGACAAATGCCACTAAAACAAAGCCCTATCTGTCCTTTAAAAAGAGTGTAAAATTCAAAGATGAACTTTATTCACCTGCTGAGTTATAGTCATCTAAAGAAGCGCATAGCAAAATTGTGAAATTTGCTCTGGTCATTTAGCTGTAAAACAGCCGAGTCCTTAACCGGTTAAAATGTGAGAAATTGCTGCTAAAGTTGAAAGCCTTGTAACGTCCTAGAAAAATAAAAGGATGTTCAAAAAAACGAGGCCAATCTAAAGTAGACATATGGGGGGATGTTAGTTATCAACAATTTTGTGTGTTATAACTGCCTGCCTTACAAGCAGATACATTTAAGTTGAGAAAAATGCAATGTTTGCAATTTTTCGCTACATTTTGGTGTTTTTCACAATTAAATACTGAACATATCGAGCAAATTTTGCCAGTAACATCAAGTCCAATGTGTCACGAGAAAACAATCTCAGAATCACTTGGATAGCTAAAAGCATTCCGACGTTATTACCACATAAAGTGACACATGTCAGATTTGAAAAATGAGGCTCTGTCAGGAAGGTCAAAAGTGGCTAAAGAGGGAAGGGGTTAAGATATTGTATTACGGTCTGTAGCCTTTGGGGGGAATATATTAACCTTTCTACAACAGTTTACTAGCGTTGAAAATTCACAAAATGCACAAATGTCAACATTTTTGGGGGCAAAAACTGGGCGGGGCTTAGCAGAAATGGCCAACAATTTTACTATAATTTACGCCAGTAACTGATGTAAATTATAGCAGAAATCTATATGTATAGTGCGGCCCAGATTTATCTCTGGAGGGCGTAACAAGGCAAAGGTCCGTGCCAGACCCATACCTCCCCCCCCAATCAGACTGTATGCCCCCCCAATAAGACAATAAAATACATTTTAAAAATGTAGTTACCTCACCACTCCGATTCTCCCTCCCGGATTCCCTCAGGCTCTTACAGCAGGCCGCAGCACGTGGAAAGTACTGATGACAGGCCGCGTTGCAGCTAAAAGATGCGACACATTTATTAAGAGTCGTTCGCCTGTTAATAAATGTGTTGTATCTCACTCCAGCAAACTGTTTAATAGGACTGGTGTATGAAACGCCAGTATTAACCCCTTCAGGACCAAGCTCATTTTGGCCTTCAGGACCAGACCCATTTTTTCAAATCTGACATATTTCACTTTATGTGGTAATAACTCCGGAACGCTTTTACCTATCAAAGCGATTCTGAGATTGTTTTCTCTTGACACATTGGACTTTATGATAGTGGAAAAATGTGGTCGATAAATTCAATATTTACCAGTGAAAAACACCAAAATTTGGTGAAAAATTGCAAAAATTAGCATTTTTCTAAATGTAAATGTATCTGCTTGTAAGACAGGCAGTTATACCACACAAAATTGTTGCTAATTAACATCACCCATATGTCTACTTTAGATTGGCATAGTTTTTTGAACATCCTTTTATTTTCCTAGGACGTTACAAGGCTTAGAACTTTAGCAGCAATTTCTCACATTTTCAAGAAAATTTCAAAAGGCTATTTTTACAGGGGCCAGTTCAGTTGTGAAGCGGCTTTTAGGGCCTTATATGTTAGAAACCGCCAAAAAATCACCCCATTTTAAAATCTTCACCCCTCAAAGTATTCAAAACAGCATTTAGAAAGTTTCTTAACCCTTTAAACGTTTCACAGGAATTAAAGCAACGTAGAGGTGAAATTTTCAAATTTCATTTTTTTTTGCAGAAATTCATTTTTATTCTATTTTTTTTGTAACACAGAAGTTTTTACCAGAGAAACGCAACTCAATATTTATTGCCCAGATTCTGCAGTTTTTAGAAATATCCCACATGTGGTCCTAGTGTGGTAATGGACTGAAGCACCGGCCTCAGAAGCAAAGGAGCACCCAGTGGATTTTGGGCCTCCTTTTTATTAGAAAATATTTTAGGCACCATGTCAGGTTTCAAGGGCTCTTTCGGTGCCAAAACAGTGGAAATCCACCAAAAGTGACCCCATTTGGGAAACTACACCCCTTGAGGAAATTATCTAGGGGTATAGTGAGCATTTTTACCCAACAGGTTTTTTGCAGAAATTATTGGAAGTAGGCCGTGAAAATAAAAATCGTCATTCTTTCAAAGATTATGTAGGTTTAGCTAATTTTTTCTAATTTCCACGAGGACTAAAGGAGAAAAAGCACCACAACATTTGTAAAGCAATTTCTCCCGAGTAAAACAATACCCCAAATGTGGTTATAAACGGATGTTTGGACACACGGCGGAGCTTAGAAGGGAAAGAGCGCCATTTGGCTTTTGGAGCTCAAATTTAGCAGGAATGGTTTGCGCAGGCCATGTCACATTTGCAAAGCCCCTGAGGTACCAAAACAGTGAAAACGCAAAAAAAGTGACTCCATTGAGAAAACTACACCCCTTGAGGAATCCATCTAGGGGTGTAGTGAGCATTTTGCCCCCACAGGTGTTTCATAGATTTTATTAGAATTGGGCAGTGAAAATAAAAAAAATCCTTTTTCTTCAATAAGACGTAGCTTTAGCTCCAAATTTTTAATTTTCTCAACAAATAAAGGAAAAAAAGAACCCCAACGCTTGTAAAGCAACTTCTCTGGAGTACGGCAATACCCCACACGTGGTCGTAAAATGCTGTTTGGGCACACGGGAGGGCTCAGAAGGGAAGGAGCGCCATTTGCTTTTGGTGTACAGATTTTGCTGAATTTGGTTTCTGGTCGCTATGTTGCATTTGCAAAGTCCCTGTGGGACCAAAACAGTGGATCCCCCCCAGAAGTGACCCCATTTTGGAAACAACACCCTCAAGGTATTCACCTAGGGGTGTAGTGAGCATGTTAACCCCACAGGTGTTTTGCAGAAATTCGTGTGCACACGATGTGGGAGAATGAAAATGGGAATTTTTCCTTAGATACGCCAATATGTGGTGCCCGACTTGTGCCACCATAACAAGACAGCTCTCAATTATTATGCGGTGTTTCCCTGTTTTAGAATCACCCTACATGTGGCCCTAATCTTTTGCCTGGACATTCGACAGGGCTCAGGAGTGAAAGAGTACCATGTAAAATTGAGGCCTAATTTGGCGACTTATAAAGTATTGGTTCACAATTGCAGAGGCTTTGATGTGAAATAATAAAAGAAACCCCTGAGAAGTGACCCCATTTTGGAAACTGCACCCCTCAAGGCATTTATTAAGAGGTGTAGTGAGCATTTTCACCCCACAGGTCTTTTCCATAAATGATTGCGCTGCGGAGGGTACAAATTAAAATGTTCCCTAGATAATTCAGTGTCAAATATGTCATGACCAGCTTGTGCCACTTTTTTTATATACACCGTTCACCGTACGTTATAAACTACATGTTACCTTTATTCTGCGGGTCAGTACGATTCCGGCGATACCAAATTTATAGAACTTTTTATAACTTTTTGCACAATAAAATTACTTTTGGAAAGAGAATGTATTTTTTCTCTCGCCAAGTTGTGAGAGCCATAACTTTTAAATTTTTTCATCGATGGAGCTGTATGAGGTTTTGTTTTTTGCGAGACGAGGTATAGATTTTATCGGTACCATTTTTGGATACATGCGACTTTTTGATCACTTTTTATTTAAATTTTTGGAAGACAGTGACCAAAAAAACAGTAATTATGGCAGTGTTTTTGAGTTGTTTTTTTACGGCGTTCACTGCGCTGGATAAATAACATAATATTTTTATAGTTCAGGTCGTTACGGTCGCAGCGATACCAAATATGTATGGCTTTATTATTTTTTTCAATAATAAATGACTTGATAAGGGAAAAAGGGCGATTGTGTTTTGTGTTATTATTTGAAACTTTTATTGTATGTTTTCCAACTTTTATTTTTACTTTTTTTACACTTTTTTTTACACTTTTCTTTAGTCCCACTAGGGGACTTGAATGTCCAACTGTTTGTTTGATGTTCTAATACATTGCACTACCTATGTAGTGCAATGTATTGGAACTGTCAGTTGTTCACTGACAGCAAGCCGATCAGGCTCCGCCTCTGGGTGGGGCCTAATCAGCTTACGTAATGGCAGACAGGAGTCCATTGTTAGGGCTCCTGTTGCCATGGTAGCAGTCGCCAGCCTTGCCATCGCATGGCAAGGCTGCCGATTTTCTACAAACCTCTAGGATGCAGCGATCACAATGGATCGCTGCATCGAAGAGGTTAATGCCAGGAATCGGAGCTAGCTCCGGTTCCTGGCGATAGATCGGGGTGTCCGCTGTAACATACAGCGGACACCCACTGCTGATGACGCCGGCTCAGCTTCTGAGCCGGAAGCTGAGCCGGCGCCATCTTGCCGATGTTACCGGAAGCCTCCTGGGCCCCGCCGACGACGGGGCATAGGAGGATTCCGTTACAGGCTGATCGGGAGGTAAGCATTAGCCCTCCGATCGCCTTTGCAGCCACCGGCAACCCAGCGATCACGTTGCATGGGTGCCGGTGGCTATAAACTCCTCACATGCTGAGATCTCTATTGAACGCAGCATGTGAGGGGTTAATCGGTCGGATCGGAGGCTAGCTCCGGTCCTGGCCGATACCTTAGGGTGCCAGCTGTAACATACAGCTGTCACCCGGCGGTGATGTCGCTGGCTCAGCTCCTGAGCCAGCTTCATCTCCATGACGTACATTTACGTGAAAAGGCGGTAAGCCACCGATTTTATTGACGTTTATATACGTGATCCGGTGGGAAGGGGTTAAAGGGAATGTGTCGCTAGAAATATTATTTTATTTTTTTCAGTTAAACAGTTAGTATATAAATGATTACACATTGTTTTAATTTTTTAAATTTTCTCACAAGTCAGGAAATATTATAAATTTGATTCTAATTTATAACATTTCCATGTACTGGTCACTAGAGGGAGCAATTCCCAAAATTGCAGCATTGGCATGTGGTAAAGCAACCTCATTGCCTTATGCTGCAAATTTGGAGTAGACACACTCGCTCTAGTGTCCTCACAGAATCCCCCCTCCTTTATCCTGGCTAGTGCCGGGAGAAAGGAGGGGGTTGAAATGTTCAAACCTCCTATACTGTGTGCCGCCGTTTTCTAAACGAATGCACAGTGTAGGAGGATTAGATACAGTGCTCAGCAGAGAGTATAACACTAACATACACACACATCACATACACAAACATAATTTACCTGCTCCTGCCGCCGCTGCCGCCTCCGCCCTGCCGCTCCTAGTCTTGCGTCTGCGCTGCCTTCAACATATGGCCGGAAGCCGCGACCGGAAGTCGTCACCTTACTGTCCGCCCGTGGTTTCCGGTCCACATGAAAATGGCGCCGGATGTCGCTCTACCAAAGACCTTCCTTTTGGTCTGTGTAGGAGTGGCGCATGCGCCGTTCCCACACAGACGGTGTACGCTATAGTGAATGGAACGGCTCCCGTTCTCATTCTCTATGGGGATGTATGTGCCGTATTCCATCTCTGTATGTGTTGTTAATGGACAGATACAGAGATGAAAAGAAAATGGCAGCCCCCATAGAGAAGTAACAGAAACAAAAAAGTAAAAAGTACAACACAAAAACACAAATAAATACAATTTATTTTAATGACATACTAAAAGCAATATTATATAATAAAAAAAAAAAAATTCCGTGACACCTTCCCTTTAAAGGGGTTTTCCACGTTCTGACAACTGATGACCTATCCACTGGTTAGGTCAACAGTATATGATCGGTGTGTGTCCGACACCTGGACCCTGCACCGATCCGCCACTCCAGCTGCCTCCGGGCACCGGACAACACTGCCGGAAGCAGACGGCTCCGGTCAAAGAATAGAGGCCAAGCTGCAGTTCTGCCGAACGGCCGCTATGCAGTGATCGGAGCCTTCTGCTTCCGGCAGTGTTTTTCCAGTGCCCGTAGGCAGTTGGACTGGCAGATCGGTGCGGGGTCTGGTGTAGTAAAGTTTTTTTGCCCCCATACGTTACCGATGATTGATCCTTGTGACACGCTGTATCGTCGATTGGTGCTGGTTTTCATGGTCAGTATCGGGACGTCTAAAAGGACCTTTATTTCCTCAGACACCACCATAACTAGGCATTGGAACTAACCCTTCCACCTTAGCGGGTAAAGATTAACCTTCTAAAAGGTTCACTATGTACACATAAGGGCTAAAGGTGAAAACACAGAGGGGCTCACCATATATCCAGCGTATAACTGTGTCCTCCAAATCTTACGGAGCAGGAGTTGTTCTAGATTCCTGTTTATATCCCAGACACGTTCATACCATTTTAGACAAGGAATCGACATATCACAAACTTGTGGTGAAACCAAGCACCGCATGTAAAGAATCTTTAAAAAATCTGCTAGAAGAAGGAATTGCATTAGGAGTATTAGCCAAGAAACAGGCAGAATACTTACTGATAGAATTCCCTATTGTTCCCATATTCCATGGGATGCCAAAAATCCATAACTTTGATTGGTCTTGAAACTTGGGTTATCTGTGACGTAGCTGGCTAGTACCCCTGCAAACAGGCCTGCCATCAGGGTAGTACCGCTGGTAGGATAGAAAAGATTGGATCCAGCGCTGCAGTAATGTGATTAAAAAGGAACGTATTCCCAATTTTATTTATATAAAAAAAAGCTTGTTTAAAATTCGGTAACAGGCAGACTTGGCATCAAGCAGGGGTGAACCTAGCCCCTCTGCTGCCTGAGGCGAACTATAATAAGGCGCCCCCCCCCAATCTATCGGAGTTTTCTCATTACTACCTTTACACATCAAACACGCAATATATAAAAAAATATTAAATATGAAAACATTAGTTGTTTATTTGTAAAGTGCTGCTTAATGTATAGAGAAGATTTAAAGAATTCTTCTTACTGTATTACTTTAGTATCACAGACCAGCAACGCAGCATTATCACTGAAAATGGTTTAACATCTTCTATGCCCCCTTTTTATTACCTAATTGACTTATGATATTTAACCGAGTTCAGTGGCCCGGCGTGGTCGGCATGATGCAGTGACGTCATCATGCCGGGCAGTTGACGTCATCAGCGTGCTCCCGATCTCTTGTAGGCCTCAGGCCTAAACCAGGCTGTGGCCTACAAGAGCAAACGGCGGAGCAGGGGTTTCTATTGTGGCAAATTATTTTTTTTTTTACATTTTATACTGCTAAATTTTTTTTGGTGGGTTCCGCTGGACCGTTTGGACTACGTCGTAGATTCATTGGACTACTTCAATGATCTACTTTAAAAAAAAAAAAAATTGTGAAAGAGGGTTGGATGGGGGAGTTTTGATTTCAATAAAAAAAAAATCTTATGTCTGTTTTTTTTTAATACTTTATTATGGCCTTAGTAATGGCAGCTGTCTGATTGACAGCGTTCAATTACTAAGGCTGGGGCTTAGCATTAGCCAGTAACAAGGCTATCACTAACCCCTATTATTACCCCGGTTCCCACTGCCGCCAGGGATACCGGGAAGAGTCGAGTACGATTCAGTACCTGGCCATCTGAAACGACTGTTAGGCCGCAGGCTGGTATTATCAGGCTGGGAAGGGACAAAAAAGTGGCCCTGCCCACCTTGTGGATGCTAGGCTGCAGCTGCTTTATTGTATCTGGCTGGTTATGAAAAATTGGGGAAACCCCTCGTCATTTTTTAAAAATAAATTGAAAAAAAAATTACGTGAGATCCCCTCCATTTTTCATAGCCAGCCAGATACAATAAAGCAGCAGCAGCCTAGCATTACCAGGGTGGGAAGGGCGATGGTTTTTGTCCCTTCCTAGCCTGATAGTACCAGCCTGCGGCGACCCCAGTACCGGCCCTTCACTTCAGACGGTCGGGTGCTGGATCGTACCCAGCTCTTCCCGGTACTCCTGGTGGCGGTGGGTACCGGGGTAATAATAGGGGTTAGTGATGGCCTTATTACTGGCTAACACTAAGCCCCTTCTTAGTAATGGACGCTCTCAATCAGACAGCAGCCATTACTAAGGCGGTAATGAAGTATTAAAAAACAGAGACATAAAGTAATTTATTTTATTGAAATGACAACTCTTCCACACAATCTGCTTTAACCATTTTATTAAAAAAAAAAAAGAAAAAGAGCTTAAATCAGCGAAGTAGTCCAACGAATCTACGACGTAGTCCAAATGGTCCAGCGGAACCTGCAAAACAAAAATGAGCAGTATGAAAAATAAACATAAAGTTGGCTGCCCCCGCAGACGTACAGACATATGAATAAATAGCTACCTTCGGGAACATATTAAAATAATTAGAAAAATTAGGCCCATAAAATAAAACATATCAAATAAAAAATGATAACACCTTTCTTTTAAAGAGACCCTTTCACCTCCCCATACATGTACAGCTGAGTGCAGCAGGTAATGGGCCGGCCGCACAAACTCTGGGGCACTTTACATTTTTTTCGTTATTTAGATATCAGTGCTGTAATATTTGGCGCCCGATATTTAAATAACCCCCTGAACTGTCAATGGGGAGGTAATTGGCAAGGGGGCGTGTAACATCGCTGTGACACTGTCCAATCAGCTACGGTCAGCGTTACAGCAAGAGCTGGAGAGAGAGCGCGTGCGCGCAGCTCCGCCACCACTAAGGAACACAAGAGGTGAAGAGTGTGAATTCTTCTTCTTCTGTTTCATGGCATCGGAGCTGTGCGCGCACGCACGCTCTCACTCTTTAGCTCTCGGCAGACAAGGACGACAAGACTGATCTCTCACCTGAGATCACAGTCTTGTACTTGCCTGCCGAGAGCTGAAGAGTGAGAGCGTGCGCGTGTGCACATTCTCTCCTCTCTCCAGCTCTTGCTGTTGACATTGTCCGTAGCTGATTGGACAGTGTCACAGCGATGTTACACGCCCCCTTGCCAATTACCGCCCCATTGGCAGTTCATGGGGTTATTTAAATATCGGCGCCAAACATTACGGCACCGATATCTAAGTAAGGAAAGAGGGTAGGAAAAAAAATGTAAAGTGCCCCAGAGTTTGTGCAGCCCTGACCATTACACGCTGCACTCAAATGCAAATCTGTGGGCAGGTGAAAGATTCTCTTTAACCCCTTCCCGCTCCTTGACGTACTATTACGTCATGGCAGCTGTATCGTTCGCGCTCCATGCCGTAATAGTACGTCACGGGAGTAACGGCCGTTTCGGCCGTCCTCCCGACACATACAGGAGCTGTGACGCTGCTGTCTTGTTCAGCAGCTGTCACAGCTCCTACAGCGGGGACCGATCGCTGTGTCCCCGCTGATTAACCCCTTAAAAGCCGCGTTCTATAGAGATCGTGGCTTTTTAGGGGTTAAGCTGCCATCGCCGGCCTGCTACGCGATAGCGGCCGGCGATGGTGACTATGGCAACCGGACACCAAACAATGGCATCCGGCTATGCCATAGACGGAAGCCTAGTGGGTCCTGACAACGTCAGGACCCACTATGCTTGCTGTCAGTGAGTAGCTGACAGCTCTGATAAACTGCACTACGCATGAAGTGCAGTGTATTAGAATAGCGATCAGGGCCTCCTGCCCTCAAGTCCCCTAGTGGGACAAAGTAATAAAGTAAAAAAAAAGTTAAAAAAAGTTGTGTAAAAATAAGAAAATAAAAGTAATAAAAGTAAAAATCCCCCCTTTTCCCTTATCAGTCCTTTATTATTAATAAAAATATATAAACAAACAAATAAACTATACATAATTGGTATCGCCGCGTCCGTAACGGCCTGAACTACAAAATTATTTCGTTATTTATCCCGCACGGTGAACGCCGTAAAAGAAAATAATAATAAACCGAACCACAACCAAAATTGTTTGGTCACTTCACCTCCCAAAAAATGGAATAAAAAGAGATCAAAAAGTCGCATGTACCGAAAAATGGTCCTGATCGAAACTACAGTTCATTACGCAAAAAAATAAGTCCTCGCACGGCTGTATTGATGGAAAAATAAAACGTTCTGGCTCTTAGAATAACGTAACACAAAAAGTGAATGATTGTTTACAAAACGTATTTTATTGTGCAAACGCCATAAGACATAAAAAAAACTATAAACATCTGGTATCACCGTAATCGTATCGCCCCGCAGAATAAAGTGAATATGTCATTTATAGCGCACGGTGAACGCTGTAAAAACTATAAACATCTGGTATCGCCGTAATCGTATCGCCCCGCAGAATAAAGTGAATATGTCATTTATAGCGCACGGTGAACGCTGTAAAAACTATAAACATCTGGTATCGCCGTAATCGTATCGCCCCGCAGAATAAAGTGAATATGTCATTTATAGAGCACGGTGAACGCTGCAGAAACTATAAACATCTGGTATCGCCGTAATCGTATCGCCCCGCAGAATAAAGTGAATATGTCATTTATAGAGCACGGTGAACACTGTAAAAACTGTAAACATCTGGTATCGCCGTAATCGTATCGCCCCGCAGAATAAAGTGAATATGTCATTTATAGCGCACGGTGAACGCTGTAAAAAAAATAGAATAAAAAAACAATAGTAGAATTGCGTTTTTTTAGTCACCACGCCACTTAAAAATAGAATAAAAACTGATCAAAAAGCCGCATGCACCCCAAGAAAACTACAATGGATTCCTCAAGGGGTCTAGTTTCCAAAATGGGGTCACTTTTGGGTGTTTTCTACTGTTTTGGCACCACAAGACCTCTTCAAACCGGACATGGTGCCTAATAAAAAAGAGGCCTCATAATCCACTAGGTGCTCCTTTGCTTCGGAGGCCGGTGCTTCAGTCCATTACCACACTAGGGCCACATGTGGGATATTTCTCAAAACTGCAGAATCTGGGCAATACGTATTAAGTTGCGTTTCACTGATAAATCCTTTTGTGTTATAAAAAAAATGGTATAAAGAGGATTTTCTGACAAAAAAAATATTTAAATTTCACCTCTACTTTGCTCTAAATTTTTGTGAAACACCTAAAGGGTTCATAAACTTTCTAAATGCTGTTGTGAATACTTTGAGGGGTCTAGTTTCTAAAATGGGGTGTTTGATAGGGGTTTCTAATATATGGGCCCCTCAAAGCAACTTCAGAACTGAACTGGAACCTAAAAACAAAATAAAAAATCAGGCAATACTTCGCTTCTTACATTATACTGATAATGAGCCGTGCCCACCCCGAGATGACCCCCAGTTTTGACCGTTTGTATAAACGGAGACCCCTATTAGACCGTTCCAGTGCCCGGTTTTCCCAAGCATACACCCCCGAGAAGTGTATTTCTATTGATGAGTCCCTGGTACATTTTAAAGGGAGGGTTCAATTCCGCCAGTACCTGCCGGGTAAGAGGGCAAGGTATGGCGTGAAGATGTATAAGCTGCGAGAGTGCATCAGGGTATACCTACAGGTTTAGGATATATGAAGGAAAGGCCACCCCCAAACCAGACTGCATCCTGGACTACAAAAGGTACATGGGAGGTGAGGACTTGTCAGATCAAGTCCTGAAGCCCTACAGCGCCATGAGGTGTGGTATAAGAAGCTGGCCGGGCACATCATACAGATGGCATTGTACAATGCGTACGTGCTACGTCGATGTACAGGCCAGAGGGGAACTTTCCTGGAATTTCAAGAGGTGATTATCAAGAACCTAATCTTTAGGGACCAAGAAGGGGGGGGCACCCAGTACTTCTGGAAGCGGGGCCACACGCATCGTACCAGGGCAACACTTTCCAGGATAAGTTCCCCAAACTGGCAAGAAGGGAAAAAGTGGTGCAAAGTCTGCTATAAGAGCGGGATAATGGATGACACAATATATCAATGTGACACGTGTCCCGAACAACCAGAGCTCTGTATGAAAGTGTTTTAAAATTTATCATACATCCCTTGGTTTATAATTTACCCCAATTTTACTTACCCTGATGCCCTCCGCACAGCTTATCCCCCTCATCTTTCCCTTCTGAGCCCTGCTGTGTGCCCAGGCAGCTGATAACAGCCACATTGAGGGTATTGCCATACCCGGGAGAACCCACATTACAGTTTATGGGGTGTAGGTCTCCGGTCAAAATGCTCACTACACCTCTAGATGAATGCCTTAAGGGTGTAGTTTTTAAAACGGGGTCACTTCTTGCGGGTTTCAACTGTACTGGGACCTCAGGGGCTTCTGCATACATGACTTCACACCAGAAAATCCCAAGTAGGCCAAATGGTGGTCCTTTCCTTCTGAGCCCTCCCATGGCCCCAAACGGCAGTTTATCACCACAAATGGGGTATTGCGGCACTCAGGACAAATTGCGCAACAGAATGGGGTATTTTGTTTCTTGTGAAAATAAGAATTTTTGAGCTAAAATGACATATTATTGGAAAAAATATATATTTATTTAATTCCCAGCCCAATTCAAATAAGTTCTGTGAAGAAACTATGGGGTCTAAATGGTCACATTACCCATAAATGAATTCCTTGAGGGGTGTAGTTTCCAAAATGGGGTCATTTGTGATTGGTTTCTATTGCTTTGATAGCTCTGGGGCTCTGCAAATGCGACATGGCACCCGAAAACCAATCCAGCAAAATCTGGACTCCAAAGAACACACAGCGCTCCTTTCCTTCTCAGCCCTCCCATGGGCCCAAACGGCAGTTTATTGCCACAAATGGGGTATTGCTGCACTCAGGAGAAATTGGGCAACAAAATTGAGCATTTTGTTCCCTGTGAAAATAAGAAATTTTGATAAAAAATTACATCTTATTGGAAAAAATGTCATTTTTTTTATGTCACAGCCCAATTGAAATAGGTGCTGTGAAAAAAACTGTAAGCTCAAAATGCTAACAACAACCATGAATGAATTCCTTGAGGGGTGTAGTTTCCAAAATGGGGTCACTTTTGTGAGTTTCCATTGCTTTGATACCCCTGGGGCTCTGCAAATGCGACATGGCACCCGAAAACCAAACCAGCAAAATCTGGACTCCAACAAACATATAGCGCTCCTTTCCTTTTGAGCCCTCCCATGGGCCCAAACGGCAGTTTATCACCACAAATGGGGTATTGCCACACTAAGGACAAATTGGGCAACCAAATGGGGTATTTTGTTCCCTGTGAAAAGAAGAAATTTTGATCACAAATGACATTTTATTGGAAAAAATGACATTTTTTTCATTTCACAGCCCAATTCAAATACGTGCTGTGAAAAAACTGTGCGGTCAAAATGGTAACAACAACCATAAATGAATTCCTTGAGGGGTGTAGTTTCCACAATGGGGTCACTATTCGGGGATTCCTACTGTTTTGACACCTCAACACCTCTTCAAACCTGGCATGCTGCCTAAAATATATTCTAATAAAAAAGAGGCCTCAAAATGCACTAGGTGCTTCTTTGCTTCTGTGGCTTGTGTTTTAGTCCACGAGCGCAGTAGGGCCACATGTGGGACATTTCTAAAAACTGCAGAATCTGGACAATACATATTTAGTGGTGTTTCTCTGGTAAAACCTTCTGTGTTACAGAAAAAAAAATGAATAAAATTGAAATTCAGCAAGAAAAATGAAATTTGCAAAGTTCACCTCCACTTTGCTTTAATTCCTGTGAAATGCCTGAAGGGTTAAAAAACTTTCTAAATACTGTTTTGAATACTTTGAGGGGTCTCGTTTTTAAAATGGGGTGTTTTATCAGGGTTTCTAATACATAGGCCCCTCAAAGCCTCTTCAGAACTGAACTGGTACCTTCAAAAAAAGGCTTTTGAAATTTTCTTAAAAATATGAGAAATTGCTGTTTATGTTCTAAGCCTTGTAACGTCCAAGAAAAAGAAAAGAATGTTCAAAAAACGATGCCAATCTAAAGTAGACATATGGGAAATGTGAACTAGTAACTATTTTGGGTGGTATAACCGTCTGTTTTACAAGCAGATGCATTTAAATTCTGAAAAATGCAATTTTTTCAAAATTTTCTCTAAATTTTGCAATTTTTCACCAATAAACACTGAATATATCGACCAAATTTTACCACAAACATGAAGCCCAATGTGTCACGAGAAAACAATCTCAGAATCACTTGGGTAGGTTTAAGCATTCCGACGTTATTACCACATAAAGTGAAATATGTCAGATTTGAAAAATGGGCTCTGAGCCTTAAGGCCAAAACTAGGCTGCGTCCTTAAGGGGTTAAAGTGTAACAACTTTTTTAAAATCTTTTGACATGTCAGAAGTTTTGATCAGTGGGGTCCGAACACTGAGACCCCCCACTAGTCGCTAAAACGAAGCAGCAGAAGTGCTCGGGTGAGCGTGTGCCGCTTCAATTCTGTTTGGCTTTCCTTGGAGCAGTGTACAGGCTCAATAGAAAGTCTAGGAGTCCGTACACCGCTCACTCAGCTGAAAGTCGATCATAAATGAAGCGGCACAGCGCTCACCCGAGAACTTCTGCTGCTTCGTTTTAGCGATCGGTGGGGGCCTCAGTGCTCGGTCCCCCACCGATGAAAACTTCGGACATGTCACTATGATATATAACGATATCTATTAATGCGATTGGTGCAAGTTTTAATTACTTTTTATTGAAAATGATTTGCACTTTTTGAGATACAGCTGCTTTGTATCCTGTATACAGAGCAGCTGTATATTGCGCTGAGACCTGAATCCATTAGGTCGCCTATTACCGATCACATCTAAGTTATGAACTTAGATGTGATTGGTAACAGCTCGATCCTGCAGGACCCGCTGACCTGACGGATACGGGATACAGCGCTATATACATTATATAATATATTTATTTTAATTAGTGGGGGCAGGTTTATGGGGAAGGATTAGGGCCTGTTCACATCAGCGTTGACTTTCCGTTCCGGGGTTCCGTGGGAGGTTTCCGTCGGGTGAACCCCCTGCAACGGAAAGTCAAACTGAAACCACAGCTTCCGTTTCAGTCACCATTGAAATCAATGGTGACGGAAACATTGCTAATGGTTTCCGTTCGTCACCATTCCGGCAGGTTTCCGTTTTTATGACGGAATCAATAGCGCAGTCGACTGCGCTAATGGTGGCGGAAACGGAAGCTGTGGTTTCAGTTTGACTTTCCGTTGCGGGTTTACCTCCAAAGGAACCCCAGAACGGAAAGCCAACACTGATGTGAACAGGCCCTAAGGCTTCTTTCACACTAGCATTAATATACGTTTACCTCTCCTCCGTCAGAGGAAGAGAGGATCGATATGTTAAACGGAAAGCAACGGCTCCATTAGAATTACCATTGCTTTTAATGGTAATTCTTTTGTCATCATTCGCTTTGTATTGTGTTGAATCTTCAGTATTCTTCCGAAACCTTGATATATATGTTCATTTGTTGGAGGTATTGTTATGTCATAACAGCATACATGTAGGACAAAGAAACATATATAAGTGAGTACATATACGTGTTAGCTCATTTGAACTCCTTTTGACTGGTATAATGCATATATAAGTTTGATATTTGACTGTTTCTACCTAGATGTTCATGTATGCATATGATATCATATTAGATTTATACTAGAAATGAGGCTTGATATATGGAAGGAAAAACAGTTCATCCCCTGTGAAGGAAATATTCTTAGAGTAACTGTTATTTGTATTAATAATAATATTGCTATGCCCCATATACGGGTGTATGGAGAAAGATGTTATCTCAGCACAACTGCTGTGTAATATGGACATTATATAGCTTATAATGGCTTCTATATAAAAAGATGACGTGTCTCTTGCTAACCCCTATTTGAAAAAATACTAAGTAATTATTGTGATAATTCTTCTTAATACAATATATTCTATGTGTCCAGAGGAATAGGAATATACAATATCGATTCTTTCCGATGAAACATACTCCATATATTTGGAGTCTGAAGCAGGTGTATGCGTGGGGGAAATTCATTTTATCCTGGAGCAATTTAGTGATCTCAGATGTTTTAATATAAAAACATGAATTCCTTCCTCAAATTGAGTCCGTGCGGAAATCTTGTTTTCAAGTTGAATATCCAAAACGCTTCCCGTGTCAGGAGCATTTTTTTGAGATCTCCTCTACGAGTGGTGTTTTTAATTTTTTCAATGGCATAAGTTTTCAAATAAGTTATATTCCTGTTGTGATGAATTGCATCGTTTTTCAAAGCAACAGCACTTCATAGGGCTAGAAGGGGTTAAAACCCACTCTCTGAAGCCCCCCTTCAAGATACATTTCATCTGGTCCCCATGGCAGAAATCTGTCTTTCCATCTGGCACCTCCAGCAGACTCCTTTCAGTCTAGTTTGATTTATTTTACCTCAGAGTTCCTCTTTTTACCTTTTTTAAATGTATTTTCTCCCCCACTTTTTTTGAACTATTTCTAACAGGAGCTGTGCAGGATTAGAAAAATATGGCTGCTTTCTTCCAAAAACAGCACCACACCTATCCACAGGTTGTATCTGGTATTGCAGGTTTGCTCCTTTGAAGTGAATGGTAATGAGCTGTAATACCACACACTACCTATGGACAGGTGTGGTGCTGGTTTTTGGATAAAGCAGACAAGTTATCTTATCCTGGAGAACCCTTTGTCATGGATAGTTCTTGTGCGGAGATGCTCCCTGCATTATCCCTTTTCCTTTATGGCCGCTGATATGTTCTATTCAGCTTTATGGCCTCTGTGGTAAGTACACTGCCAGTCAGTAAAGGGTTAACACTTCAGACCACTGTGGGTGACGTCACAATGTATGAGTTGTGCAGTGGTAATAAACTCCTGTAGTAATGATGATGAAGGTGCTGATGTCATAAATACAAATGTTTATGACATAAAGAAGATTCCATATTAGAAGGTTTTACTGCCACATTCAGCGCCATATTGGATGGGACTGAGGACCTTGAGCTTGACTTCCCCACCAATGCCGACCTGATGTAATTTGGAGGTTCTAGCAGGGAAACCCTTCACCCCAGACCACTTCTTCATCACAGTGATGCCATCCTCTTCATACGGGTTGTCTGTAATAGAGGGGGGTTTCCAGCAGGAGATCCCCCTCTATTAGCCGGAGCGGAGACAGGTGCTACAAGGAGGCATCTGGAGGACCCGTCTCATCCGTGGATCACCCATTCATTTTAATGGGTGCCCAGGAAGAGAGACATCCGCCTAGCCAACCAGATCAGCCGATTTATGTGTTTTATGTCGTTCGTTCATTGTAATGTCTTTCCTTGAAAATCTGAGAAAACGTACAAATTCTGTTACAAATGATATTTTGGCACCTTCTAAGCCCAGAGGAAGGGCAATCCTCCAGCCATGGTTTCCCTAGAGGTTTCCCCCACAGGGGGTTTTTCCTTTCCTGCGTGCTGGAGGGTGACTCTTCGTGAGTCAGAGGTTTGCCATTTTGGGTTTGGTCATATAATATAATAAAAGTTTTGACCATTTAACACCCAATTATAATGTTTTGTGTCTTTATTTTGCATTCTTTGGTTTGGTGATTGGGATTCTGGGTCTATCACATATCACAAAATCATAAGGCCGGACATCTACTTCCCACACTGACATAGAATGGAGACAACAAGCGTTGCAGCACAATTAAGTGTACACATCCTTACATTAAGATATTGTATTACGGTCTGTAGCCTTTGGGGGGAATATATTAACCTTTCTACAACAGTTTACTAGCGTAGAAAATTCACAAAATGCGCAAATGGGGGCAAAAAATGGGCGGGGCTTAGCAGAAATGGCCAACAATTTGACTATAATTTACGCCAGTAACTGATGTAAATTATAGCAGAAATCTATATGTATAGTGCGGCCCAGATTTATCTCTGGGGGGCGTAACAAGGCAAAGGTCCGTGCCAGACCCATACCTCCCCCCAATCAGACTGTATGCCCCCCCCCCAATCAGACAATAAAATACATTTTAAAAATGTACTTTAAATGTACAGCAGGCCGCAGCACGTGGAAAGTACTGATGACAGGCCGCGTTGCAGTTAAAAGATGCGACACATTTTAAGAGTCGTTCGCCTGTTAACCCCTACCCGCACGAGGAAGTAACTGTACGTCATCGCGGGAGGTCACTTCCCGCACGAGGACGTACAGTTACTGAGTTTTTCCTGGTGCACACTGTCGGTTGTAGCGCATCAGCAGCCCCCATGCAATCGTGGTGGCTTCTGATGCTTGTGATGGCACCCGGAGGCCAGACAACGGCCCCCAGGTCTGCCATGTATGTCAGCCTATGAGGATCAGCCTCTGCTGATCCTCGTAGATCAACTGTCAGAGTGACTGTGACGTCACACTGACAGTTGGAGTACATTACACTACCTAGGTAGTGTAATGTATTCTAGCAGCGATCAGAGCTGCAGGTCAAAAAATAAAGTGTAAAAAGTAAAAGAAAAGTTAATAAACAAAAAAATAAAGTGTAAAAAGTAAAAAAAAGTTAATAAAAATGTTTTATAAAAGTGTAAAAATAAGTTTTTGTTTTCCTATAATAAGTCATTTATTATAGGTAAAAAATTAAACCGTTAAAAAAGAAAAGTACACATATTTGGTATCACCGTGTTCGTAACGACCCAAACTATGAAACTATAATGCTCACTATACCCCTAGAAAAATTCCTTGAGGGGTGTAGTTTCCAAAATAGGGTCACTTTTGAGGGGTTTCCACTGTTTTGGTCCCTCCGGGGCGTTGCAAACCCGACATGGCACTGAAAACCAATCCAGCAAAATCTGCGCCTCCTGAGCCCTGCTGTGGGTCCAAACATCAGTTTACGACCACATATGGGGTATTGCCGTAATCGGGATAAATTGCTTTACAAATGTTGGGTGGCTTTTTCTCCTTTTTTCCTTGTAAAAATGAAAAAATTCTATGTTTCCACCGAAAAATAGGTGATTTTCATCTTCACAGACTAATTCCACTAAATTCTGCAAAAAAACTGTGAGTTCAAAATGCTAACTATACCCCTAGAAAAATGCCTTGAGGGTGTAGTTTCGAAAATGGGGGTCACTTTTTGGGGGTTTCGACTGTTTAGGTACCACAAGATCTCCTCAAACCTGACATGGTGCCTAAAATGTATTCCTAAAATACAGAGGCCCCAAAATCCACTAGGTGCTCTTTTGCTTCTGAGGCCGCTGCTTCAGTCCAGTAGCACACTAGGGCCACATGTTGGATATTTCTAAAATCTGCAGAATCTGGGCAATAAATATTGAGTTGCGTTTCTCTGGTAAAACCTTCTGTGTTACAGATTTTTTTTTATTACAAATTAATTTCTGCAAAAAAAAATGAAATTTTTAATTTCACCTCTACTTTGCCTTAATTCCTGTGAAACGCCTAAAGGGTTAAAATACTTTCTGAATGTGGTTTTGAATACCTTGAGGGGTGCAGTTTTCAAAATGGGGTGATTTATGGGGACTTTCTAATATGGAACGCCCTCAAAACCGCTTCAGAACTGAACTGGTCCCTGAAAAAATGGCCTATTGAAATTTTCTTGAAAATATGAGAAATTGCTGCTAAAGTTCTAAGCCTTGTAACCACTGGCGTAGCTATAGGGGTCGCAATTGCGACCGGGCCCCGAAGCCAGGGGGGCCCACGGTCCCCCGCACCACATCAATAAAAAGTTACTATAGTAACTCGGGCCGCGGGCCCCTGTTACTATAGTAACATACTTTACTTACCTTCCTGGTTCCGGATGGCAGCGGAGGTCCTGACGTCAAGCGCTGTGCGCAGCGCATGACGTCACAGCGCTATGCGCCGCGCACAGCATCGAGATGACAGAACTCCCGCCGCGGCCGAAGAGGAAGGTAAGGTTAGCCCTGACTGGCGGGGTCCGACTCCCGGGACCCGCCAATCAGCTGTTTTGAAGGGGCCGCAGCACTCGTACGAGAGCTGCTCCCCTTCATTCCTGTCACACTGTGAATCGGTGTCGGCGATTCACAGTGTGGGGCGAGTAGTGAAATGAAGGGGAAGCAGCTCTCGTACGAGTGCTGCGGCCCCTTCAAAACAGCTGATTTGCGGGTCCCGAGAGACACATCAGCTATTGATGGCCTATCCTGAGGATAGGCCATCAATGTTTAGGGACTGCACAACCCCTAAGCCTACGATGTAGCAGGCTTAGGGGGCCCATGAGACAGGATCACAGATTGTGTGATCCTGTCTGCTGGGCCCTGTATCTAAGCCAATCACATGGTAGGCTTAGATACATGGCCCATGCGTGATCCTGTCTGCTGGGCCCTGTATCTAAGCCAATCACATGGCTTAGATACATGGCCCATGTGTGATCCTGTCTGATGGGCCCTGTATCTAAGCCAATCACATGGCACTTTAAGAGCACGTCGGATATGTTCCACAGAATCAGCCTTTGAGAATCAGGCCGTTGACCTCTCAAACAGGTTTCGTGCTAGAGGGTACAAATCTATGGATATTGAGCAAGGATACATGAGAGCTAAAAATATGCAACGAAGTGACCTACTTATACCTAAATTCAAGAAAAAGAACAGTAATGAAGAGGTGAGGTTCATCACTGGATATCATGCCCAATGGAGAGAAATGAAATCGATTTTTGAGAGGTTCTGGCCAATACTCCACACTGATATGGATCTGAGTGTAGCGCTATCAGATTATCCTCTTATGACTTCACGTAGATCACGTAATCTAAGGGATATATTAGTCAAGAGTCATTATGTAGCTCCTACCTCAGGATTTATATTCAATTCCAAAGGACCAAAGTGGGGTTCATACCCCTGTGGTGACTGTGGGGCATGTTCCCTTATGACTAGATCTCTAGATTTCAGTGACTCTTCTGGGTCAAGACAATATAAGATCTGTCACAACATCACTTGTCGTTCAACTGCTGTGGTTTATTATGCCATCTGTCCATGTCGACTGATATATGTGGGTCTCACTTCTAGAGAACTCCGTGTGAGGATCCTTGAACATGTAAGGGACATAAAGGGCGCTATGAAAACTGATGATCCTGAAAAGTTAAGCAAACTTAAACCGATACCTCGTCATTTTCGTGACCATCACCAAGGTAATTGGAGACTTCTCACCTTCAGGGGTATTGATAAGATCTCCCTAGGAAATAGAGGGGGTAATATTCAGAGAATCCTTGCCCAACGTGAATGCAAATGGATAGTGAAACTACAAACCGTTTTTCCTAAGGGGCTTAATGAAATGATTAGTTTCGCTCCATTTTTATAAATCTCGTGTAGGTGCCAACCTCTGTTATGTTTTATCCTTTTGTGTGTAGGGAGGATTTATTATTTAACTTCTGCTTGCTTGTCTTTTCAGAGTGGACTGTATCGGTTATATTGGAGGCGCATGAGGTGCATGGCTATATTGAGGTGCATGGCTATATTGAGGTGTATGGCTATATTGAGGTGTATGGCTATACTGAGGTGTATGGCTATATTGAGGTGTATGGCTATATTGAGGTGCATGGCTATATTGAGGTGTATGGCTATATTGAGGTGTATGGCTATATTGAGGTGTATGGCTATATTGAGGTGCATGGCTATATTGAGGTGCATGGCTATACTGAGGTGCATGGCTATACTGAGGTGCATGGCTATACTGAGGTGTATGGCTATACTGAGGTGCATGGCTATACTGAGGTGCATGGCTATATTGAGGTGTATGGCTATATTGAGGTGCATGGCTATATTGAGGTGCATGGCTATATTGAGGTGCATGGCTATATTGAGGTGTATGGCTATACTGAGGTGCATGGCTATACTGAGGTGTATGGCTATATTGAGGTGTATGGCTATATTGAGGTGCATGGCTATACTGAGGTGTATGGCTATATTGAGGTGTATGGCTATATTGAGGTGTATGGCTATACTGAGGTGTATGGCTATACTGAGGTGCATGGCTATACTGAGGTGTATGGCTATATTGAGGTGTATGGCTATATTGAGGTGTATGGCTATATTGAGGTGCATGGCTATACTGAGGTGTATGGCTATATTGAGGTGTATGGCTATACTGAGGTGCATGGCTATACTGAGGTGTATGGCTATATTGAGGTGCATGCTATATTGAGGTGTATGGCTATACTGAGGTGTATGGCTATATTGAGGTGTATGGCTATATTGAGGTGTATGGCTATACTGAGGTGTATGGCTATACTGAGGTGCATGGCTATACTGAGGTGCATGGCTATATTGAGGTGTATGGCTATATTGAGGTGCATGGCTATATTGAGGTGCATGGCTATATTGAGGTGCATGGCTATACTGAGGTGTATGGCTATACTGAGGTGCATGGCTATACTGAGGTGTATGGCTATACTGAGGTGTATGGCTATATTGAGGTGTATGGCTATACTGAGGTGTATGGCTATATTGAGGTGTATGGCTATATTGAGGTGTATGGCTATATTGAGGTGCATGGCTATATTGAGGTGCATGGCTATATTGAGGTGCATGGCTATATTGAGGTGTATGGCTATATTGAGGTGTATGGCTATATTGAGGTGTATGGCTATATTGAGGTGCATGGCTATATTGAGGTGTATGGCTATACTGAGGTGCATGGCTATACTGAGGTGCATGGCTATATTGAGGTGTATGGCTATATTGAGGTGTATGGCTATATTGAGGTGTATGGCTATACTGAGGTGCATGGCTATACTGAGGTGCATGGCTATACTGAGGTGCATGGCTATATTGAGGTGTATGGCTATACTGAGGTGCATGGCTATATTGAGGTGCATGGCTATATTGAGGTGCATGGCTATATTGAGGTGCATGGCTATATTGAGGTGTATGGCTATACTGAGGTGCATGGCTATACTGAGGTGTATGGCTATACTGAGGTGCATGGCTATATTGACGTGCATGGCTATACTGAGGTGTATGGCTATACTGAGGTGCATGGCTATACTGAGGTGTATGGCTATATTGAGGTGTATGGCTATATTGAGGTGTATGGCTATACTGAGGTGTATGGCTATACTGAGGTGCATGGCTATACTGAGGTGCATGGCTATATTGAGGTGTATGGCTATATTGAGGTGCATGGCTATATTGAGGTGCATGGCTATATTGAGGTGCATGGCTATACTGAGGTGTATGGCTATACTGAGGTGCATGGCTATACTGAGGTGTATGGCTATACTGTTGTGCATGGCTATATTGAGGTGTATGGCTATACTGAGGTGCATGGCTATATTGAGGTGCATGGCTATACTGAGGTGCATGGCTATATTGAGGTGTATGGCTATATTGAGGTGCATGGCTATATTGAGGTGCATGGCTATACTGTTGTGCATGGCTATATTGAGGTGTATGGCTATACTGAGGTGCATGGCTATATTGAGGTGCATGGCTATACTGAGGTGCATGGCTATATTGAGGTGCATGGCTATACTGAGGTGCATGGCTATATTGAGGTGCATGGCTATATTGAGGTGCATGGCTATATTGAGGTGCATGGCTATATTGAGGTGTATGGCTATACTGAGGTGTATGGCTATATTGAGGTGTATGGCTATATTGCGGTGTATGGCTATATTGAGGTGTATGGCTATACTGAGGTGTATGGCTATATTGAGGTGTATGGCTATATTGAGGTGTATGGCTATATTGAGGTGCATGGCTATACTGAGGTGCATGGCTATATTGAGGTGTATGGCTATATTGCGGTGCATGGCTATACTGAGGTGTATGGCTATATTGAGGTGTATGGCTATATTGAGGTGCATGGCTATATTGAGGTGTATGGCTATATTGAGGTGCATGGCTATACTGAGGTGCATGGCTATATTGAGGTGCATGGCTATACTGAGGTGCATGGCTATATTGAGGTGTATGGCTATATTGAGGTGCATGGCTATATTGAGGTGTATGGCTATATTGAGGTGTATGGCTATACTGAGGTGCATGGCTATATTTAGGTGTATGGCTATATTGAGGTGTATGGCTATATTGAGGTGTATGGCTATATTGAGGTGCATGGCTATATTGAGGTGCATGGCTATATTGAGGTGCATGGCTATACTGAGGTGTATGGCTATACTGAGGTGTATGGCTATACTGAGGTGCATGGCTATATTGAGGTGCATGGCTATATTAAGGTGTATGGCTATATTGAGGTGTATGGCTATACTGAGATGCATGGCTATATTGAGGTGTATGGCTATACTGAGGTGCATGGCTATATTGAGGTGCATGGCTATATTGAGGTGTATGGCTATATTGAGGTGTATGGCTATACTGAGGTGCATGGCTATATTGAGGTGTATGGCTATATTGAGGTGTATGGCTATATTGAGGTGCATGGCTATACTGAGGTGCATGGCTATATTGAGGTGCATGGCTATACTGAGGTGCATGGCTATATTGAGGTGTATGGCTATATTGAGGTGTATGGCTATACTGAGGTGCATGGCTATATTGAGGTGTATGGCTATATTGAGGTGCATGGCTATATTGAGGTGTATGGCTATACTGAGGTGTATGGCTATACTGAGGTGCATGGCTATATTGAGGTGTATGGCTATATTGAGGTGCATGGCTATATTGAGGTGTATGGCTATACTGAGGTGTATGGCTATACTGAGGTGCATGGCTATATTGAGGTGCATGGCTATATTGAGGTGTATGGCTATATTGAGGTGTATGGCTATACTGAGGTGCATGGCTATATTGAGGTGTATGGCTATACTGAGGTGCATGGCTATATTGAGGTGCATGGCTATACTGAGGTGCATGGCTATATTGAGGTGTATGGCTATATTGAGGTGTATGGCTATACTGAGGTGCATGGCTATATTGAGGTGTATGGCTATACTGAGGTGCATGGCTATGCTGAGGTGTATGGCTATATTGAGGTGCATGGCTATATTGAGGTGCATGGCTATATTGAGGTGTATGGCTATATTGAGGTGTATGGCTATATTGAGGTGTATGGCTATATTGAGGTGCATGGCTATACTGAGGTGCATGGCTATATTGAGGTGTATGGCTATATTGAGGTGTATGGCTATATTGAGGTGCATGGCTATACTGAGGTGTATGGCTATATTGAGGTGTATGGCTATATTGAGGTGTATGGCTATATTGAGGTGCATGGCTATACTGAGGTGCATGGCTATATTGAGGTGCATGGCTATATTGAGGTGCATGGCTATACTGAGGTGCATGGCTATATTGAGGTGTATGGCTATATTGAGGTGTATGGCTATATTGAGGTGCATGGCTATATTGAGGTGTATGGCTATACTGAGGTGTATGGCTATACTGAGGTGCATGGCTATATTGAGGTGCATGGCTATATTGAGGTGTATGGCTATATTGAGGTGTATGGCTATACTGAGGTGCATGGCTATATTGAGGTGCATGGCTATATTGAGGTGCATGGCTATATTGAGGTGTATGGCTATATTGAGGTGTATGGCTATACTGAGGTGCATGGCTATATTGAGGTGCATGGCTATATTGAGGTGCATGGCTATATTGAGGTGTATGGCTATACTGAGGTGTATGGCTATATTGAGGTGTATGGCTATATTGAGGTGTATGGCTATACTGAGGTGTATGGCTATATTGAGGTGTATGGCTATACTGAGGTGTATGGCTATACTGAGGTGTATGGCTATATTGAGGTGTATGGCTATACTGAGGTGTATGGCTATATTGAGGTGCATGGCTATATTGAGGTGTATGGCTATATTGAGGTGCATGGCTATATTGAGGTGTATGGCTATACTGAGGTGTATGGCTATATTGAGGTGCATGGCTATATTGAGGTGTATGGCTATATTGAGGTGTATGGCTATATTGAGGTGTATGGCTATACTGAGGTGCATGGCTATATTGAGGTGTATGGCTATATTGAGGTGTATGGCTATACTGAGGTGCATGGCTATATTGAGGTGTATGGCTATATTGAGGTGCATGGCTATATTGAGGTGTATGGCTATATTGAGGTGTATGGCTATATTGAGGTGTAAGGCTATATTGAGGTGCATGACTATATTGAGGTGTATGGCTATATTGAGGTGTATGGCTATACTGAGGTGCATGGCTATATTGAGGTGCATGGCTATATTGAGGTGCATGGCTATATTGAGGCGCATGGCTATACTGAGGTGCATGGCTATATTGAGGTGCATGGCTATATTGAGGTATATGGCTATATTGAGGTGCATGGCTATATTGAGGTGTATGGCTATATTGAGGTGTATGGCTATATTGAGGTGTATGGCTATACTGAGGTGCATGGCTATATTGAGGTGCATGGCTATATTGAGGTGTATGGCTATATTGAGGTGCATGGCTATATTGAGGTGCATGGCTATATTGAGGTGTATGGCTATACTGAGGTGTATGGCTATATTGAGGTGTATGGCTATATTGAGGTGTATGGCTATATTGAGGTGCATGGCTATATTGAGGTGTATGGCTATATTGAGGTGTATGGCTATACTGAGGTGCATGGCTATATTGAGGTGCATGGCTATATTGAGGTGTATGGCTATACTGAGGTGCATGGCTATACTGAGGTGCATGGCTATATTGAGGTGCATGGCTATATTGAGGTATATGGCTATACTGAGGTGCATGGCTATATTGAGGTGCATGGCTATATTGAGGTATATGGCTATATTGAGGTGCATGGCTATATTGAGGTGTATGGCTATATTGAGGTGCATGGCTATATTGAGGTGCATGGCTATATTGAGGTGTATGGCTATACTGAGGTGTATGGCTATACTGAGGTGTATGGCTATATTGAGGTGTATGGCTATACTGAGGTGCATGGCTATATTGAGGTGTATGGCTATACTGAGGTGCATGGCTATATTGAGGTGTATGGCTATATTGAGGTGCATGGCTATATTGAGGTGCATGGCTATATTGAGGTGTATGGCTATACTGAGGTGTATGGCTATACTGAGGTGTATGGCTATATTGAGGTGTATGGCTATACTGAGGTGCATGGCTATATTGAGGTGTATGGCTATACTGAGGTGCATGGCTATATTGAGGTGTATGGCTATATTGAGGTGCATGGCTATACTGAGGTGCATGGCTATATTTAGGTGTATGGCTATATTGAGGTGCATGGCTATATTGAGGTGCATGGCTATACTGAGGTGCATGGCTATATTGAGGTGTATGGCTATATGGCTATACTGAGGTGCATGGCTATATTGAGGTGCATGGCTATATTGAGGTGTATGGCTATATTGAGGTGCATGGCTATATTGAGGTGCATGGCTATACTGAGGTGCATGGCTATATTGAGGTGTATGGCTATATTGAGGTGCATGGCTATATTGAGGTGTATGGCTATATTGAGGTGCATGGCTATATTGAGGTGCATGGCTATATTGAGGTGCATGCCTATATTGAGGTGTATGGCTATATTGAGGTGCATGGCTATACTGAGGTGCATGGCTATATTGAGGTGTATGGCTATATTGCGGTGCATGGCTATACTGAGGTGTATGGCTATATTGAGGTGTATGGCTATATTGAGGTGCATGGCTATATTGAGGTGCATGGCTATACTGAGGTGCATGGCTATACTGAGGTGCATGGCTATATTGAGGTGTATGGCTATATTGAGGTGTATGGCTATATTGAGGTGCATGGCTATATTGAGGTGTATGGCTATATTGAGGTGTATGGCTATACTGAGGTGTATGGCTATACTGAGGTGCATGGCTATATTGAGGTGCATGGCTATACTGAGGTGCATGGCTATACTGAGGTGTATGGCTATACTGAGGTGCATGGCTATATTGAGGTGTATGGCTATATTGAGGTGCATGGCTATATTGAGGTGTATGGCTATATTGAGGTGCATGGCTATATTGAGGTGTATGGCTATATTGCGGTGCATGGCTATACTGAGGTGTATGGCTATATTGAGGTGTATGGCTATATTGAGGTGCATGGCTATATTGAGGTGCATGGCTATATTGAGGTGCATGGCTATATTGAGGTGTATGGCTATATTTAGGTGTATGGCTATATTGAGGTGTATGGCTATATTGAGGTGTATGGCTATATTGAGGTGCATGGCTATACTGAGGTGCATGGCTATATTGAGGTGTATGGCTATATTGAGGTGCATGGCTATATTGAGGTGTATGGCTATATTGAGGTGTATGGCTATATTGAGGTGTATGGCTATATTGAGGTGTATGGCTATATTGAGGAGCATGGCTATATTGAGGTGTATGGCTATATTGAGGTGTATGGCTATACTGAGGTGCATGGCTATACTGAGGTGCATGGCTATACTGAGGTGTATGGCTATATTGAGGTGCATGGCTATATTGAGGTGTATGGCTATATTGAGGTGTATGGCTATATTGAGGTGTATGGCTATACTGAGGTGCATGGCTATATTGAGGTGCATGGCTATATTGAGGTGCATGGCTATATTGAGGTGTATGGCTATATTGAGGTGCATGGCTATATTGAGGTGTATGGCTATATTGAGGTGTATGGCTATATTGAGGTGTATGGCTATATTGAGGTGCATGGCTATATTGAGGTGTATGGCTATATTGAGGTGTATGGCTATATTGAGGTGTATGGCTATACTGAGGTGCATGGCTATACTGAGGTGCATGGCTATACTGAGGTGTATGGCTATATTGAGGTGCATGGCTATATTGAGGTGTATGGCTATATTGAGGTGCATGGCTATACTGAGGTGTATGGCTATACTGAGGTGCATGGCTATATTGAGGTGTATGGCTATATTGAGGTGCATGGCTATACTGAGGTGCATGGCTATATTGAGGTGCATGGCTATATTGAGGTGCATGGCTATATTGAGGTGTATGGCTATATTGAGGTGTAAGGCTATATTGAGGTGCATGGCTATATTGAGGTGCATGGCTATATTGAGGTGTATGGCTATATTGAGGTGCATGGCTATATTGAGGTGTATGGCTATATTGAGGTGCATGGCTATATTGAGGTGTATGGCTATATTGAGGTGTATGGCTATACTGAGGTGTATGGCTATACTGAGGTGTATGGCTATATTGAGGTGTATGGCTATATTGAGGTGTATGGCTATACTGAGGTGCATGGCTATATTGAGGTGTATGGCTATATTGAGGTGTATGGCTATATTGAGGTGTATGGCTAAACTGAGGTGTATGGCTATATTGAGGTGTATGGCTATATTGAGGTGTATGGCTATATTGAGGTGCATGGCTATATTGAGGTGTATGGCTATATTGAGGTGTATGGCTATACTGAGGTGCATGGCTATACTGAGGTGCATGGCTATACTGAGGTGTATGGCTATATTGAGGTGCATGGCTATATTGAGGTGTATGGCTATATTGAGGTGCATGGCTATACTGAGGTGTATGGCTATACTGAGGTGCATGGCTATATTGAGGTGCATGGCTATATTGAGGTGTATGGCTATATTGAGGTGCATGGCTATACTGAGGTGTATGGCTATACTGAGGTGCATGGCTATATTGAGGTGCATGGCTATATTAAGGTATATGGCTATATTGAGGTGTATGGCTATACTGAGGTGCATGGCTATATTGAGGTGTATGGCTATACTGAGGTGCATGGCTATATTGAGGTGTATGGCTATATTGAGGTGCATGGCTATATTGAGGTGTATGGCTATATTGAGGTGTATGGCTATACTGAGGTGCATGGCTATATTTAGGTGTATGGCTATATTGAGGTGTATGGCTATATTGAGGTGTATGGCTATATTGAGGTGTATGGCTATATTGAGGTGCATGGCTATATTGAGGTGTATGGCTATATTGAGGTGTATGGCTATACTGAGGTGCATGGCTATATTTAGGTGTATGGCTATATTGAGGTGTATGGCTATATTGAGGTGTATGGCTATATTGAGGTGTATGGCTATATTGAGGTGTATGGCTATATTGAGGTGCATGGCTATATTGAGGTGCATGGCTATATTGAGGTGTATGGCTATATTGAGGTGTATGGCTATACTGAGGTTTATGGCTATACTGAGGTGTATGGCTATATTGAGGTGTATGGCTATATTGAGGTGTATGGCTATACTGAGGTGCATGGCTATATTGAGGTGTATGGCTATATTGAGGTGTATGGCTATATTGAGGTGTATGGCTATACTGAGGTGTATGGCTATATTGAGGTGTATGGCTATATTGAGGTGTATGGCTATATTGAGGTGCATGGCTATATTGAGGTGTATGGCTATATTGAGGTGTATGGCTATACTGAGGTGCATGGCTATACTGAGGTGCATGGCTATACTGAGGTGTATGGCTATACTGAGGTGTATGGCTATATTGAGGTGCATGGCTATATTGAGGTGTATGGCTATATTGAGGTGCATGGCTATACTGAGGTGTATGGCTATACTGAGGTGCATGGCTATATTGAGGTGCATGGCTATATTGAGGTGTATGGCTATATTGAGGTGCATGGCTATACTGAGGTGTATGGCTATACTGAGGTGTATGGCTATACTGAGGTGCATGGCTATATTGAGGTGCATGGCTATATTAAGGTGTATGGCTATATTGAGGTGTATGGCTATACTGAGGTGCATGGCTATATTGAGGTGCATGGCTATACTGAGGTGCATGGCTATATTGAGGTGTATGGCTATATTGAGGTGCATGGCTATATTGAGGTGTATGGCTATATTGAGGTGTATGGCTATACTGAGGTGCATGGCTATATTTAGGTGTATGGCTATATTGAGGTGTATGGCTATATTGAGGTGTATGGCTATATTGAGGTGTATGGCTATATTGAGGTGCATGGCTATATTGAGGTGCATGGCTATATTGAGGTGCATGGCTATATTGAGGTGCATGGCTATACTGAGGTGTATGGCTATACTGAGGTGTATGGCTATACTGAGGTGCATGGCTATATTGAGGTGCATGGCTATATTAAGGTGTATGGCTATATTGAGGTGTATGGCTATACTGAGGTGCATGGCTATATTGAGGTGTATGGCTATACTGAGGTGCATGGCTATATTGAGGTGCATGGCTATATTGAGGTGTATGGCTATATTGAGGTGTATGGCTATACTGAGGTGCATGGCTATATTGAGGTGTATGGCTATATTGAGGTGTATGGCTATATTGAGGTGCATGGCTATACTGAGGTGCATGGCTATATTGAGGTGCATGGCTATACTGAGGTGCATGGCTATATTGAGGTGTATGGCTATATTGAGGTGTATGGCTATACTGAGGTGCATGGCTATATTGAGGTGTATGGCTATATTGAGGTGCATGGCTATATTGAGGTGTATGGCTATACTGAGGTGTATGGCTATACTGAGGTGCATGGCTATATTGAGGTGTATGGCTATATTGAGGTGCATGGCTATATTGAGGTGTATGGCTATACTGAGGTGTATGGCTATACTGAGGTGCATGGCTATATTGAGGTGCATGGCTATATTGAGGTGTATGGCTATATTGAGGTGTATGGCTATACTGAGGTGCATGGCTATATTAAGGTGTATGGCTATACTGAGGTGCATGGCTATATTGAGGTGCATGGCTATACTGAGGTGCATGGCTATATTGAGGTGTATGGCTATATTGAGGTGTATGGCTATACTGAGGTGCATGGCTATATTGAGGTGTATGGCTATATTGAGGTGTATGGCTATATTGAGGTGTATGGCTATATTGAGGTGTATGGCTATACTGAGGTGCATGGCTATGCTGAGGTGTATGGCTATATTGAGGTGCATGGCTATATTGAGGTGCATGGCTATATTGAGGTGTATGGCTATATTGAGGTGTATGGCTATATTGAGGTGTATGGCTATATTGAGGTGCATGGCTATACTGAGGTGCATGGCTATATTGAGGTGTATGGCTATATTGAGGTGTATGGCTATATTGAGGTGCATGGCTATACTGAGGTGTATGGCTATATTGAGGTGTATGGCTATATTGAGGTGTATGGCTATATTGAGGTGCATGGCTATACTGAGGTGCATGGCTATATTGAGGTGCATGGCTATATTGAGGTGCATGGCTATACTGAGGTGCATGGCTATATTGAGGTGTATGGCTATATTGAGGTGTATGGCTATATTGAGGTGCATGGCTATATTGAGGTGTATGGCTATATTGAGGTGTATGGCTATACTGAGGTGTATGGCTATACTGAGGTGCATGGCTATATTGAGGTGCATGGCTATATTGAGGTGTATGGCTATATTGAGGTGTATGGCTATACTGAGGTGCATGGCTATATTGAGGTGCATGGCTATATTGAGGTGCATGGCTATATTGAGGTGTATGGCTATATTGAGGTGTATGGCTATACTGAGGTGCGTGGCTATATTGAGGTGCATGGCTATATTGAGGTGCATGGCTATATTGAGGTGTATGGCTATACTGAGGTGTATGGCTATATTGAGGTGTATGGCTATATTGAGGTGTATGGCTATACTGAGGTGTATGGCTATATTGAGGTGTATGGCTATACTGAGGTGTATGGCTATACTGAGGTGTATGGCTATATTGAGGTGTATGGCTATACTGAGGTGTATGGCTATATTGAGGTGCATGGCTATATTGAGGTGTATGGCTATATTGAGGTGCATGGCTATATTGAGGTGTATGGCTATACTGAGGTGTATGGCTATATTGAGGTGCATGGCTATATTGAGGTGTATGGCTATATTGAGGTGTATGGCTATATTGAGGTGTATGGCTATACTGAGGTGCATGGCTATATTGAGGTGTATGGCTATATTGAGGTGTATGGCTATACTGAGGTGCATGGCTATATTGAGGTGTATGGCTATATTGAGGTGCATGGCTATATTGAGGTGTATGGCTATATTGAGGTGTATGGCTATATTGAGGTGTAAGGCTATATTGAGGTGCATGACTATATTGAGGTGTATGGCTATATTGAGGTGTATGGCTATACTGAGGTGCATGGCTATATTGAGGTGCATGGCTATATTGAGGTGCATGGCTATATTGAGGCGCATGGCTATACTGAGGTGCATGGCTATATTGAGGTGCATGGCTATATTGAGGTATATGGCTATATTGAGGTGCATGGCTATATTGAGGTGTATGGCTATATTGAGGTGTATGGCTATATTGAGGTGTATGGCTATACTGAGGTGCATGGCTATATTGAGGTGCATGGCTATATTGAGGTGTATGGCTATATTGAGGTGCATGGCTATATTGAGGTGCATGGCTATATTGAGGTGTATGGCTATACTGAGGTGTATGGCTATATTGAGGTGTATGGCTATATTGAGGTGTATGGCTATATTGAGGTGTATGGCTATATTGAGGTGCATGGCTATATTGAGGTGCATGGCTATATTGAGGTGCATGGCTATATTGAGGCGCATGGCTATACTGAGGTGCATGGCTATATTGAGGTGCATGGCTATATTGAGGTATATGGCTATATTGAGGTGCATGGCTATATTGAGGTGTATGGCTATATTGAGGTGTATGGCTATATTGAGGTGTATGGCTATACTGAGGTGCATGGCTATATTGAGGTGCATGGCTATATTGAGGTGTATGGCTATATTGAGGTGCATGGCTATATTGAGGTGCATGGCTATATTGAGGTGTATGGCTATACTGAGGTGTATGGCTATATTGAGGTGTATGGCTATATTGAGGTGCATGGCTATATTGAGGTGCATGGCTATATTGAGGTGCATGGCTATATTGAGGTGCATGGCTATATTGAGGTGTATGGCTATACTGAGGTGTATGGCTATATTGAGGTGCATGGCTATATTGAGGTGCATGGCTATACTGAGGTGTATGGCTATATTGAGGTGTATGGCTATACTGAGGTGTATGGCTATATTGAGGTGCATGGCTATATTGAGGTGTATGGCTATATTGAGGTGTATGGCTATACTGAGGTGCATGGCTATATTGAGGTGCATGGCTATATTGAGGTGTATGGCTATATTGAGGTGTATGGCTATACTGAGGTGCATGGCTATATTGAGGTGCATGGCTATATTGAGGTGTATGGCTATACTGAGGTGCATGGCTATACTGAGGTGCATGGCTATATTGAGGTGCATGGCTATATTGAGGTATATGGCTATACTGAGGTGCATGGCTATATTGAGGTGCATGGCTATATTGAGGTATATGGCTATATTGAGGTGCATGGCTATATTGAGGTGTATGGCTATATTGAGGTGCATGGCTATATTGAGGTGCATGGCTATATTGAGGTGTATGGCTATACTGAGGTGTATGGCTATACTGAGGTGTATGGCTATATTGAGGTGTATGGCTATACTGAGGTGCATGGCTATATTGAGGTGTATGGCTATACTGAGGTGCATGGCTATATTGAGGTGTATGGCTATATTGAGGTGCATGGCTATATTGAGGTGCATGGCTATACTGAGGTGTATGGCTATACTGAGGTGTATGGCTATATTGAGGTGTATGGCTATACTGAGGTGCATGGCTATATTGAGGTGTATGGCTATACTGAGGTGCATGGCTATATTGAGGTGTATGGCTATATTGAGGTGTATGGCTATATTGAGGTGTATGGCTATATTGAGGTGCATGGCTATACTGAGGTGCATGGCTATATTGAGGTGTATGGCTATATTGAGGTGTATGGCTATATTGAGGTGCATGGCTATACTGAGGTGTATGGCTATATTGAGGTGTATGGCTATATTGAGGTGTATGGCTATATTGAGGTGCATGGCTATACTGAGGTGCATGGCTATATTGAGGTGCATGGCTATATTGAGGTGCATGGCTATACTGAGGTGCATGGCTATATTGAGGTGTATGGTTATATTGAGGTGTATGGCTATATTGAGGTGCATGGCTATATTGAGGTGTATGGCTATACTGAGGTGTATGGCTATACTGAGGTGCATGGCTATATTGAGGTGCATGGCTATATTGAGGTGTATGGCTATATTGAGGTGTATGGCTATACTGAGGTGCATGGCTATATTGAGGTGCATGGCTATATTGAGGTGCATGGCTATATTGAGGTGTATGGCTATATTGAGGTGTATGGCTATACTGAGGTGCATGGCTATATTGAGGTGCATGGCTATATTGAGGTGCATGGCTATATTGAGGTGTATGGCTATACTGAGGTGTATGGCTATATTGAGGTGTATGGCTATATTGAGGTGTATGGCTATACTGAGGTGTATGGCTATATTGAGGTGTATGGCTATACTGAGGTGTATGGCTATACTGAGGTGTATGGCTATATTGAGGTGTATGGCTATACTGAGGTGTATGGCTATATTGAGGTGCATGGCTATATTGAGGTGTATGGCTATATTGAGGTGCATGGCTATATTGAGGTGTATGGCTATACTGAGGTGTATGGCTATATTGAGGTGCATGGCTATATTGAGGTGTATGGCTATATTGAGGTGTATGGCTATATTGAGGTGTATGGCTATACTGAGGTGCATGGCTATATTGAGGTGTATGGCTATATTGAGGTGTATGGCTATACTGAGGTGCATGGCTATATTGAGGTGTATGGCTATATTGAGGTGCATGGCTATATTGAGGTGTATGGCTATATTGAGGTGTATGGCTATATTGAGGTGTAAGGCTATATTGAGGTGCATGACTATATTGAGGTGTATGGCTATATTGAGGTGTATGGCTATACTGAGGTGCATGGCTATATTGAGGTGCATGGCTATATTGAGGTGCATGGCTATATTGAGGCGCATGGCTATACTGAGGTGCATGGCTATATTGAGGTGCATGGCTATATTGAGGTATATGGCTATATTGAGGTGCATGGCTATATTGAGGTGTATGGCTATATTGAGGTGTATGGCTATATTGAGGTGTATGGCTATACTGAGGTGCATGGCTATATTGAGGTGCATGGCTATATTGAGGTGTATGGCTATATTGAGGTGCATGGCTATATTGAGGTGCATGGCTATATTGAGGTGTATGGCTATACTGAGGTGTATGGCTATATTGAGGTGTATGGCTATATTGAGGTGTATGGCTATATTGAGGTGCATGGCTATATTGAGGTGTATGGCTATATTGAGGTGTATGGCTATACTGAGGTGCATGGCTATATTGAGGTGCATGGCTATATTGAGGTGTATGGCTATACTGAGGTGCATGGCTATACTGAGGTGCATGGCTATATTGAGGTGCATGGCTATATTGAGGTATATGGCTATACTGAGGTGCATGGCTATATTGAGGTGCATGGCTATATTGAGGTATATGGCTATATTGAGGTGCATGGCTATATTGAGGTGTATGGCTATATTGAGGTGCATGGCTATATTGAGGTGCATGGCTATATTGAGGTGTATGGCTATACTGAGGTGTATGGCTATACTGAGGTGTATGGCTATATTGAGGTGTATGGCTATACTGAGGTGCATGGCTATATTGAGGTGTATGGCTATACTGAGGTGCATGGCTATATTGAGGTGTATGGCTATATTGAGGTGCATGGCTATATTGAGGTGCATGGCTATATTGAGGTGTATGGCTATACTGAGGTGTATGGCTATACTGAGGTGTATGGCTATATTGAGGTGTATGGCTATACTGAGGTGCATGGCTATATTGAGGTGTATGGCTATACTGAGGTGCATGGCTATATTGAGGTGTATGGCTATATTGAGGTGCATGGCTATACTGAGGTGCATGGCTATATTTAGGTGTATGGCTATATTGAGGTGCATGGCTATATTGAGGTGCATGGCTATACTGAGGTGCATGGCTATATTGAGGTGTATGGCTATATGGCTATACTGAGGTGCATGGCTATATTGAGGTGCATGGCTATATTGAGGTGTATGGCTATATTGAGGTGCATGGCTATATTGAGGTGCATGGCTATACTGAGGTGCATGGCTATATTGAGGTGTATGGCTATATTGAGGTGCATGGCTATATTGAGGTGTATGGCTATATTGAGGTGCATGGCTATATTGAGGTGCATGGCTATATTGAGGTGCATGCCTATATTGAGGTGTATGGCTATATTGAGGTGCATGGCTATACTGAGGTGCATGGCTATATTGAGGTGTATGGCTATATTGCGGTGCATGGCTATACTGAGGTGTATGGCTATATTGAGGTGTATGGCTATATTGAGGTGCATGGCTATATTGAGGTGCATGGCTATACTGAGGTGCATGGCTATACTGAGGTGCATGGCTATATTGAGGTGTATGGCTATATTGAGGTGTATGGCTATATTGAGGTGCATGGCTATATTGAGGTGTATGGCTATATTGAGGTGTATGGCTATACTGAGGTGTATGGCTATACTGAGGTGCATGGCTATATTGAGGTGCATGGCTATACTGAGGTGCATGGCTATACTGAGGTGTATGGCTATACTGAGGTGCATGGCTATATTGAGGTGTATGGCTATATTGAGGTGCATGGCTATATTGAGGTGTATGGCTATATTGAGGTGCATGGCTATATTGAGGTGTATGGCTATATTGCGGTGCATGGCTATACTGAGGTGTATGGCTATATTGAGGTGTATGGCTATATTGAGGTGCATGGCTATATTGAGGTGCATGGCTATATTGAGGTGCATGGCTATATTGAGGTGTATGGCTATATTTAGGTGTATGGCTATATTGAGGTGTATGGCTATATTGAGGTGTATGGCTATATTGAGGTGCATGGCTATACTGAGGTGCATGGCTATATTGAGGTGTATGGCTATATTGAGGTGCATGGCTATATTGAGGTGTATGGCTATATTGAGGTGTATGGCTATACTGAGGTGCATGGCTATATTGAGGTGTATGGCTATATTGAGGTGCATGGCTATACTGAGGTGCATGGCTATATTTAGGTGTATGGCTATATTGAGGTGCATGGCTATATTGAGGTGCATGGCTATACTGAGGTGCATGGCTATATTGAGGTGTATGGCTATATGGCTATACTGAGGTGCATGGCTATATTGAGGTGCATGGCTATATTGAGGTGTATGGCTATATTGAGGTGCATGGCTATATTGAGGTGCATGGCTATACTGAGGTGCATGGCTATATTGAGGTGTATGGCTATATTGAGGTGCATGGCTATATTGAGGTGTATGGCTATATTGAGGTGCATGGCTATATTGAGGTGCATGGCTATATTGAGGTGCATGCCTATATTGAGGTGTATGGCTATATTGAGGTGCATGGCTATACTGAGGTGCATGGCTATATTGAGGTGTATGGCTATATTGCGGTGCATGGCTATACTGAGGTGTATGGCTATATTGAGGTGTATGGCTATATTGAGGTGCATGGCTATATTGAGGTGCATGGCTATACTGAGGTGCATGGCTATACTGAGGTGCATGGCTATATTGAGGTGTATGGCTATATTGAGGTGTATGGCTATATTGAGGTGCATGGCTATATTGAGGTGTATGGCTATATTGAGGTGTATGGCTATACTGAGGTGTATGGCTATACTGAGGTGCATGGCTATATTGAGGTGCATGGCTATACTGAGGTGCATGGCTATACTGAGGTGTATGGCTATACTGAGGTGCATGGCTATATTGAGGTGTATGGCTATATTGAGGTGCATGGCTATATTGAGGTGTATGGCTATATTGAGGTGCATGGCTATATTGAGGTGTATGGCTATATTGCGGTGCATGGCTATACTGAGGTGTATGGCTATATTGAGGTGTATGGCTATATTGAGGTGCATGGCTATATTGAGGTGCATGGCTATATTGAGGTGCATGGCTATATTGAGGTGTATGGCTATATTTAGGTGTATGGCTATATTGAGGTGTATGGCTATATTGAGGTGTATGGCTATATTGAGGTGCATGGCTATACTGAGGTGCATGGCTATATTGAGGTGTATGGCTATATTGAGGTGCATGGCTATATTGAGGTGTATGGCTATATTGAGGTGTATGGCTATATTGAGGTGTATGGCTATATTGAGGTGTATGGCTATATTGAGGAGCATGGCTATATTGAGGTGTATGGCTATATTGAGGTGTATGGCTATACTGAGGTGCATGGCTATACTGAGGTGCATGGCTATACTGAGGTGTATGGCTATATTGAGGTGCATGGCTATATTGAGGTGTATGGCTATATTGAGGTGTATGGCTATATTGAGGTGTATGGCTATACTGAGGTGCATGGCTATATTGAGGTGCATGGCTATATTGAGGTGCATGGCTATATTGAGGTGTATGGCTATATTGAGGTGCATGGCTATATTGAGGTGTATGGCTATATTGAGGTGTATGGCTATATTGAGGTGTATGGCTATATTGAGGTGCATGGCTATATTGAGGTGTATGGCTATATTGAGGTGTATGGCTATATTGAGGTGTATGGCTATACTGAGGTGCATGGCTATACTGAGGTGCATGGCTATACTGAGGTGTATGGCTATATTGAGGTGCATGGCTATATTGAGGTGTATGGCTATATTGAGGTGCATGGCTATACTGAGGTGTATGGCTATACTGAGGTGCATGGCTATATTGAGGTGTATGGCTATATTGAGGTGCATGGCTATACTGAGGTGCATGGCTATATTGAGGTGCATGGCTATATTGAGGTGCATGGCTATATTGAGGTGTATGGCTATATTGAGGTGTAAGGCTATATTGAGGTGCATGGCTATATTGAGGTGCATGGCTATATTGAGGTGTATGGCTATATTGAGGTGCATGGCTATATTGAGGTGTATGGCTATATTGAGGTGCATGGCTATATTGAGGTGTATGGCTATATTGAGGTGTATGGCTATACTGAGGTGTATGGCTATACTGAGGTGTATGGCTATATTGAGGTGTATGGCTATATTGAGGTGTATGGCTATACTGAGGTGCATGGCTATATTGAGGTGTATGGCTATATTGAGGTGTATGGCTATATTGAGGTGTATGGCTAAACTGAGGTGTATGGCTATATTGAGGTGTATGGCTATATTGAGGTGTATGGCTATATTGAGGTGCATGGCTATATTGAGGTGTATGGCTATATTGAGGTGTATGGCTATACTGAGGTGCATGGCTATACTGAGGTGCATGGCTATACTGAGGTGTATGGCTATATTGAGGTGCATGGCTATATTGAGGTGTATGGCTATATTGAGGTGCATGGCTATACTGAGGTGTATGGCTATACTGAGGTGCATGGCTATATTGAGGTGCATGGCTATATTGAGGTGTATGGCTATATTGAGGTGCATGGCTATACTGAGGTGTATGGCTATACTGAGGTGCATGGCTATATTGAGGTGCATGGCTATATTAAGGTATATGGCTATATTGAGGTGTATGGCTATACTGAGGTGCATGGCTATATTGAGGTGTATGGCTATACTGAGGTGCATGGCTATATTGAGGTGTATGGCTATATTGAGGTGCATGGCTATATTGAGGTGTATGGCTATATTGAGGTGTATGGCTATACTGAGGTGCATGGCTATATTTAGGTGTATGGCTATATTGAGGTGTATGGCTATATTGAGGTGTATGGCTATATTGAGGTGTATGGCTATATTGAGGTGCATGGCTATATTGAGGTGTATGGCTATATTGAGGTGTATGGCTATACTGAGGTGCATGGCTATATTTAGGTGTATGGCTATATTGAGGTGTATGGCTATATTGAGGTGTATGGCTATATTGAGGTGTATGGCTATATTGAGGTGTATGGCTATATTGAGGTGCATGGCTATATTGAGGTGCATGGCTATATTGAGGTGTATGGCTATATTGAGGTGTATGGCTATACTGAGGTTTATGGCTATACTGAGGTGTATGGCTATATTGAGGTGTATGGCTATATTGAGGTGTATGGCTATACTGAGGTGCATGGCTATATTGAGGTGTATGGCTATATTGAGGTGTATGGCTATATTGAGGTGTATGGCTATACTGAGGTGTATGGCTATATTGAGGTGTATGGCTATATTGAGGTGTATGGCTATATTGAGGTGCATGGCTATATTGAGGTGTATGGCTATATTGAGGTGTATGGCTATACTGAGGTGCATGGCTATACTGAGGTGCATGGCTATACTGAGGTGTATGGCTATATTGAGGTGCATGGCTATATTGAGGTGTATGGCTATATTGAGGTGCATGGCTATACTGAGGTGTATGGCTATACTGAGGTGCATGGCTATATTGAGGTGCATGGCTATATTGAGGTGTATGGCTATATTGAGGTGCATGGCTATACTGAGGTGTATGGCTATACTGAGGTGTATGGCTATACTGAGGTGCATGGCTATATTGAGGTGCATGGCTATATTAAGGTGTATGGCTATATTGAGGTGTATGGCTATACTGAGGTGCATGGCTATATTGAGGTGCATGGCTATACTGAGGTGCATGGCTATATTGAGGTGTATGGCTATATTGAGGTGCATGGCTATATTGAGGTGTATGGCTATATTGAGGTGTATGGCTATACTGAGGTGCATGGCTATATTTAGGTGTATGGCTATATTGAGGTGTATGGCTATATTGAGGTGTATGGCTATATTGAGGTGTATGGCTATATTGAGGTGCATGGCTATATTGAGGTGCATGGCTATATTGAGGTGCATGGCTATATTGAGGTGCATGGCTATACTGAGGTGTATGGCTATACTGAGGTGTATGGCTATACTGAGGTGCATGGCTATATTGAGGTGCATGGCTATATTAAGGTGTATGGCTATATTGAGGTGTATGGCTATACTGAGGTGCATGGCTATATTGAGGTGTATGGCTATACTGAGGTGCATGGCTATATTGAGGTGCATGGCTATATTGAGGTGTATGGCTATATTGAGGTGTATGGCTATACTGAGGTGCATGGCTATATTGAGGTGTATGGCTATATTGAGGTGTATGGCTATATTGAGGTGCATGGCTATACTGAGGTGCATGGCTATATTGAGGTGCATGGCTATACTGAGGTGCATGGCTATATTGAGGTGTATGGCTATATTGAGGTGTATGGCTATACTGAGGTGCATGGCTATATTGAGGTGTATGGCTATATTGAGGTGCATGGCTATATTGAGGTGTATGGCTATACTGAGGTGTATGGCTATACTGAGGTGCATGGCTATATTGAGGTGTATGGCTATATTGAGGTGCATGGCTATATTGAGGTGTATGGCTATACTGAGGTGTATGGCTATACTGAGGTGCATGGCTATATTGAGGTGCATGGCTATATTGAGGTGTATGGCTATATTGAGGTGTATGGCTATACTGAGGTGCATGGCTATATTAAGGTGTATGGCTATACTGAGGTGCATGGCTATATTGAGGTGCATGGCTATACTGAGGTGCATGGCTATATTGAGGTGTATGGCTATATTGAGGTGTATGGCTATACTGAGGTGCATGGCTATATTGAGGTGTATGGCTATATTGAGGTGTATGGCTATATTGAGGTGTATGGCTATATTGAGGTGTATGGCTATACTGAGGTGCATGGCTATGCTGAGGTGTATGGCTATATTGAGGTGCATGGCTATATTGAGGTGCATGGCTATATTGAGGTGTATGGCTATATTGAGGTGTATGGCTATATTGAGGTGTATGGCTATATTGAGGTGCATGGCTATACTGAGGTGCATGGCTATATTGAGGTGTATGGCTATATTGAGGTGTATGGCTATATTGAGGTGCATGGCTATACTGAGGTGTATGGCTATATTGAGGTGTATGGCTATATTGAGGTGTATGGCTATATTGAGGTGCATGGCTATACTGAGGTGCATGGCTATATTGAGGTGCATGGCTATATTGAGGTGCATGGCTATACTGAGGTGCATGGCTATATTGAGGTGTATGGCTATATTGAGGTGTATGGCTATATTGAGGTGCATGGCTATATTGAGGTGTATGGCTATATTGAGGTGTATGGCTATACTGAGGTGTATGGCTATACTGAGGTGCATGGCTATATTGAGGTGCATGGCTATATTGAGGTGTATGGCTATATTGAGGTGTATGGCTATACTGAGGTGCATGGCTATATTGAGGTGCATGGCTATATTGAGGTGCATGGCTATATTGAGGTGTATGGCTATATTGAGGTGTATGGCTATACTGAGGTGCGTGGCTATATTGAGGTGCATGGCTATATTGAGGTGCATGGCTATATTGAGGTGTATGGCTATACTGAGGTGTATGGCTATATTGAGGTGTATGGCTATATTGAGGTGTATGGCTATACTGAGGTGTATGGCTATATTGAGGTGTATGGCTATACTGAGGTGTATGGCTATACTGAGGTGTATGGCTATATTGAGGTGTATGGCTATACTGAGGTGTATGGCTATATTGAGGTGCATGGCTATATTGAGGTGTATGGCTATATTGAGGTGCATGGCTATATTGAGGTGTATGGCTATACTGAGGTGTATGGCTATATTGAGGTGCATGGCTATATTGAGGTGTATGGCTATATTGAGGTGTATGGCTATATTGAGGTGTATGGCTATACTGAGGTGCATGGCTATATTGAGGTGTATGGCTATATTGAGGTGTATGGCTATACTGAGGTGCATGGCTATATTGAGGTGTATGGCTATATTGAGGTGCATGGCTATATTGAGGTGTATGGCTATATTGAGGTGTATGGCTATATTGAGGTGTAAGGCTATATTGAGGTGCATGACTATATTGAGGTGTATGGCTATATTGAGGTGTATGGCTATACTGAGGTGCATGGCTATATTGAGGTGCATGGCTATATTGAGGTGCATGGCTATATTGAGGCGCATGGCTATACTGAGGTGCATGGCTATATTGAGGTGCATGGCTATATTGAGGTATATGGCTATATTGAGGTGCATGGCTATATTGAGGTGTATGGCTATATTGAGGTGTATGGCTATATTGAGGTGTATGGCTATACTGAGGTGCATGGCTATATTGAGGTGCATGGCTATATTGAGGTGTATGGCTATATTGAGGTGCATGGCTATATTGAGGTGCATGGCTATATTGAGGTGTATGGCTATACTGAGGTGTATGGCTATATTGAGGTGTATGGCTATATTGAGGTGTATGGCTATATTGAGGTGTATGGCTATATTGAGGTGCATGGCTATATTGAGGTGCATGGCTATATTGAGGTGCATGGCTATATTGAGGCGCATGGCTATACTGAGGTGCATGGCTATATTGAGGTGCATGGCTATATTGAGGTATATGGCTATATTGAGGTGCATGGCTATATTGAGGTGTATGGCTATATTGAGGTGTATGGCTATATTGAGGTGTATGGCTATACTGAGGTGCATGGCTATATTGAGGTGCATGGCTATATTGAGGTGTATGGCTATATTGAGGTGCATGGCTATATTGAGGTGCATGGCTATATTGAGGTGTATGGCTATACTGAGGTGTATGGCTATATTGAGGTGTATGGCTATATTGAGGTGCATGGCTATATTGAGGTGCATGGCTATATTGAGGTGCATGGCTATATTGAGGTGCATGGCTATATTGAGGTGCATGGCTATATTGAGGTGTATGGCTATACTGAGGTGTATGGCTATATTGAGGTGCATGGCTATATTGAGGTGCATGGCTATACTGAGGTGTATGGCTATATTGAGGTGTATGGCTATACTGAGGTGTATGGCTATATTGAGGTGCATGGCTATATTGAGGTGTATGGCTATATTGAGGTGTATGGCTATACTGAGGTGCATGGCTATATTGAGGTGCATGGCTATATTGAGGTGTATGGCTATATTGAGGTGTATGGCTATACTGAGGTGCATGGCTATATTGAGGTGCATGGCTATATTGAGGTGTATGGCTATACTGAGGTGCATGGCTATACTGAGGTGCATGGCTATATTGAGGTGCATGGCTATATTGAGGTATATGGCTATACTGAGGTGCATGGCTATATTGAGGTGCATGGCTATATTGAGGTATATGGCTATATTGAGGTGCATGGCTATATTGAGGTGTATGGCTATATTGAGGTGCATGGCTATATTGAGGTGCATGGCTATATTGAGGTGTATGGCTATACTGAGGTGTATGGCTATACTGAGGTGTATGGCTATATTGAGGTGTATGGCTATACTGAGGTGCATGGCTATATTGAGGTGTATGGCTATACTGAGGTGCATGGCTATATTGAGGTGTATGGCTATATTGAGGTGCATGGCTATATTGAGGTGCATGGCTATACTGAGGTGTATGGCTATACTGAGGTGTATGGCTATATTGAGGTGTATGGCTATACTGAGGTGCATGGCTATATTGAGGTGTATGGCTATACTGAGGTGCATGGCTATATTGAGGTGTATGGCTATATTGAGGTGCATGGCTATACTGAGGTGCATGGCTATATTTAGGTGTATGGCTATATTGAGGTGCATGGCTATATTGAGGTGCATGGCTATACTGAGGTGCATGGCTATATTGAGGTGTATGGCTATACTGAGGTGCATGGCTATATTGAGGTGCATGGCTATATTGAGGTGTATGGCTATATTGAGGTGCATGGCTATATTGAGGTGCATGGCTATACTGAGGTGCATGGCTATATTGAGGTGTATGGCTATATTGAGGTGCATGGCTATATTGAGGTGTATGGCTATATTGAGGTGCATGGCTATATTGAGGTGCATGGCTATATTGAGGTGCATGCCTATATTGAGGTGTATGGCTATATTGAGGTGCATGGCTATACTGAGGTGCATGGCTATATTGAGGTGTATGGCTATATTGCGGTGCATGGCTATACTGAGGTGTATGGCTATATTGAGGTGTATGGCTATATTGAGGTGCATGGCTATATTGAGGTGCATGGCTATACTGAGGTGCATGGCTATACTGAGGTGCATGGCTATATTGAGGTGTATGGCTATATTGAGGTGTATGGCTATATTGAGGTGCATGGCTATATTGAGGTGTATGGCTATATTGAGGTGTATGGCTATACTGAGGTGTATGGCTATACTGAGGTGCATGGCTATATTGAGGTGCATGGCTATACTGAGGTGCATGGCTATACTGAGGTGTATGGCTATACTGAGGTGCATGGCTATATTGAGGTGTATGGCTATATTGAGGTGCATGGCTATATTGAGGTGTATGGCTATATTGAGGTGCATGGCTATATTGAGGTGTATGGCTATATTGCGGTGCATGGCTATACTGAGGTGTATGGCTATATTGAGGTGTATGGCTATATTGAGGTGCATGGCTATATTGAGGTGCATGGCTATATTGAGGTGCATGGCTATATTGAGGTGTATGGCTATATTTAGGTGTATGGCTATATTGAGGTGTATGGCTATATTGAGGTGTATGGCTATACTGAGGTGCATGGCTATATTGAGGTGTATGGCTATATTGAGGTGCATGGCTATATTGAGGTGTATGGCTATATTGAGGTGTATGGCTATATTGAGGTGTATGGCTATATTGAGGTGTATGGCTATATTGAGGAGCATGGCTATATTGAGGTGTATGGCTATATTGAGGTGTATGGCTATACTGAGGTGCATGGCTATACTGAGGTGCATGGCTATACTGAGGTGTATGGCTATATTGAGGTGCATGGCTATATTGAGGTGTATGGCTATATTGAGGTGTATGGCTATATTGAGGTGTATGGCTATACTGAGGTGCATGGCTATATTGAGGTGCATGGCTATATTGAGGTGCATGGCTATATTGAGGTGTATGGCTATATTGAGGTGCATGGCTATATTGAGGTGTATGGCTATATTGAGGTGTATGGCTATATTGAGGTGTATGGCTATATTGAGGTGTATGGCTATATTGAGGTGCATGGCTATATTGAGGTGTATGGCTATATTGAGGTGTATGGCTATATTGAGGTGTATGGCTATACTGAGGTGCATGGCTATACTGAGGTGCATGGCTATACTGAGGTGTATGGCTATATTGAGGTGCATGGCTATATTGAGGTGTATGGCTATATTGAGGTGCATGGCTATACTGAGGTGTATGGCTATACTGAGGTGCATGGCTATATTGAGGTGTATGGCTATATTGAGGTGCATGGCTATACTGAGGTGCATGGCTATATTGAGGTGCATGGCTATATTGAGGTGCATGGCTATATTGAGGTGTATGGCTATATTGAGGTGTAAGGCTATATTGAGGTGCATGGCTATATTGAGGTGCATGGCTATATTGAGGTGTATGGCTATATTGAGGTGCATGGCTATATTGAGGTGTATGGCTATATTGAGGTGCATGGCTATATTGAGGTGTATGGCTATATTGAGGTGTATGGCTATACTGAGGTGTATGGCTATACTGAGGTGTATGGCTATATTGAGGTGTATGGCTATATTGAGGTGTATGGCTATACTGAGGTGCATGGCTATATTGAGGTGTATGGCTATATTGAGGTGTATGGCTATATTGAGGTGTATGGCTATACTGAGGTGTATGGCTATATTGAGGTGTATGGCTATATTGAGGTGTATGGCTATATTGAGGTGCATGGCTATATTGAGGTGTATGGCTATATTGAGGTGTATGGCTATACTGAGGTGCATGGCTATACTGAGGTGCATGGCTATACTGAGGTGTATGGCTATATTGAGGTGCATGGCTATATTGAGGTGTATGGCTATATTGAGGTGCATGGCTATACTGAGGTGTATGGCTATACTGAGGTGCATGGCTATATTGAGGTGCATGGCTATATTGAGGTGTATGGCTATATTGAGGTGCATGGCTATACTGAGGTGCATGGCTATATTGAGGTGCATGGCTATATTGAGGTGCATGGCTATATTGAGGTGTATGGCTATATTGAGGTGTAAGGCTATATTGAGGTGCATGGCTATATTGAGGTGCATGGCTATATTGAGGTGTATGGCTATATTGAGGTGCATGGCTATATTGAGGTGTATGGCTATATTGAGGTGCATGGCTATATTGAGGTGTATGGCTATATTGAGGTGTATGGCTATACTGAGGTGTATGGCTATACTGAGGTGTATGGCTATATTGAGGTGTATGGCTATATTGAGGTGTATGGCTATACTGAGGTGCATGGCTATATTGAGGTGTATTGCTATATTGAGGTGTATGGCTATATTGAGGTGTATGGCTATATTGAGGTGTATGGCTATACTGAGGTGCATGGCTATATTGAGGTGTATGGCTATATTGAGGTGTATGGCTATATTGAGGTGTATGGCTATATTGAGGTGTATGGCTATATTGAGGTGTATGGCTATATTGCGGTGCATGGCTATACTGAGGTGTATGGCTATATTGAGGTGTATGGCTATATTGAGGTGCATGGCTATATTGAGGTGCATGGCTATATTGAGGTGCATGGCTATACTGAGGTGCATGGCTATATTGAGGTGTATGGCTATATTGAGGTGTATGGCTATACTGAGGTGCATGGCTATATTGAGGTGCATGGCTATATTGAGGTGCATGGCTATATTGAGGTGCATGGCTATACTGAGGTGCATGGCTATATTGAGGTGTATGGCTATATTGAGGTGTATGGCTATATTGAGGTGCATGGCTATATTGAGGTGTATGGCTATATTGAGGTGTATGGCTATATTGAGGTGCATGGCTATATTGAGGTGCATGGCTATATTGAGGTGTATGGCTATATTGAGGTGTATGGCTATATTGAGGTGCATGGCTATATTGAGGTGCATGGCTATACTGAAGTGCATGGCTATATTGAGGTGTATGGCTATATTGAGGTGTATGGCTATATTGAGGTGTATGGCTATACTGAGGTGTATGGCTATACTGAGGTGCATGGCTATACTGAGGTGTATGGCTATATTGAGGTGCATGGCTATATTGAGGTGCATGGCTATATTGAGGTGCATGGCTATATTGAGGTGTATGGCTATATTGCGGTGCATGGCTATACTGAGGTGTATGGCTATATTGAGGTGTATGGCTATATTGAGGTGCATGGCTATATTGAGGTGCATGGCTATATTGAGGTGCATGGCTATACTGAGGTGCATGGCTATATTGAGGTGTATGGCTATATTGATGTGTATGGCTATACTGAGGTGCATGGCTATACTGAAGTGCATGGCTATATTGAGGTGTATGGCTATATTGAGGTGTATGGCTATATTGAGGTGTATGGCTATACTGAGGTGTATGGCTATACTGAGGTGCATGGCTATACTGAGGTGTATGGCTATATTGAGGTGCATGGCTATATTGAGGTGCATGGCTATATTGAGGTGCATGGCTATATTGAGGTGTATGGCTATATTGCGGTGCATGGCTATACTGAGGTGTATGGCTATATTGAGGTGTATGGCTATATTGAGGTGCATGGCTATATTGAGGTGCATGGCTATATTGAGGTGCATGGCTATATTGAGGTGTATGGCTATATTGAGGTGTATGGCTATATTGAGGTGTATGGCTATATTGAGGTGCATGGCTATACTGAGGTGCATGGCTATATTGAGGTGTATGTCTATATTGAGGTGTATGGCTATATTGAGGTGCATGGCTATATTGAGGTGTATGGCTATACTGAGGTGCATGGCTATACTGAGGTGTATGGCTATATTGAGGTGCATGGCTATATTGAGGTGCATGGCTATATTGAGGTGTATGGCTATACTGAGGTGTATGGCTATATTGAGGTGCATGGCTATACTGAGGTGCATGGCTATATTGAGGTGCATGGCTATATTAAGGTGCATGGCTATATTGAGGTGTATGGCTATATTGAGGTGTATGGCTATATTGAGGTGTATGGCTATACTGAGGTGTATGGCTATATTGAGGTGCATGGCTATACTGAGGTGCATGGCTATATTGAGGTGTATGGCTATATTGAGGTGTATGGCTATATTGAGGTGTATGGGTATACTGAGGTGCATGGCTATACTGAGGTGCATGGCTATATTGAGGTGTATGGCTATACTGAGGTGCATGGCTATACTGAGGTGCATGGCTATATTGAGGTGTATGGCTATATTGAGGTGTATGGCTATATTGAGGTGTATGGCTATACTGAGGTGTTTGGCTATACTGAGGTGCATGGCTATACTGAGGTGTATGGCTATATTGAGGTGCATGGCTATATTGAGGTGCATGGCTATATTGAGGTGCATGGCTATATTGAGGTGTATGGCTATATTTCGGTGCATGGCTATACTGAGGTGTATGGCTATATTGAGGTGTATGGCTATATTGAGGTGCATGGCTATATTGAGGTGTATGGCTATATTGAGGTGTATGGCTATACTGAGGTGTATGGCTATATTGAGGTGTATGGCTATATTGAGGTGTATGGCTATATTGAGGTGTATGGCTATACTGAGGTGTATGGCTATATTGAGGTGCATGGCTATATTGAGGTGCATGGCTATATTGAGGTGTATGGCTATATTGAGGTGCATGGCTATATTGAGGTGCATGGCTATATTGAGGTGCATGGCTATATTGAGGTGTATGGCTATATTGAGGTGCATGGCTATATTGAGGTGTATGGCTATATTGAGGTGCATGGCTATATTGAGGTGTATGGCTATATTGAGGTGTATGGCTATATTGAGGTGTATGGCTATATTGAGGTGCATGGCTATATTGAGGTGCATGGCTATACTGAGGTGCATGGCTATATTGAGGTGCATGGCTATATTGAGGTGTATGGCTATATTGAGGTGCATGGCTATACTGAGGTGTATGGCTATATTGAGGTGTATGGCTATATTGAGGTGTATGGCTATACTGAGGTGTATGGCTATATTGAGGTATATGGCTATATTGAGGTGCATGGCTATATTGAGGTGCATGGCTATATTGAGGTGTATGGCTATATTGAGGTGTAAGGCTATATTGAGGTGCATGGCTATATTGAGGTGCATGGCTATATTGAGGTGTATGGCTATATTGAGGTGCATGGCTATATTGAGGTGTATGGCTATATTGAGGTGCATGGCTATATTGAGGTGTATGGCTATACTGAGGTGTATGGCTATATTGAGGTGTATGGCTATATTGAGGTGTATGGCTATATTGAGGTGTATGGCTATACTGAGGTGTATGGCTATACTGAGGTGCATGGCTATACTGAGGTGTATGGCTATATTGAGGTGCATGGCTATATTGAGGTGCATGGCTATATTGAGGTGCATGGCTATATTGAGGTGTATGGCTATATTGCGGTGCATGGCTATACTGAGGTGTATGGCTATATTGAGGTGTATGGCTATATTGAGGTGTATGGCTATATTGAGGTGTATGGCTATATTGAGGTGCATGGCTATATTGAGGTGCATGGCTATATTGAGGTGTATGGCTATATATTGAGGTGTAAGGCTATATTGAGGTGTATGGCTATATTGAGGTGTATGGCTATATTGAGGTGTATGGCTATACTGAGGTGTATGGCTATATTGAGGTGTATGGCTATATTGAGGTGCATGGCTATATTGAGGTGTATGGCTATACTGAGGTGTATGGCTATATTGAGGTGCATGGCTATATTGAGGTGTATGGCTATACTGAGGTGTATGGCTATATTGAGGTGCATGGCTATACTGAGGTGTATGGCTATATTGAGGTGCATGGCTATATTGAGGTGCATGGCTATATTGAGGTGTATGGCTATATTGAGGTGCATGGCTATATTGAGGTGTATGGCTATATTGAGGTGCATGGCTATATTGAGGTGTATGGCTATATTGAGGTGTATGGCTATACTGAGGTGTATGGCTATATTGAGGTGTATGGCTATATTGAGGTGTATGGCTATACTGAGGTGCATGGCTATATTGAGGTGTATGGCTATATTGAGGTGTATGGCTATATTGAGGTGTATGGCTATATTGAGGTGCATGGCTATACTGAGGTGCATGGCTATATTGAGGTGTATGGCTATACTGAGGTGTATGGCTATACTGAGGTGCATGGCTATACTGAGGTGTATGGCTATACTGAGGTGCATGGCTATACTGAGGAGTATGGCTATATTGAGGTGTATGGCTATATTGAGGTGTATGGCTATATTGAGGTGTATGGCTATATATTGAGGTGTATGGCTATACTGAGGTGTATGGCTATATTGAGGTGTATGGCTATACTGAGGTGCATGGCTATATTGAGGTGTATGGCTATATTGAGGTGTATGGCTATACTGAGGTGTATGGCCATATTGAGGTGTATGGCTATATTGAGGTGTATGGCTATACTGAGGTGTATGGCTATACTGAGGTGCATGGCTATACTGAGGTGCATGGCTATATTGAGGTGTATGGCTATATTGAGGTGTATGGCTATATTGAGGTGTATGGCTATATTGAGGTGTATGGCTATATTGAGGTGTATGGCTATACTGAGGTGCATGGCTATATTGAGGTGTATGGCTATATTGAGGTGTATGGCTATATTGAGGTGTATGGCTATACTGAGGTGTATGGCTATACTGAGGTGCATGGCTATACTGAGGTGTATGGCTATATTGAGGTGCATGGCTATATTGAGGTGCATGGCTATATTGAGGTGCATGGCTATATTGAGGTGTATGGCTATATTGCGGTGCATGGCTATACTGAGGTGTATGGCTATATTGAGGTGTATGGCTATATTGAGGTGCATGGCTATATTGAGGTGCATGGCTATATTGAGGTGTATGGCTATATTGAGGTGTATGGCTATATTGAGGTGTATGGCTATATTGAGGTGCATGGCTATACTGAGGTGCATGGCTATATTGAGGTGTATGGCTATATTGAGGTGTATGGCTATATTGAGGTGCATGGCTATATTGAGGTGCATGGCTATATTGAGGTGTATGGCTATATTGAGGTGTATGGCTATATTGAGTTGTATGGCTATATTGAGGTGCATGGCTATACTGAGGTGCATGGCTATATTGAGGTGTATGGCTATATTGAGGTGTATGGCTATATTGAGGTGTATGGCTATATTGAGGTGCATGGCTATATTGAGGTGCATGGCTATATTGAGGTGTATGGCTATACTGAGGTGCATGGCTATACTGAGGTGTATGGCTATATTGAGGTGCATGGCTATATTGAGGTGTATGGCTATATTGAGGTGTATGGCTATACTGAGGTGTATGGCTATATTGAGGTGTATGGCTATATTGAGGTGTATGGCTATATTGAGGTGTATGGCTATACTGAGGTGTATGGCTATACTGAGGTGCATGGCTATACTGAGGTGCATGGCTATATTGAGGTGTATGGCTATACTGAGGTGTATGGCTATATTGAGGTGTATGGCTATATTGAGGTGCATGGCTATATTGAGGTGTATGGCTATATTGAGGTGTATGGCTATATTGAGGTGTATGGCTATATTGAGGTGTATGGCTATACTGAGGTGTATGGCTATACTGAGGTGCATGGCTATACTGAGGTGCATGGCTATATTGAGGTGCATGGCTATATTGAGGTGCATGCTATACTGAGGTGCATGGCTATATTGAGGTGCATGGCTATATTGAGGTGTATGGCTATACTGAGGTGTATGGCTATACTGAGGTGCATGGCTATACTGAGGTGTATGGCTATACTGAGGTGTATGGCTATATTGAGGTGCATGGCTATATTGAGGTGCATGGCTATATTGAGGTGCATGGCTATATTGAGGTGTATGGCTATATTGCGGTGCATGGCTATACTGAGGTGTATGGCTATATTGAGGTGCATGGCTATATTGAGGTGTATGGCTATACTGAGGTGTATGGCTATATTGAGGTGTATGGCTATATTGAGGTGCATGGCTATATTGAGGTGCATGGCTATACTGAGGTGTATGGCTATATTGAGGTGCATGGCTATATTGAGGTGTATGGCTATATTGAGGTGTATGGCTATATTGAGGTGTATGGCTATATTGAGGTGCATGGCTATATTGAGGTGCATGGCTATACTGAGGTGCATGGCTATATTGAGGTGCATGGCTATATTGAGGTGTATGGCTATATTGAGGTGCATGGCTATATTGAGGTGCATGGCTATATTGAGGTGCATGGCTATATTGAGGTGTATGGCTATATTGAGGTGTATGGCTATATTGAGGTGTATGGCTATATTGAGGTGCATGGCTATATTGAGGTGCATGGCTATACTGAGGTGCATGGCTATATTGAGGTGCATGGCTATATTGAGGTGTATGGCTATATTGAGGTGCATGGCTATACTGAGGTGTATGGCTATATTGAGGTGCATGGCTATATTGAGTTGCATGGCTATATTGAGGTGTATGGCTATATTGAGGTGTAAGGCTATATTGAGGTGCATGGCTATATTGAGGTGCATGGCTATATTGAGGTGTATGGCTATATTGAGGTGCATGGCTATATTGAGGTGTATGGCTATATTGAGGTGCATGGCTATATTGAGGTGCATGGCTATATTGAGGTGTATGGCTATACTGAGGTGTATGGCTATATTGAGGTGTATGGCTATATTGAGGTGTATGGCTATATTGAGGTGCATGGCTATATTGAGGTGTATGGCTATATTGAGGTGTATGGCTATATTGAGGTGCATGGCTATATTGAGGTGCATGGCTATATTGAGGTATATGGCTATATTGAGGTGTATGGCTATATTGAGGTGTATGGCTATATTGAGGTGCATGGCTATATTGAGGTGTATGGCTATATTGAGGTGCATGGCTATATTGAGGTGCATGGCTATATTGAGGTGCATGGCTATATTGAGGTGTATGGCTATATTGAGGTGTATGGCTATATTGAGGTGTATGGCTATATTGAGGTGTATGGCTATATTGAGGTGCATGGCTATATTGAGGTGTATGGCTATATTGAGGTGTATGGCTATATTGAGGTGCATGGCTATATTGAGGTGTATGGCTATATTGAGGTGTATGGCTATATTGAGGTGTATGGCTATATTGAGGTGCATGGCTATATTGAGGTGTATGGCTATATTGAGGTGCATGGCTATATTGAGGTGCATGGCTATATTGAGGTGCATGGCTATATTGAGGTGTATGGCTATATTGAGGTGTATGGCTATACTGAGGTGTATGTCTATATTGAGGTGTATGGCTATATTGAGGTGTATGGCTATATTGAGGTGTATGGCTATATTGAGGTGTATGGCTATATTGAGGTGCATGGCTATATTGAGGTGCATGGCTATATTGAGGTGCATGGCTATATTGAGGTGTATGGCTATACTGAGGTGCATGGCTATACTGAGGTGCATGGCTATATTGAGGTGCATGGCTATACTGAGGTGCATGGCTATATTGAGGTGTATGGCTATATTGAGGTGCATGGCTATATTGAGGTGCATGGCTATATTGAGGTGTATGGCCATATTGAGGTGCATGGCTATATTGAGGTGCATGGCTATACTGAGGTGCATGGCTATATTGAGGTGTATGGCTATACTGAGGTGCATGGCTATATTGAGGTGCTTGGCTATATTGAGGTGTATGGCTATATTGAGGTGTATGGCTATATTGAGGTGTATGGCTATATTGAGGTGTATGGCTATATTGAGGTGTATGGCTATATTGAGGTGTATGGCTATATTGAGGTGTATGGCTATATTGAGGTGTATGGCTATATTGAGGTGTATGGCTATATTGAGGTGTATGGCTATATTGAGGTGCATGGCTATATTGAGGTGTATGGCTATATTGAGGTGTATGGCTATATTGAGGTGTATGGCTATATTGAGGTGCATGGCTATACTGAGGTGTATGGCTATATTGAGGTGCATGGCTATATTGAGGTGTATGGCTATATTGAGGTGTATGGCTATATTGAGGTGTATGGCTATATTGAGGTGTATGGCTATATTGAGGTGTATGGCTATACTGAGGTGCATGGCTATACTGAGGTGTATGGCTATATTGAGGTGTATGGCTATACTGAGGTATATGGCTATATTGAGGTGTATGGCTATATTGAGGTGCATGGCTATATTGAGGAGTATGGCTATATTGAGGTGTATGGCTATATTGAGGTGCATGGCTATATTGAGGTATATGGCTGCATCGAAGACATCTTATGTGTTTTGATACTAATGTGGTTTTGTTGTTTACATCATTAGGTTACATTTGCGATATAATGTTTGGTTCTTTAAACTTTCTTCTTTATGATTCTGTGGCTATAGAGGGAAGGGGTTAACCTTTCTTCTTTTTGATTCTGTGGCTATAGAGGGAAGGGGTTAACCTTTCTTCTTTTTGATTCTGTGGCTATAGAGGGAAGGGGTTAACCTTTCTTCTTTTTGATTCTGTGGCTATAGAGGGAAGGGGTTAACCTTTCTTCTTTTTGATTCTGTGGCTATAGAGGGAAGGGGTTAACCTTTCTTCTTTTTGATTCTGTGGCTATAGAGGGAAGGGGTTAACCTGTCTTCTTTTTGATTCTGTGGCTATAGAGGGAAGGGGTTAACCTGTCTTCTTTTTGATTCTGTGGCTATAGAGGGAAGGGGTTAACCTTTCTTCTTTTTGATTATGTGGCTATAGAGGGAAGGGGTTAACCTTTCTTCTTTTTGATTCTGTGGCTATAGAGGGAAGGGGTTAACCTTTCTTCTTTTTGATTCTGTGGCTATAGAGGGAAGGGGTTAACCTTTCTTCTTTTTGATTCTGTGGCTATAGAGGGAAGGGGTTAACCTTTCTTCTTTTTGATTCTGTGGCTATAGAGGGAAGGGGTTAACCTTTCTTCTTTTTGATTCTGTGGCTATAGAGGGAAGGGGTTAACCTCTCTTCTATTTGATTCCGTGGCTATAGAGGGAAGGGGTTAACCCTTCTTCTTTTTGATTCCGTGGCTATAGAGGGAAGGGGTTAACCTGTCTTCTTTTTGATTCCGTGGCTATAGAGGGAAGGGGTTAACCTGTCTTCTTTTTGATTCCGTGGCTATAGAGGGAAGGGGTTAACCTGTCTTCTTTTTGATTCTGTGGCTATAGAGCAGACATGGGCAAACTACGGCCCGCGGGCCACATACGGCCCGTTAGGCTTTTTAATCCGGCCCGCCGAACTTGTCCAAATAATAGTAAAAACCTCCTTTTTTTCCCATTTCCCTGCAATGCCCACGTTTTCCCAATAGATGGCGCACTCAAAACACATTGACCGTTGTTAACCCCTTAACGCCGAAGGACGGATATATCCGTCCTCAGCAGCTGCTAGTTCGTGCAGGAGGACGGATATATCCGTCCTGTGATGGCGCGGGTACTGACAGTTTACCCACGCGATCAGCGGCAGGAGCACGGCTGTTATACACAGCCTGGCTCCTGCTGCAACTGCCGGAATCGAAGCACGCGCCGATTCCGGCAGTTTAACCCATTAAATGCCGCTGTCAACAGTGACAGCGGCATTTAATGTGTTTGACAGAGGGGGGAACTCCCTCTGTCTCCCGATCGGCGCCCCCGCAAACAAATCGCGGGTCGCCGTCGGGTTTCCATGACAGCCGGGGGTCTAACAAAGACCCCCAGGTCTGTCTTCAGCATCTGCCTGTTAGGCGATGCCGGAGGCATGACCTAACAGGTTGCCTGTCAGTTTTACACTGACAGGCAATAATGCTTTGGTATACGAAGTATACCAAAGCATTATATATGCGATCGGCACATCCCATAGTGAAGTCCCCTGGTGGGACTAAAAAAAAAAAAGTAAAACCGTTAAATAAAGTTTGTGAAAAAAAAAATTAAAAAAATTACAGTCAAAGTCAAATAAAACTACTTTTTTGCCCCAAAAAGTGGTTTTATTTAATAAAACGGTCAAAACAAATCACACATACACATATATGGTATCCCCGCGATCGTAACAACTTGACCAATAAAATGAACACATTAATTAAACCGCCGGATGAACGGCGTCCAAAGAAAACGCAAAAAACAACGGCAAAATTCTCTCTTTTCTCCCATTCCCCCCATAAAAAATAAAATAAAAGTTCATCTATAAGTCCTATGTACCCCAAAATAGTACTAATGAAAACTACACATTGTCCCGCAAAAATCAATCCCACGTACGGCCACATCGACGGAAAAATAAAAAAACTACGCCTCTTGGAACGCGGCGATGCAAAAACAAGTAATTTTTTTCTAAAAGGGTTTTTATTGTGCAAACGTAGAAAAAACATATAAAACCTTTACACATTTGGTATCCCTGTAATCGTGCCGACCCATAGAATAAAGGTAACATGTTATTTATGCTGCATAGTAAAGGGCATAAATTTATAACGTGAAAATTAATGCTGGAATAGCTGCTTATTTTCAATTCTCTCCTAAAATAAAGTTAATAAAAGTTAATCAATATATTATAAGCATCTAAAAATGGTACAATTACAAAATACAACTCGTCCCGCAAAAAACAAGCCCTTATACGGCTATGTCGACGGAATAAAAAAAGAGTTACGACTATTGGAATGTGACCATGGAAAAACAAAAAATAATCCTTGGTCATTAACGTGCAAAATGGCCCGGTCATTAAGGGGTTAATGTGGCGCGTATTTCTCTTTATTTCACTTTAATTTTCACTTCGTTTCACGTCACCATTAAGCCCTTCGGTTTTCAAAGAGTACAATATCAGCCGTCACTTTGCCACGAAGCATGCAAACTATGCTAGCAAGCAGTCAACACAAGAACGGGCGGCTACTGCTCAGAGGTTGGCAGCTAATTTACAGAGTCAACAGAACTTTTTTCTTGATAAATCACAGTGCGTATGTTATTTTAATCTATTTACATTTCCTCCTCCCAGTATCTGCGAAATAGTATGTAAATGCCATATCTTGCATATTCCTTGAGACAAATTTATTAACTGATAAGGGCTATTTTTCACATTTGAAAGACAGTTAATAAATTGGGTTGTAGTGTTCTTACTGTGCTATGAGGTTTGCACACACTACATTTAATGCTTTAGTATATCCGGCCCAAACACTCCCTCCAAATGCTCCTGGCCCGGCCCCTCTGTCAAATTTTAGAACCCATTGTGGCCCGCGAGTCAAAAAGTTTGCCCACCCCTGCTATAGAGGGAAGGGGTTAACATTTCTTCTTTTTGATTCTGTGGCTATAGAGGGAAGGGGTTAACCTTTCTTCTTTTTGATTCTGTGGCTATAGAGGGAAGGGGTTAACTTGTCTTCTTTTTGATTCTGTGGCTATAGAGGGAAGGGGTTAACCTTTCTTCTCTTTGATTCTGTGGCTATAGAGGGAAGGGGTTAACCTGTCTTCTTTTTGATTCTGTGGCTATAGAGGGAAGGGGTTAACATTTCTTCTTTTTGATTCTGTGGCTATAGAGGGAAGGGGTTAACCTTTCTTCTTTTTGATTCTGTGGCTATAGAGGGAAGGGGTTAACCTTTCTTCTCTTTGATTCTGTGGCTATAGAGGGAAGGGGTTAACCTTTCTTCTTTTTGATTCTGTGGCTATAGAGGGAAGGGGTTAACCTTTCTTCTTTTTGATTCTGTGGCTATAGAGGGAAGGGGTTAACCTTTCTTCTTTTTGATTCTGTGGCTATAGAGGGAAGGGGTTAACCTTCCTTCTTTTTGATTCTGTGGCTATAGAGGGAAGGGGTTAACCTTTCTTCTTTTTGATTATGTGGCTATAGAGGGAAGGGGTTAACCTTTCTTCTTTTTGATTCTGTGGCTATAGAGGGAAGGGGTTAACCTTTCTTCTTTTTGATTCCGTGGCTATAGAGGGAAGGGGTTAACCTGTCTTCTCTTTGATTCCGTGGCTATAGAGGGAAGGGGTTAACCTTTCTTCTTTTTGATTCTGTGGCTATAGAGGGAAGGGGTTAACCTGTCTTCTCTTTGATTCCGTGGCTATAGAGGGAAGGGGTTAACCTTTCTTCTTTTTGATTCTGTGGCTATAGAGGGAAGGGGTTAACCTTTCTTCTTTTTGATTCTGTGGCTATAGAGGGAAGGGGTTAACCTTTCTTCTTTTTGATTCTGTGGCTATAGAGGGAAGGGGTTAACCTTTCTTCTTTTTGATTATGTGGCTATAGAGGGAAGGGGTTAACCTGTCTTCTTTTTGATTCTGTGGCTATAGAGGGAAGGGGTTAACCTTTCTTCTTTTTGATTCTGTGGCTATAGAGGGAAGGGGTTAACCTGTCTTCTTTTTGATTCTGTGGCTATAGAGGGAAGGGGTTAACCTGTCTTCTCTTTGATTCTGTGGCTATAGAGGGAAGGGGTTAACCTTTCTTCTTTTTGATTCTGTGGCTATAGAGGGAAGGGGTTAACCTGTCTTCTCTTTGATTCCGTGGCTATAGAGGGAAGGGGTTAACCTGTCTTCTTTTTGATTCCGTGGCTATAGAGGGAAGGGGTTAACCTTTCTTCTCTTTGATTCTGTGGCTATAGAGGGAAGGGGTTAACCTTTCTTCTCTTTGATTCTGTGGCTATAGAGGGAAGGGGTTAACCTTTCTTCTTTTTGATTCCGTGGCTATAGAGGGAAGGGGTTAACCTTTCTTCTTTTTGATTCTGTGGCTATAGAGGGAAGGGGTTAACCTGTCTTCTCTTTGATTCCGTGGCTATGCGATGATCGCATTAGGTATCAGTAGCGATATTTCTGTCCATGGTCTGGTATAGGTTTCCTTGGAGTGGATTGCTTTTATATCCTGGAATTTCATGGATGCGTCACTACATTGATGGATGTTGCTCTAACACGCTTTTGATCATCATATGCTTCTTTCTATTCATGTGTCTTCTTCACTTTTTCTTTATTATTTGTATTATCTTTCTTGATTCTACACTATTGTGCTTTAATTGCACTCTTATTATCATATATTATATATTTCTTTCACACTCACATTTTTTGTGACCTCTCTGGTCCGTTCATACATATGTATCTATCTTTATTTCATTTTTGGCTATATGTGTATGCTTATGGCCATATATACACATTAGTGTTGATGCACGTTTATAATTTGTAATATATAGGATCATTTTGTCTTTATATACATTTACTTTAAATGCGCATTCTTTCATACATCTACTTGTTTGTCATGGATGCATTTAAACCACTTATGTCACTTTCACAATTTATATTATTATTTTTACACTTTTTTCTTTCATTCATATTTTTTTTACATTTTTTTTTTTTTTCTTTCATTCATATACTTGTATCCATCTAACTAATCAGGTATGATGTTTGGTCATATATATATACATCATATATATAAATATCTTTGACTGGTGTGCACAGTGGGCTCCTAGGCATGCATTGGGTCCCCCTCTGTACACTTTGTTCATCTATATTATTGCATGATATGTTGTTGCCTTTATTTGATCTTTCGGAATCAATGTGTGATTTATGTGATATCCGTACATTTCAAGATGTCTAGATATGCTCTCATCTACAATGTTTTTGCTATGTAGTAAACATGTATAAATGTATTCTAACTGTTAATAGCGCTCCTGTATACATACCGCTTTCCATTCTTGGATATGGGCAATTGCAGCAGCCTTGCCCTATTCCAAGATGGATGCGGTGGTCTGTGGTTGTTGTGCGCATGCGCGGGGCGGGGGGCCGTTCATCACGTAGTTCACGGCGCAACATGGACTTGGGCTCTGTGCAGTTGCGCACTGCTCACTTCCGGACGCCGTGCACTGCGTGATTGAGGTGCCGCCTCTCCTCGTGCAGGCGCCAGCTGAACATCCTATGGACAAGTAAGTGAGGTGCACCGTTCAGCTGTGTACCCCTTATTTAAACCCTCTGATCACACTCTTTCAGCACCCCCTGACGAAGCCAGGTGCGAAACGCGCGTTGGGGTGTTCTGACAGTGTTGTGGCAGTGGATTGGCGCATGGTGGGTCTTTTGGTTTGCGTATCTTGAGGTCTCAATGAGTTTCTTCTCTATGACTGTGACTTTACAATTGTTGTGGCCATTTTATAGGCCCTTGTGATGGTGATTATTATCAGTATACATACTTTATAGTCGTTGATATTGGTATACTACCATTGTTTGCCCTGCCTCATATACAACACTGTCTTCTGTGTACTGTTGTACATTGTTTTTATGGGTGGTCATTTTTAAATTGTCTTGATCAACTGTGCTGTCTGTCCTTAATAAAGTCTTTTTGTATTTTTTCTAAGATACGTTTGATCTTGTCTCATTATAGCATATGGGGTTAACTTTTTGGTGTTTACTATGCATGGGGTCCCATATATGCAACTTTATTCATTGATATATGACCTTGAATTTATAGGTATTCTTGTTTTGGCTTAATTATTGTCTTCTAGAATGTGCTGGAGGGGATGCGGACTCATGGGATCTCTACTACATATGTGGTGGTCGTGCCCTATTATAGCTTCTGTATGGATAAAGACATTTCATCTAATATCAGAGGTATCAGACTTCACGGTTAATCTTAATCCTTCTCTAGCATTACTAGATATCTTGCTTGAAGACATCCCACCGGACAAGAGATTGGTCACACATCATATTCTAATCGCTACTAGACTAACTATAGCTCAGGCATGGAAATCCCCTAAATCTCCTAATATTGCTGAAGTCATTCGGAGGGTCAATATGAATTGTCATTATGAAACATCAGTATTATCACAAGCTCAGACTCATCACCGTACGAGGAAGTTATGGGAACGGTGGTTACATTCTAAACATTTCAAATGAAATGTTAAATACTTTTGTGTCAAAAAAGACAAAGTATAGACGGTATGAAACCTTTATTGGCTGACCATAAAAGTTCTATATGCGGCTTTCAGAGCGCAGAGGCCCCTTCTTCAGGCAGTTTACAAATGAATGACTTAGAAAAAAGCCCAACATTTAGATGTAACACAAAGACAATTAGTACATGAGGTGATACATCATTAAGATAAGCCGGGGCAATAAAACTGAGGTTATAGGGGTGATGACTTAGGAGATCAGGCATCTGGAGTCAGTCTGATGGGGGACGTGACGGGTGTCCATGTAGTGGCTCATAAATCCTGGGGTTAGATTGAGGCCTTGTGTCAATGACTGGAATTTTATCATCATCTTCAATTCCCAAATTTTTCTTTCTCTGTTGTTTTTAAAATGACCCTTCAGAATGAGGACCTTTAAATCTGCCAAACTGTGGTCTGGTCCAGAGAAGTGTTTTCCCTGGGTGTATCCACCTCCTGTTTTATTGTATGTCTGTGAAGATTCATCCTGGTTTGTAGTTTTTGTATTGTTTCTCCAGGGTAGATTCCTTTATTGATGCACCTTGTACACAGGATCATGTACACTACATTGGAGGATGTACAGGAGAACGTGCCAGGGATTTTATAGTCCTGCTGTGTGTTTGGTATCTGGATGGTGTTTGATGACCAGATGTTGGTACAGGTCTTGCATTTTCTACTGTTGCAAGGAAAAGTGCCAGTCTCTGATGGTGGTGAGAGGCACCAGTGTCTGATGGTGGTGAGAGGCACCAGTCTCTGATGGTGGTGAGAGGCACCAGTCTCTGATGGTGGTGAGAGGCACCAGTCTCTGATGGTGGTGAGAGGCACCAGTCTCTGATAGTGGTGAGAGGCACCAGTCTCTGATGGTGGTGAGAGGCACCAGTCTCTGATGGTGGTGAGAGGGACTTCTGAGCAGGAGATTCCTTAGGTTTGGTGGCTGTTTGTAGGCAAGGAGTGGTAAATCTGGGAATATTTCCTTCAGTTTATTGTCTTTGTTAAATATGGGTTGGAGATCAGCAGCAATTCAGCAACATTTCAAATGAAACCACCAGATTGTTGTGTGGAGGGGTACTCCTTCCCGGGAGGCACTGTTTATTTCCTTCTTTGTTTATTTTTATTTTCACGTTTGTATTTACATGTAACAATGACAGATCTCGAAATGTTTAGAGATCTTTACATACATGTTATGTTTTTGTTTTTTGAAAATTCAAATAAAAATCTATTGAAATTAGAATTCGTTTTGAATTATAATTGTTTTTCTTTTGATGGCAAATTCTATGGCCAGACTCGTGGAACGGCCATGGGATCCTCCTGTGCACCATCTTACGCCTGTTTACAGCTGGGATGGTGGGAAGAATTTATAGTATACTCACAACCCCTCTTCAGAAAATGTGCCTCTGCTTGGCTTAGATATATGGATGATATTCTCTTATGTTGGAAGGGGTCATTGGATTCATTGGAAAGTTTTATCAAGGATCTGAATATCAATAAACTAAATATCCTCCTGACCTTTACTTATAGCGAAAACCATATTAGCTTCCTTGATCTTAACATCCATAGGGAGGGAAATAGATTAAAAACGACCACATATCGAAAACCAACATCAGGTTATACCCCATTAGCAGCAAGCAGTCACCATTTTCCCTCTCAAATTAAGGAGATCCCGATAAGTGAATTTCTTCGAATTCGTCATAATTGTACTGATTTCAAGGATTTCAAAAGTGAAGCACAAGATCTGTCATCTCGCTTTGAAAACAGGGGATACCCCAAAAAATTCATTAAGAAAGGATATAATAGGAATGAGTAAGGTTACTCCCAATATGGAATATGAAATTCATTGGGTGAATAAATAATGTCATATTCATTCCCTGTAATCCTTTGCAGTGGGGGAAGTTGTCATGTATTTTTCTATGGGTGGTGGGGACTCGGGATCTGTTGCCCCTTTGGGCATGAGATCCCGCTCCTTGCCCCCCCCCCCTTGAATTTCTTGGCAACTCTTCCCATTTGTAACAGTTGTATATAAAAAAGTAACTACGAAATTAAGTAGTAAAATTGTTCTTACAAGATTCTATTATTATTATATTGATTGATGACTTTTTTGAGACATTTTTCGGGGTCAGTGGGGACTCGGGTCCTGATACCTTAATAGGCAAGGGTCCTCTCTCCCTGCTTCCCCTGGAGTGTCTCATGAATTTTATACATATATAGATTGGCATAAATTAAACAAATCTTATTTATTCAAATCTCTCTTCTACTTTGAAAAAATATTTATGAGGGATCAATTTATTGTTTTCTTTCGGCTAATTCTATTCATGTATAAATAAATATATAAACTGACATCTAAAATGAGGCAGTGTGAATATTCTTTTGGAGGACTAATATTTGTCTGTAATTACTGTACTTTGGGAATTGACCTCAATTGTGTGGGGACGCACCACTGATTGTCCTCTCTATGAAAAGACTGAATAGATTTTATAAACATGAATTCATTGTTGGATCATAAAATTGTTTTCATTTGCTGTTAAAATTGATTGTTGTGTCTTATGAAAGATCTGCATACATTATTCATAACAGTTTAGATTATCTCCATGGAAGATCATATCTGTAACCTTGGAGCCAATGAATGAATTTTGGGACACTATAAATATAACGTATTTGGCAGCACTTGTCAAACAGCTCTGAGGAAATCCCGTTCAGGGATGAAACGCGTCAGCTGACCTAATCAGCAGGGCAGGTAGTGACGTCTAAACCCTGCCCTGTGAATCCCTGTCCAATGTTGGAGACACCACGTGGAAAGAGACATACCATACAATTTTAAACTTACCTGGCTGCCGGCGTGCGGTCCTGCCTTGTCGGGTCCTGTGTCTCTCGGAGTGCAGTGGTGAATGCCCACGTATATCGAGGAGGAGAGCATTGGTTGATGTGATGGTGGAGATTTGGAGGCCTTAAATGAAACACATGGCCATATAAGTGAATATCACCTTGGTGAAGATTTTCAATTCCACCTGCTGGGCTGATTGCCCCTACGTATGGTTTCCTGGCACTCGCTGGATGTTTAAGGTAAGAACCTATAGGAGCTATAAAAGTGCTCTGCTCTAAAATTCAAGATTACGAGGGCTACATACTGACCCAAAGGGTCTATGAATGGACTACCTATCACTACCTATCACTATAAGATCCCTATAAAAACCAAGGATCTGTTCATAGAAAGAGAGAAAAAAACACGCTGCAAAATGTATCCCCTGAATATAAGAGGACTATTTTCCTATGTTGAGAACTATATTGTATAAAAAGATTCTCTCCAAAACATCATTACCAACCACTTGAAATAGGAACTCTGGCCACTATTTGGATCAAACAATCTACATGGTTGAAACACGCAAGTGTGAACACAACCCAGCGGTTTTCTTTTGTAATGTTTTTCTTTTCATAACTTTGTCAAAAAAATCTATATAATGAATGTTATTTATCCATTAGGGGATCTGACTTATGCATAGAGGTGCCATTGTAGGTTCTCTTTTCCTGGCCAGGAGATTCTTTTAAACTTTTGTTGTATATATTAATATTGCCGGTATTATCTGGAATTGAAAATAAAGTATTTGGATAAATTTTTATCTAACCCAAGAGTGCCTCGTGATATCTCTGGATCATTATTTCTTTTTTCAATAATCTTTATCAGAAATGGCCCCGTGCTATATTATATTGCAATTTGGGGTTCTTTAGGTATGGTTTAGTTATAACCACATCTTTTTTCTATACAAATTATTTTGGAGGGTGCTTTTTTCCCTCCCTTTTTGTTTATATACCTTGAGAATTGAATTAACTATATTTTCTCTTTGGATTTGAGGGCGATCAGTGGTGTGTCCCCAGTATGGCTTATTGCCTAGATTTAGAGCTGGATGCTCGGATTGCTGCACTTCTGAATTGTGAAATTATTATACCAGGAGGCAGAATACAAGCAGGATCTACCTCCGAAGGAGGGCTGACCATGAAGCTACGCGACAGTGCATCGGCCTTAATATTTTTAGACCCAGCCCTATAGGTGACCAGAAAGTTGAATCTGGTAAAAAAATAACGCCCATCGAGCTTGTCTCGGGTTTAGCCTCCGGGCAGATTCTAGGAAAACCAGATTCTTGTGGTCGGTAAGGACCGTTACCTGGTGCCTAGCCCTCTCCAGGATGTGGCGCCACTCTTCAAATGCCCATTTAATGGCTAAGAGTTCGCGGTTGCCCACGTCATAGTTACTCTCAGTGGGCGAGAACTTCCTGGAGAAGTAGGCACAGGGACGGAGATGGGTGAGGGACCTGGTACCCTGGGACAAGACAGCCCCCACTCCCACCTCGGATGCGTCAACCTCCACGATGAATGGCTCTATTTGGTTGGGCTGAACCAGCACCGGGCCGAGATAAACCTCAAAAGTCTGGACGGCCTCCGGAGGCCAGTGGAGGAGATCAGCACCTTTGCGAGTGAGGTCCGTAAGAGGCTTAGCGATGACCGAGAAGTTAGCAATAAATCTCCTGTAATAATTAGCGGACCCCAGGAAGCACTGTAACGCCTTCAGGGAGGCAGGTTGGACCCATTCCGCCACAGCCTGGACCTTGGCGGGGTCCATGCGGAATTCATGAGGAGTGAGGATTTGACCCAAAAATGGTATCTCCTGCACCCCAAACACACATTTTTCGGTCTTCGCAAACAGTTTGTTTTCCCGAAGGACCTGGAGCACCTTCCTGACATGCTCAATGTGCGAGGACCAGTCCTTGGAAAACACAAGTATGTCATCAAGGTAATCATGTAATCATGTTTTCAGTACGGGACAGTAGTTCCACGGAGAGGCAGGGACTCCTAGCGTCGTACATAACTATGATGCTAGGAGCCCGGCTCCCTGCACTGAGTTCGGTCCGGGACTTCCGGCCGAAATACGTCCGTCCATTACGGACGTTAATGTGCTCGTGTGAACCCAGCCTTATGCAGGCAGCCTAGTAATATGGTGAGCAGCAGCGCCATTGTGTGGTCAATGCAGGGAAATGCACACTATATCTATTATATATTTTAGAAAGTTTGTTTGAAGCCCGATTGTGATACGCTAAGCAGCAGCGCCATCGTGTGGTCAATGCTGAGAAATCTCACTAAATTGGATGTAAGGCAGGCTGCCTAGTGATACGCTGAGCAGCAGCGCCATCATGTGGTCAATGCTGAGAAATCTCACTAAATTTAATGTAAGGCAGGCAGCCTAGTGATACTCTGAGCAGCAGCGCCATCGTGTGGTCAATGCTGGGAAATGCACGCTATATCTATATATTATATATTTTAGAAAGTTTGTTTGAAGCCCGATTGTGATTCGCTAGGCAGCAGCGCCATCGTGTGGTCAATGTTGAGAAATCTCACTAAATTTAATGTAAGGCAGGCTGCCTAGTGATACGCTGAGCAGCAGCGCCATCATGTGGTCAATGCTGGGAAATGCACACTATATCTATATATTATATATTTGAGAAAGTTTGTTTGAAGCCCGATTGGGATTTATTCTAAGCAGCAGCGCCATCGTGTGGTCAATGTTGAGAAATCTCACTAAATTGAATGTAATGCAGGCAGCCTAGTGATATGCTGGGCAGCATCGCCATCGTGTGGTCAATGCAGGAAATGCACACTATATCTATATATTATATGAAGGAACAGGGACATAATGCCTGTAATATGAAAGAACAGGGACATAATGCCGGTAATATGAAGGAACAAGATATAATGACTGTAATATGAAGGAACAGGGACATAATGCCGGTAATATGAAGGAACAGGGACATAATGCCGGTAATATGAAGGAACAGGGACATAATGCCTGTAATATGAAGGAACAGGGACATAATGCCTGTAATACGAAGGAACAGGGACATAATGCGGTAATATGAAGGAACAGGGACATAATGCCTGTAATATGAAGAAACAGGGACATAATGCCTGTAATACGAAGGAATAGGACATACTGCCTGTAATATGAAGGAACAGGGACATAATGCCGGTAATATGAAGGAACAGGGAAATAATGCCGGTAATATGAAGGAACAGGGACATAATGCCTGTAATATGAGGGAACAGGGACATAATGCCTGTAATATGAAGGGACAGGGACATAATGCTTGTAATATGAAGGAACAGGGTCATAATTCCTGTAATATGAAGGAACAGGGACATAATGCTGGTAATATGAAGGAACAGGGACATAATGCCGGTAATATGAAGGAACAGGGACATAATGCCGGTAATATGAAGGAACAGGGGCATAATGCTGGTAATATGAAGGAACAGGGACATAATGCCTGTAATATGAAGGAACAGGGACATAATGCCGGTAATATGAAGAAACAGGGACATAATGCCTGTAATACGAAGGAATAGGACATACTGCCTGTAATATGAAGGAACAGGGACATGAAGCCTGTAATATGAGGGAACAGGGACATAATGCCGGTAATATGAAGGAACAGGGAAATAATGCCGGTAATATGAAGGAACAGGGACATAATGCTGGTAATATGAAGGAAAAGGGACATAGTGCCGGTAATATGAAGGAACAGGAAAATAATGCCGGTAATATGAAGGAACAGGGACATAATTCCTGTAATATGAGGGAACAGGGACATAATGCCGGTAATATTTAGAAACAGGGACATAATGCCTGTAATATGAAGGAACAGGGACATAATGCCTGTAATATGAAGGAACAGGGACATAATGCAGGTAATATGAAGGAACAGGGACATAATGGCAGTAATATGAAGGAACAGGGACATAATGCCTCTAATATGAAGGAACAGGGACATAATGCCTGTAATATGAAGGAACAGCAAAGTAATCAGTGTAATATGAAGGAACAGGGAGGTAATGCCGATAATATAAAGGAACAGGGACATAATGCCGTTAAGATGAGGGAACAGGGACATAATGCATGTAAGATGAGGGAACAGCGACGTAATGCCGATAATATGAAGGAGCCAGGACGTAATGCCGGTAATATGAAGGAACAGGGACATAATGTCGGTAATATGAAGGAACAAGATATAATGACTGTAATATGAAGGAACAGGGACATAATGCCGGTAATATGAAGGAACAGGGACATAATGCCGGTAATATGAAGGAACAGGGACATAATGCCTGTAATATGAAGGAACAGGGACATAATGCCTGTAATACGAAGGAACAGGGACATAATGCGGTAATATGAAGGAACAGGGACATAATGCCTGTAATACGAAGGAATAGGACATACTGCCTGTAATATGAAGGAACAGGGACATAATGCCGGTAATATGAAGGAACAGGGAAATAATGCCGGTAATATGAAGGAACAGGGACATAATGCCTGTAATATGAGGGAACAGGGACATAATGCCTGTAATATGAAGGGACAGGGACATAATGCTGGTAATATGAAGGAACAGGGTCATAATTCCTGTAATATGAAGGAACAGGGACATAATGCTGGTAATATGAAGGAACAGGGACATAATGCCGGTAATATGAAGAAACAGGGACATAATGCCTGTAATACGAAGGAATAGGACATACTGCCTGTAATATGAAGGAACAGGGACATAATGCCGGTAATATGAAGGAACAGGGAAATAATGCCGGTAATATGAAGGAACAGGGACATAATGCCTGTAATATGAGGGAACAGGGACATAATGCCTGTAATATGAAGGGACAGGGACATAATGCTGGTAATATGAAGGAACAGGGTCATAATTCCTGTAATATGAAGGAACAGGGACATAATGCTGGTAATATGAAGGAACAGGGACATAATGCCGGTAATATGAAGGAACAGGGACATAATGCCGGTAATATGAAGGAACAGGGACATAATGCTGGTAATATGAAGGAACAGGGACATAATGCCTGTAATATGAAGGAACAGGGACATAATGCCTGTAATATGAAGAAACAGGGACATAATGCCTGTAATACGAAGGAATAGGACATACTGCCTGTAATATGAAGGAACAGGGACATGAAGCCTGTAATATGAGGGAACAGGGACATAATGCCGGTAATATGAAGGAACAGGGAAATAATGCCTGTAATATGAAGGAAAAGGGACATAAGGCCGGTAATATGAAGGAACAGGGTCATAATGCCTGTAATATGAAGGAACAGGGACATAATGCCTGTAATATGAAGGAACAGGGACATAATGCCGGTAATATGAAGGAACAGGGACATAATGCCGGTAATATGAAGGAACAGGGACATAATGCCTGTAATATGAAGAAACTGGGACATAATGTCCGGTAATATGCAAGAACAGGGACATGAAGCCTGTAATATGAGGGAACAGGGACATAATGCTGGAAATATTAAGGAACAGGGACATAATGCCGGTAATATGAAGGAACAGGGACATAATGTCGGTAATATGAAGGAACAGGGACATAATGCTGGTAATATGAAGGAAAAGGGACATAGTGCCGGTAATATGAAGGAACAGGAAAATAATGCCGGTAATATGAAGGAACAGGGACATAATTCCTGTAATATGAGGGAACAGGGACATAATGCCGGTAATATGAAGAAACAGGGACATAATGCCTGTAATATGAAGGAACAGGGACATAATGCCTGTAATATGAAGGAACAGGGACATAATGCAGGTAATATGAAGGAACAGGGACATAATGGCAGTAATATGAAGGAACAGGGACATAATGCCTGTAATATGAAGGAACAGGGACATAATGCCTGTAATATGAAGGAACAGGGAAATAATGCCGGTAATATGAAGGAACAGGGACATAATGCCGATAATATGAGGGAACAGGGACATAATTCCTGTAATATGAGGGAACAGGGACATAATTCCTGTAATATGAAGGAACAGGGACATAATGCCGTTAAGATGAGGGAACAGGGACAAAATGCCGGTGATATGAAGGAACAGGGACATAATGCCGGTACTATGATGGAACAGGGACATAATGCCGGTAATATGAAGGAACAGGGACATAATGCCGGTAATATGAAGGAACAGGGACATAATGCCTGTAATATGCAGGAACAGGGACATAATGCCTTAGATTATTCTCCTGCGTGGGAATAGGTGTTTTCATAACAATGTTTTATGTTTATGTATATTCTACATTTATATTTTCTGTGCTTTTGTGTACTTCTGTACCCCACATGCTTGATAAAATGGACCTTTCGGTCATGAAAATAAAGAATTTAAAAAGAAAAAAAGAGATCCGTATTTCTTCTTTACAAAGAAGAACCCGGCACCGGCCGGGGAGGAGGATTTCCGTATAAAACCCCTTTCCAGATTCTCCTTGATACAGGCCGACATGGACTGAGTCTCTGGCAAGGAGAGGGGTTATACCCGTCCACGGGGCGGTGAAGCATTAGGAACCAGTTCAATCGGGCAGTTGTACGCCCGTTGATGGGGAAGCATCTCAGCCTCCTTCTTGCCAAAGACGTCCGCAAACTGTGCAAAATGAGTGGGTAATCCTGTCAATGACTGAGACATAGGAGGCAGGACCGGCTGAATCTGTGACAGGCAGTGGTGGAGACATTTGAAGCCCCATTGGAGAACTTCCTCCGGAATTCCAGTCCAGAAAAGGGGCATGAAGCCAGAGCCAAGGCAGGCCCAGCAATACCAGATTTATGGCTTTGGGCAAGATGAGGAAAGTAATCTGCTCGTTAAGAAGAGCTCCCACTTGGAGCTTCAGTGGCTTGGTCTCAGACATGATGGGATCGGGCAGAGGAAGTCCATTCACCGAGGCAACCGCCAGAGTTGTCTCCGAGGGAACAGTCGGCAACTGGAGCTGATCCACTAGGTTATGTTGGATGAAGTTTGCCGCGGACCCGGAGTCCAGGTAGGCAGAGACCTGGTGCATCTGCTCACCAGACGCTCGTCTTTGATATCAGAGGATAAACCCTGCCAGAAGGTAGCCACAAAGGCATTGTTGTTCCAGGACAGCTCTGCCGCCTGGGTATGGAACTGAATGGCGTACTCGCCCACAGAGGTGTCTCCATGGTGAAGGGTCAGCAGGGATGCAGCTGCTGAAGTGACTCGCCCAGGTTCCTCAAATACAGTGCAGAAAGTCTGTAGAAAACACTGTTCCCTGACGTTCCCAGATGGGGTTGTCCCATGCCAGGGCCTTGCCAGTAAGAAGAGATACTATGAATGTGATCCTTGTGCCAAGGAAATGCTCTGGCATGTGGATCTGGTTCAGAAATCTCCTGCAGGTCCTCGCGTCTCTGTCGTAGCGAGGAGGTAGTGGCAGAGAGAATAGAGAATCGGTGCTGCCAGGAGGTGTAATAGGAGGAACAGCAGTAGCAATTAGGAGCAGGTGCCGTGGCTGCAGCTTGCATTTCCAGCCGATGTGCAATTATGTTCACTCCCTGGAGGAGTTGGTCCTGTCGTGACCGGAGGTCTAGCATATCCGCCCGCATTACTTCTGATGTCATGGTCTTGGTTTGACCAGCGGAGTCCATGGCCTGAGCGTACTGTCATGATCTGTGGATATGTGGACCCACTAGGCTGCACCGCCGTTAAAGGGTAGCAGTTGGCCAAACAACAGAGTACCAAGTCAATATAAGGTCCGAGCACAAGGGTACCTGTAATAGTCCAGACAGTAGCAACGGCACAGATGGGACCTAGGCGGCAGGAGATGAAAAACGTAGCAACTGACACCAGATGTGGTGTAAGTCAGCAGTCACAAGACGACTACAACACTACAGAAGGCACAGGAACAAATACAGATACAGTTAACGTTATTTTGCGGGTCAATATAATTACGGTGAAACCAAATTTATATATATGTTTTTAATGTATTACTACTTTTGCACAATAAATAGAAGTAGCAGGGCACGGGAACAGGATACGGCTAAGGGACTATTTGCAAGACAAACAGAGAAATACAAACAACGCTCAGGCAGGGAGTGAAAGGGCAGGACATTTTTTATAGTCCAGTGTGATCTGTGAGTAATTAGTTAATTATTAACGTGCGCACGCTGGCCCTTTAGGGCCGGAAATGAGCGTGCGCACGCACCCTTGTGGTCACTGCAGAACAGGACGGCCGCATGTGCTGGTACCTCCGGGGATGAAGACGTCGGCAGGATGAAAGGGGTCTGCGGTTAGCGACCACCATTACACCCTTAACGCGGTCCATTGAAACAATGGCTATGTGAACGGCCCCACTGAAATACATGCGTCCGTGTGATGGCCGTAGTTTTAACGGCCGTCACATGGACTTATTCTACGTTAGTCTGAATAAGGCAGGATGGTTTTAAGTTCAAACTATGTGAATAGCTCATTCTCCCATTCTCTTATATCGCCCGGTTTTGGGCCAGAGTTCTGTAATAGAAATAGCGAGTAAATATGGGACATAAAAATCTGAATTGGTTGGAGAAACTCCTTGATGATTCTGCACCTCAAGCCAAATCTAAGTGGAGAAGGTATAAAATGCAGTTTGTCTACAAGATAAACCATGCAAAAACGTTAGTTCCATATTGTCACTTCCAGGTAACAAAGAAGAGATGTCTATAAGAGAACCTCGGAAACAAATGTCTTTAATATGGGACCTGAGAAGTTGGGACCAGGGAGCCGTGATGTCCACTAATTCATCCGATAATTCCAATCTGCATCAAAGGTGAGGACATATCACTCGTGCTTAAAGATTTTGTCAGGTCTAAGTTGACCTTAATCGGGCCCCAGTAATAGCAGAGTACATCCCGTTTCTGGTGAATTAATTTGGCGTTCCACAGACCGGGGATGGCTCGCGATCCTAAGAGCTCTCTATATTCCCAAGTATGGGAACAGGAGATGGAGAGACCAAATCCAGCCAACGGGAAGTAAGATTTGCCTTATAATACATATAAATATCAGGGATTGTGTCCCTTTTTCTGTGTTGGGAGGGAGTAAGCTGGTCTGGGACGTCTGCTGTTCCATAGGAAGGAGGGAAATAAACGTTGAAGATGGGTAACGAGGGATTTAGGGAGTTCAGTGGCTGCAGTTTGCCGTATGTAGAGAATTTGACAGGATAAAAGTTTTCAATATATTCTACTGACCCATCTAGGAAGTATAAGAAAGTCTGACATTTGTGATTTAATATTAGATGGCAACGAAATATAGTCAAGAGGATATAAAAGGTCGGGCTTAGCTGGAATCTGTACACCCAAAACCTTAATAGACTTAGGAGGCCACATGAAGGGAGTGATGGGTGTCAATGATCTAGTAGCAGAGGAGGGAGCGGAAACATTTTACATTTACCCAAGTTGAGTTTAATTGTTAGTGACCGCCAATACAGCTTTTCACGTCGCGGCATCGGAATAAGTAAACAGAGCAGGGAGCCGTTAAATCTCCCTGGTCCCAGCTGTCAGAGGTAACTGAGGACTGGGGGCGTCCTTGCCGTAAAAAAAATGTGATAAAAAATGATCAAAAATTCTGATGTTCTCCAAAATGGTACCAATATTACTACAAAACTACAAGTCGTCCTGCAAAAAAAAAAGCCCTCACACAACCGCATCGGCGGAAAAATAAAAAAGTTATGGCTCTTCAAATATGGAGACACAAAAACAAATAATTTTGAAAAAAAAAAGTGTTTTTCCTGTGTAAAAGTAGTAAAACAAACAAAATCGATACAAATTAGTATTGTTGCAATAGTAACAACCCGCTGAATAAAGTTATTGTGTTATTTATACCACACGGTAAACAGCGTAGATTTAGGACGCACAAAACAGTGGCAAAATGTTTTTTTCCTATTCCCCGCAAAAAAAGTTAATAAAAGTTAATCAATAAATTATATGTACCCCAAAATGGCGCTATTACAAAATACAACTTGTCCCGCAAAAAACAAGACCTTATACAGCGATGTCGATGTGGCGAAACCGGGTCAGTGGGGGTCTGTTTACGCCAAGAGATTGTGGGCGATAGATTCAGGCGACACAGATTAACAGGGGACAAGCCACAGAGGCGCGTTTATTAACAGGGACAGACACACACAGAAAGAATGCATCGCTGCTTCTCCCCTCTGGGCTGGATGGGACAGGCTACCTCACTATGGGGTCTCTCCACTGTACCTTTCATCCTTTGGGGTGTCTCCAGATCCTCCTTAGTTAGATGGGACTCCAGCACTTGTCCTCTGTTACTGTCCCTAGGTCAGGTACCATCTCTGAGATAGATATCCCCTGCCTGCAGCTCACACTGCTATCTCATCTTCTCCTGGACAGGAACTACCTGAGAACTCATCCAGCACCACTATATCCCTCACTCACCCCTCCCTCAGGACTCAGGCCATGTGCATCCTGCTCTTGCCCCCTCCATTTTCTTATTTACACTCAGATAAGTTGCAGCCTGTTACTCATTCTCCTTCAGTGTAAGATTAACCCTAGAGGGGAGGACAGTGAAGCAGCACTGAATACAATATAATATAATCAACTGGTTATCAAACATAACGTAATGCAGTTTGAGGGGACATATCCCCATCTAGCACCGGGCGCCATCTAAGCTATGGCACCCGGATGGCGGGAGTGCGACGGTTTGCGGCAGGCTTAACCTCTATTTGGGTACAATGCCTGTAACCGTCACCCGTTCCGCCACAGACCTCCCCCAGCTTAGATCCAGAATCAGTCCTGCTGACCCTCTGTTGGGTCAGTGATGAGATCTGGGCCCGGTGCTGTCAGTCTCCGCCCATCAGTGTCCTGCTGCCGAGAGAGTCCATCAGCATTCCCGTGGTCCCGGCCCTTTTTATGAGAGATGGTAAAGTTATAGGATTGTAAGGCCAGGCTCCACCGTAGTAAACGCCCATTGTCCCCGGCGGTTCAATTCAACCAACTGAGAGGACTGTGGTCTGTGACTATTGTGAACTCCCTCCCATAAATGTAGGGCTGGAGCTTCTTTAGAGCCCACACGACAGCCAGGCACTCCTTCTCAATGGTTGCGTATGCCCTCTCTCGGTCCAGCAGCTTCCGGGAGAGGTACGCGACCGGGTGTTCATGGCCCACCTGGTCCACCTGGCTCAGTACCGCTCCCAGCCCGACGTCTGAGGCATCGGTTTGGACTATGAACCGCCGGTGGAAGTCAGGGGCAGCCAGGACAGGGGAGGTGGAGAGGGCAGTCTTAAGGCTCCCGAAGGCCGCCTCACAGTCAGGGGACCAGGGCATCAGTCGACTGAACCTTTTGGACGTCAAGTCGGTCAAGGGCTTGGCCAGGGTACTATACTGCGGGATGAATTTTCGGTAGTACCTTGTGACTCCCAGAAAGGCCCTAACCTGCTTCTGGTTGGCCGGCCGGGGCCATTGGAGAATGGCCTCCACCTTGGCCGGCTCGGGGCGGATCTGTCCGCTGCCCACTCGGTGCCCCAGGTAGGCGACTTCTGCCATCCCCATCTGGCACTTGTCGGGGCGGATGGTGAGGCCGGCGTACCGGATGCGCTCCAGGATCTGCGCCATGTGCCCCAAGTGTTCCTCCCAAGTCTCGCTAAAGATAGCGATATCGTCCAGGTAGGCCTGGGCAAACTCCTGACACCCCACGAGGATCCAGTCGACCACCCTCTGGAAGGTCGCGGGGGCGTTCTTCATCCCGAACGGCATGCACGTAAATTCAAACAGGCCGAACGGGGTGATGAACGCCGAGCGCTCTTGGGCTTCCTTGGTTAGAGGAATCTGCCAGTAGCCCTTGCTGAGATCCAGAGTGGACACGAAGCGTGCCCCTCCCAGCCTATCGAGCAGCTCATCAATCCGGGGCATCGGATAGGCATCCGTAACGGTTACCTCGTTCAGCCGCCGGTAGTCTACACAGAACCTCGTGGTTTTGTCCTTCTTGGGGACCAACACATCGCCGGCGGCCCAAGGACTGTGAGATGGTACAATGACCCCCATCTCCAGCATTTCTTCTACTTCTTTTCTCATCGCGGTCAGCACTGAGGGAGCCACTCAGGGGTCAGGCTCCCCCAGTGTCGACCTCATGAGCGACTAGGGAGGTACGTCCGGGGGACGCGGTGAACAGGGCCTCCTGGGCTGCTAACACCTCCCCCATCTCCCTACTCTGCAAGCGCGATAGCTGGACTTCAAGCTGCACATCTGCCAGCCCTGTCTGGCGTCGGGCCTCTGTCAGTAGGTCAGGGATGCGGTCCACGTCAGGGTTGTCCATGGGCAGGCAGCATATCGCGACCGCTCCTACCTCCCTTACCACATAGGCCTTGAGCCGGTTTATGTGGTAGTTCCGTACCCGCTTTTCTGCTTTGTCGTGGGCTACTAGGTAGTTCGTCGTCCCCTGTCGCCCCACTACAGTGTACGGTCCAGCCCAATTGGCCTGCAACTTGTTGCCTCGTACTGGCGTGAGGACCAGTACCTTCTCCCCCACCCCCAGCTCTCGGGGTCGGGCGCTACGGTTGTACTCGTCCTGTTGACGGCTTCGAGCTACTTCCAATCGCTGATGGGCCAAATCCATGAGCCGTGCTAGGCGCTCCCGCATTTGGCTCACATAGTCTACTACCGGGATCTCCGGGCTTGCAAACTTCCCTTCCCGGACTAAGTCCAAGGGTCCCCGGACCCGCCTCGCGAACAGCAACTCGAATGGGGAGTGCCCGGTAGACTCCTGCGGCACCTCTCGATAGGCAAAGAGAAGCTGCTGCTAGGAGCGGTCCCAGTCTCTCCCCTCCGAGTGGACGTATCGGAGTAGTAACTGCTTGAGGGTACCGTTGAACCTTTCACACAGTCCGTTCGTTTGGGGGTGGTAGGCGGTGGTTCTTAGAGAACTCACCCCGTGCCGATTGCAGAAGTCCTGCATGAGTTCTCCCTGGAATTGAGATCCCTGGTCTGTGAGTACCTCACGCGGGAACCCCACCCGGCTGAAGATGTCCATGAGTCCATGGGCGACGTGCTCGGCATCTATGGAAGACAGAGCCACTGCGTCCGGGTATCTGGTAGCGAAGTCTACCAGGGTTAGGATGTAACGCTTTCCCCCTCGGCTGGGGGGATTAATGGGGCCAACCAGATCTATGGCCACCCGCTGGAAAGGCTCTCGGCTGAGGGGCAGCTGCTTGAGCGGCACCTTGCGCGGGGCCCCCGCCACCCGTTGGCAGACAGGGCACGAAGCTCGGTACTGCTGCACGTCCTCAGTCAGCCCTGGCCAAAAGAAAGCCTTTGAGAGCCGGGCCCTGGTTGACCTGGTCCCAGTGTGACCCGCCGCGGGTATATCGTGGGCCAGGGCTAACAGTCGTGCACGGCAGGCTTGGGGAACAAGCAGCTGTTTGGAGGCGGTCCAGGGCGACTCGGGCTTGGTCGTGGCTTCGACCCGGTACAACAGCCCGTTGTCCCACTGGAACCCTGCCTGAGCCCCACCAGTGGGTGGTCGATCGGCCAGGCTACGGGCAGAGGACAGGGAAGGATCCGTATGCTGGGCCTCCCTAAAAGCGACCCTATCCACCTCCCCCAGGTCTGTCGGAGGGTTCGTCTCGGGTCGGTCAATTGTGAGGCATCAGGGGCTTGGGTACTTACCACCGGCGGTTCGGGGAGCGGGGCTTCCGGGAGAGGAGCCTCGGTGGTTACACTGGTCGGTGGTGGAGGCCGGTAAAGGTTCTCCCGGGCTTGGCTGCGGGTCACGGCCCCAGCGAACTGACTTGTGAGACCGTTCCCAAGGTCGTTCCCCAATAAGACATCAGCGGGGAGATCCGGCATGAGCCCGACTTCGACCTCCCCTTTTCCCGGGGCCCCAGTCCAGGTAGACTCTGGCGCGGGGAATGGACCGCTGCTGTCCGTCCGCCAGGACAATCCGGGCTAATCGCTGGGGAAGAACCTTAGACTGGGGAATCAGGTCCGCTCTTACCAGGGTGAGGGATGCCCCCGAGTCACGGAGTCCCTGGACGGTGCGGCGTCCCAGCACCATGGGCTGTCGGTGGCCCTGCATGTTGGCAGGGACCTGGTTCGTCACGAGGCTCGCAAGCTCTACGTGGTAGACCACCTCCTCCACCTCTGGTGCATCTAGGAGGTGGTCACACTCATCGGGGTTGCCCGCCTCCGGGCAAAAGGCGACCCGGGTTGGGGTTGGTCTGGGAAAGGGCACCGTTGATTGGGCCAGGGGGCAGTCCCGTCGGATGTGCCCTGGCTGGTGGCACCTATAACACTGGCGGGAGTCCGTAGGGTCGCGGACCCTTGGAGGGATCGGGTCGGCCGTAGGCTGCGGCTGGGATCTCATCAAAGTTGGCCGGGGTGGTTCCGCTATTTTGGTAGGGGCTCGGAGCTCTCTGCGTTGGTCCTGGCGCGGAAGGCTTCTCCACTGGGGTCGGTGGGCCAAGAACTCGTCGGCCAGGGTGGCGGCATCTTCAGGGGTGCTGGGGTGGCGGTCCGCGAGCCAGGCACGAACGGGGACCTCCATCCTGGAGAGGAGTTGTTCCAAAATGACGAGGTCCTCCAGGGCCTCCCGACTGAAGGCCTTCTTCCCCTCGGCCCACCTGGAGCAGCTTAAGCGGAGCTGGGCTGCCAGTTCCACATGGGTACCCTGGCCGGCGAGCGTCAAATTACGGAACCGCTCTCTGTAAGTCTCTGGGGTGATCGCATACCTCTTCAGCAGGGCGTCCCGGAGGCAACCGTAGTCCCGTCCGTCCTCTGGACCTAGGCTCCGGTAGACTTCAAGGGCCCTCCCTTGCAGGCTGGGCCCCACGTAGCGAGCCCATTCGGTGGTGGGGATGTCATGCACCTGTAGCTGTGTCTCCAGCATGGTTAGGTGCGCATCGATGTCCGTGGACGAAGGATCCAACTTGGGGAGGTCGTTGTATCGTAGTTGGGGGTCTTCAGGGCCCGGCAGGGATTGGGGTTGTTGGTTCTGGGGGTGCCACTGCACGGTCCATGGCCCCAACGATGATCAGGCGCTCGGCCTCGGAGCTTTGAGGTCCCAGAGCGGTCAGCAGATCCCCCATCCGCAGGGCCTGGGCGTCCGAGATGGCGCTACGGCCGGTTCCCTGGCGACTGGCCGGTTCTTCGGGGCAGTAGTCAACGTCACCCTCGGCCATCTCGGTCGGGTTTGCCAGGTCCCAGGCCTGGAGCTTCTCAATCAGCCGATCCTTGATGTCGTGGGACGAGAAGGCAATGCGCCGGAACCGGCACAGCTCTTGGAGTGTAATTCGGAGGTAGCTGCCATAGGGGACAGCCTCTGCTCCGCCGGGAGGATCCATAGAGTCAGGCTCCATGACTGGGGATTTAGGTGCCTGTAGTCCCCCTGTACTGCAGCACGTGTGGCAGTCCGCCCTTGAGGTCTGGCCGCGAAGCGCCGGATGGTACCAGGGTACCTATCCCCTGCCGCTTCCCCTAGAACGGGCTGAATCTATCCCACCGCTGCCACCAAATGTGGCGAAACCGGGTCAGTGGGGGTCGGTTTACGCCAAGAGATTGTGGGCGATAGATTCAGGCGACACAGATTAACAGGGGACAAGCCACAGAGGCGCGTTTATTAACAGGGACAGACACACACAGAAACAATGCATCGCTGCTTCTCCCCTCTGGGCTGGATGGGACAGGCTACGTCACTATGGGGTCTCTCCACTGTACCTTTCATCCTTTGGGGTGTCTCCAGATCCTCCTGAGTTAGATGGGACTCCAGCACTTGTCCTCTATTACTGTCCCTAGGTCAGGTACCATCTCTGAGGTAGATAGCCCCTGCCTGCAGCTCACACTGCTATCTCACCTTCTCCTGGACAGGAACTACCTGAGAACTCATCCAGCACCACTATATCCCTCACTCACCCCTCCCTCAGGACTCAGGCCATGTGCATCCTGCTCTTGCCTCCTCCTTTTTCTTATTTACACTCAGATAAGTTCCCGCTTGCAGCCTGTTACTCATTCTCCTTCAGTGTAAGATTAACCCTAGAGGGGAGGACAGTGAAGCAGCACTGAATACAATATAATATAATCAGCTGGTTATCAAACATAATGTAATGCAGTTTGAGGGGACATATCCCCATCTAGCATCGGGCGCCATCTAAGGTATGGCAACCGGATGGCGGGAGTGCGACGGTTTGCGGCAGGCTTAACCTGTATTTGGGTACAATGCCTGTAACCGTCACCCGTTCCGCCACAGTCGACAGAAAAATAAAAAAGTGATAACTCTTGGAATGCGACGATGGAAAAACGTAAAAAATGGCTTGGTCATTAAGGTCTAAAATAGGCCGGTCACTAAGGGGTTAAAGTTAGAAACTTTGCAAATAGAACAAACCATTGTAGGATGGAGGGAACCAATGTGACAGGGTCAGTAATCAAAACAACGGGATCATTCATGGGGGCTGCAGTGGTATATAAGGGTAATTACCGGCTGTCAGACCCTGTATATCAGGGGTTTTACCTAATCTTCTGGAGGAGCGTTTAATAACTCAGGATGAAAAGTGCTGGGGAGAGGGGGCATCCCTGCCGAGTTCAAAAAGCCTTTTCGGCATTCGTATCGAGAAGAATCAATGGGACCCACTGGAATAAATCCCATGTGTTCAGGACCGATCAGCTCTTTCAAGAACTCTGATATCCCGGCTGCCAAAAGCTTAGACCACCGTTTTAAGTATTAGGGCTTATTCAGACGAACGGGATATACGTATGTGCAACGCGCGTGATTTTCACACGCGTCACACTGACCTATATCAGTCTATGAGGCTGTGCAGACAGTTGTGTGATTTTTACGCAGCGTTAGTCCGCTGCGTAAAAGTCACGACATGTCCGTTCTTTCTGCGTATTTCGCGCATCACGCACCCATTGAAGTCAATGGGTGCGTGAAAACCACGCATGTCACACGGAAGCACTTCTGTGGGACGCGCGTGATTCGCGCAACAGCAGTGAAAAGGATGAATGAAAACAGAAAAGCACCACGTGCTTTTCTGTTTACAAACATCCAAATGGAGTGTCATAATGATGGCGGTAGCGCGAAAACCATGCAGCCGCTCATCATACAGGGCTGACACACAGAGCTGTTAAGTGCCTTTTGCGCAGGGAAAACGCCATGTTTTTTGCGTACGCATAAAGCACACGCTCGTGTGAATCCGGCCTTAAGAGAAATCTCAGTAGGCCAGAAAGCACCGACCATGAGGAAGTTACAAATCTTTATAGAGCTGGGAACCAGGATGTCAGAGGATCTTTTGTAATAAGCGGTCAGAAACCCATCTGGACCCAGTGGGATAGTAAAAAAGAGGTTATGCAGTCCTATATCGCTATCTGCAGTGTAAATGAATGGAGAGAAGTGCATGACGCTGATTGGTCACTGATTGGTCAGCGTCATACACTCCTCTCTAAAACGCCCACTTGGTCAAAAAGTAAAACACGCCCAGTTGTCCATTAAGAAACTCATTAGCATAAAGCTAATATAGGTCATAACTCCGTCATAAATGATCGTTTTCCTAAATATAAACCACTGGTGTAATCTACATTACAGCGCCGATCACATCATGTACAATATAGGGCACTTATAATGTGGTGACAGAGCCGCTTTATTACTAGGACCACTGTTATCTACATTACATCGCCGATCACATCATGTACAATATAGGCAACTTATAATGTTGTGACAGAGCCTCTTTACTACTAGGACCACTGTTATCTACATTACAGTGCCGATCACATCATGTACAATATAGGGCACTTATAATGAGGTGACAGAGCCGCTTTATTACTAGGACCACTGTTATCTACATTACAGCGCCGATCACATCATGTACAATATAAGCCACTTATAATGTGGTGACTGAGCCTCTTTATTACTTGGACCACTGTTATCTACATTACAGCGCCAATCACATCATGTACAATATAAGTCACTTATAATGTGGTGACAGAGCCGCTTTATTACTAGGACCACTGTTATCTACATTACAGCGCCGATCACATCATGTACAATATAGGCAACTTATAATCTGGTGACTGAGCCTCTTTATTACTAGGACCACTGTTATCTACATTACAGCGCCGATCACATCATGTACAATATAAGTCACTTATAATGTGGTGACAGAGCCGCTTTATTACTAGGACCACTGTTATCTACATTACAGCGCCGATCACATCATGTACAATATAGGCAACTTATAATGTGGTGACAGAACCTCTTTATTACTAGGACCACTGTTATCTACATTACAGCGCCGATCACATCATGTACAATATAGGGCACTTATAATGAGTTGACAGAGCTGCTTTATTACTAGGACCACTGTTATCTACATTACAGCGCCAATCACATCATGTACAATGTAGGGCACTTATAATGAGGTGACAGACCCGCTTTATTACTAGGACCACTGTTATCTACATTACAGCGCCGATCACATCATGTACAATATAGGCCACTTATAATGTGGTGACAGAACCTCTTTATTACTAGGACCACTGTTATCTACATTACATCGCCGATCACATCATGTACAATATAGGGCACTTATAATGAGTTGACAGAGCCTCTTTATTACTAGGACCACTGTTATCTACATTACAGCGCCGATCACATCATGTACAATGTAGGGCACTTATAATGAGGTGACAGACCCGCTTTATTACTAGGACCACTGTTATCTACATTACAGCGCCGATCACATCATGTACAATATAGGGCACTTATAATAAGGTGACAGAGCCGCTTTAACTCCTTAAGGACGCAGAAACTTTTGGACCATATGACACAGCCTCATTTTTTAAATCTGACATGTGTCGTCACTTCATGTCGTAATAACTCTGGAATGCTTTTACCTATCCAAGCGATTCTGAGATTGTTTTCTCATGACATATTGTACTTTATGTTAGTGAAAAAATTTGGTCAATAAATTCAATATTTATTTGTGAAAAACACCAAAATTTAGAGAAAATTTGCAAAAATTAGCGTTTTTCTAAATTCAAATGTATCTGCTTGTAAGACAAATAGTTATACCACACAAAATAGTGACTAGTTTACATTCCCCATATGTCTACTTTATGTCTTTTCCATTTTTTGAACATCCTTTTATTATTCTAGGACGTTACAAGGCTTATAAGTTTAGCAGCAATTTCTCATATTTTCAAGAAAATTTCAAAAGGCTATTTTTTTAGGGAACAGTTCAGATCTGAAGTAGCTTTGAGGGCCTTATATATTAGGAACCCCCACAAATCACCCAATTTTAAAAACTGCACCCCTTAAAGTATTCAAAACAGCATTTAGAAAGTGTCTTAACCCTTTATGCGTGTCACAAGAATTAAAGCACAGTGGAAGGGAAATTTACAAATTTCATTTTTTTTTTGCAGAAATTCCATTTTAATCCATTTTTCCTGTAATACTGAAGGTAAATACAAGAGAAACACAACTGAATATTTATTGCCCTGATTCTGCAGTTTTTAGAAATATCCCACATGTGGCCCTAGTGCGCTACTGGACTGAAACACTGGCCTCAGAAGCAAAGGAGCACCTAATGGATTTTTCGACCTTCCTTTTCTTAAATTATATTTCAGGCACCATGTCAGGTTAGAAGAGGTCTTGTGGTGCAAAAACAAAGGAAACCCCCCAAAAGTGACTCCATTTGGGAGACTACACCGCTAGAGGAATTCATCTAGGGGTGTAGTGAGCATTTTGACTACACAGGTATTTCATAGATTTCTTTAGAATTGGGCAGTGAAAATGAAAAATTACATTATTTTCCACTAAGACGTAGCATTAGTTCAAAATGTTTCTTTTTTCTCAACAAATAAAGGAGAAAAAGCACCGTAACATTTGTAAAGCATTCTCTCCAGAGTAGGGAAATACCCCACACGTGGTCATAAACTGCTATTTGGACACACAGCAAGGCTCTAAAGGGAAGGAGCGCCATTTAGTATTTGGAGTGGAGATTTTATAAGATTCGTTTTTTGACACCATGTTGCATTGAGCTATAGTACGAGTACAGTGGTAGCCCGCCGAAAAATTACCCCATTTTGGAAACTAGATCCCTCAAAGAATTGATCTAGGGGTGTAGTGAGCATTTTGACCGCACAAGTGTTCTGCAAAAATGAGTAAACAATAGATGTTGCAAATTGAAAATTGCTGTTTTCCACAGATATGCCATTTCAGAGCCCAATGTGTTGTGCCCAGCTTGTACCACTGGAGACATACGCCCCATAAATTGTTAAGTGGGTTCTCCAGAATACAGTAATACCCCATATATTGTCATAAATTGCGGTTTGGGCACACTGCCAGGCTCAGTTGGACCCCCATTTGGCTTTTGAAGCGCAGATTTTGCTTTGTCTTTTAGTGGTATTTTATCTTATAATGTGGGGGCATATGTAAGCTGGGCGGAGTACATCAGGGTATATGTAAGCTGTGTGGAGTACATCACGGTATATGTAAGCTGTGAGGAGTACATCAGGATATATGTAAGCTGTGAGGAGTACATCAGGGTATATGTAAGCTGGGCGGAGTACATCAGGATATATGTAAGCTGTGAGGAGTACATCAGGGTATATGTAATATGTGAGGGGTACATCAGGGTATATGTAATATGTGAGGAGTACATCAGGATATATGTAAGCTGTGAGGAGTACATCAGGGTATATGTAATATGTGAGGAGTACATCAGGGTATATGTAATATGTGAGGAGTACATCAGGATATATGTAATAAGTGAGGAGTACATCAGTGTATATGTAATATGTGAGGAGTACATCAGGGTATATGTAATATGTGAGGAGTACATCAGGGTATATGTAATAAGTGAGGAGTGCATCAGTGTATATGTAATATGTGAGGAGTACATCAGGATATATGTAATATGTGAGGAGTACATCAGGATATATGTAATATGTGAGAAGTACATTAGGGTATATGTAATATGTGAGGAGTACATCAGGGTATATGTAATATGTGAGGAGTACATCAGGGTATATGTAATATGTGAGGAGTACATCAGGATATATGTAATATGTGCAGAGTACATCAGGATATATGTAATATGTGAGGAGTACATCAGGATATATGTAATATGTGAGGAGTACATCAGGGTATATGTAAGCTGTGTGGAGTACATCAGGGTATATGTAAGCTGTGAGGAGTACATCAGGGTATATGTAATATGTGAGGAGTACATCAGGGTATATGTAATATGTGAGGAGTACATCAGGGTATATGTAATATGTGAGGAGTACATCAGGGTATATGTAATATGTGTGGAGTACATCAGGGTATATGTAATATGTGAGGAGTACATCAGGGCATATGTAATATGTGAGGAGTACATCAGGGTATATGTAAGCTGTGAGGAGTACATCAGGATATATGTAATCTGTGAGGAATACATCAGGGTATATGTAATATGTGAGGAGTACACCAGGGTATATGTAATCTGTGAGGAGTACATCAGGGTATATGTAATATTTGAGGAGTACATCAGGGTATATGTAATATGTGAGGAGTACATAAGGGTATATGTAATATGTGAGGAGTACATCAGGATATATGTAATATGTGAGGAGTACATCAGGATACATGTAATATGTGAGGAGAACATCAGGGTATATGTAATATGTGAGGAGTACATCAGGGTATATGTAATATGTAAGGAGTACATCAGGGTATATGTAATATGTGAGGAGTACATCAGGGTATATGTAATATGTGAGGAGTACAACAGGGTATATGTAATATGTGAGGAGTACATCAGGATATATGTAATATGTGAGGAGTACATCAGGGTATATGTAAGCTGGGCGGAGTACATCAGGGCATATGTAATATGTGAGGAGTACATCAGGGTATATGTAATATGTGAGGAGTACATCAGGGTATATGTAAGCTGTGAGGAGTACATCAGGGTATATGTAAGCCGTGCGGAGTACATCAGGGTATATGTAAGCCGTGCGGAGTACATCAGGGTATATGTAATATGTGAGGAGTACATCAGGGTATATGTAATATGTGAGGAGTACATCAGGGTATATGTAATATGTGAGGAGTACATCAGGGTATATGTAATATGTGAGGAGTACATCAGGGTATATGTAATATGTGAGGAGTACATCAGGATATATGTAATATGTGAGGAGTACATCAGGGTATATGTAATATGTGAGGAGTACATCAGGGTATATGTAATATGTGAGGAGTACATCAGGGTATATGTAATATGTGAGGAGTACATCAGGGTATATGTAATATGTGAGGAGTACATCCGGGTATATGTAAGCTGTGAGGAGTACATCAGGGTATATGTAATATGTGAGGAGTACATCAGGGTATATGTAATATGTGAGGAGTACATCAGGGTATATGTAATATGTGAGGAGTACATCAGGGTATATGTAATATGTGAGGAGTACATCAGGATATATGTAATATGTGAGGAGTACATCAGGGTATATGTAATACGTTAGGAGTACATCAGGGTATAAGTAATATGTGAGGAGTACATCATGGTATATGTAATCTGTGAGGAGTACATCAGGGTATATGTAATATGTGAGGAGTACATCAGGATATATGTAATATGTGAGGAGTACATCAGGGTATATGTAATATGTGAGGAGTACATCAGGGTATATGTAATATGTGAGGAGTACATCAGGGTATATGTAATATGTGAGGAGTACATCAGGATATATGTAATATGTGAGGAGTACATCAGGATATATGTAATCTGTGAGGAATACATCAGGGTATATGTAATATGTGAGGAGTACATCAGGGTATATGTAATATGTGAGGAGTACATCAGGATATATGTAATATGTGAGGAGTACATCAGGGTATATGTAATATGTGAGGAGTACATCAGGGTATATGTAATATGTGTGGAGTACATCAGGGTGTATGTAATATGTGAGGAGTACATCAGGGTATATGTAAGCTGTGTGGAGTACATAAGGGTATATGTAATATGTGAGGAGTACATCAGGGTATATGTAAGCTGTGAGGAGTACATCAGGATATATGTAATATGTGAGGAGTACATCAGGGTATATGTAATATGTGAGGAGTACATCAGGATATATGTAATATGTGAGGAGTACATCAGGGTATATGTAAAATGTGAGGAGTACATCAGGACATATGTAATCTGTGTGGAGTACATCAGGGTATATGTAATATGTGAGGAGTACATCAGGGTATATGTAATATGTGAGGAGTACATCAGGGTATATGTAAGCTGGGCGGAGTACATCAGGATATATGTAATATGTGAGGAGTACATCAGGATATATGTAATATGTGAGGAGTACATCAGGGTATATGTAATATGTGAGGAGTACATCAGGATATATGTAATATGTGAGGAGTACATCAGGATATATGTAATATGTGAGGAGTACATCAGTGTATATGTAATATGTGAGGAGTACATCAGGGTATATGTAATATGTGAGGAGTACATCAGGATATATGTAATATGTGAGGAGTACATCAGGGTATATGTAATATGAGAGGAGTACATCAGGGTATATGTAATATGTGAGGAGTACATCAGGGTATATGTAAGCTGGGCGGAGTACATCAGGGTATATGTAATATGTGAGGAGTACATCAGGATATATGTAATATGTGAGGAGTACATCAGGGTATATGTAATATGTGAGGAGTACATCAGGGTATATGTAAGCTGTGAGGAGTACATCAGGGTATATGTAATATGTGAGGAGTACATCAGGATATATGTAATATGTGAGGAGTACATCAGGGTATATGTAATATGAGAGGAGTACATCAGGGTATATGTAAGCTGGGCGGAGTACATCAGGATATATGTAATATGTGAGGAGTACATCAGGGTATATGTAATATGTTAGGAGTACATCAGGATATATGTAATCTGTGAGGAGTACATCAGGATATATGTAATATGTGAGGAGTACATCAGGATATATGTAATATGTGAGGAGTACATCAGGGTATATGTAATACGTGAGGAGTACATCAGGGTATATGTAATATGTGAGGAGAACATCCGGGTATATGTAATATGTGAGGAGTACATCAGGATATATGTAATATGTGAGGGTAATGCCGGTAATATGAAGGAACAGGGACATAATGCTGGAAATATGAAGGAACAGGGACATAATGCTCGTAATATGAAGGAACTGGAAGATAATGCCGGTAATATGAAGGAACAGGGATATAATGCTGGTAAGATGAGGGAACAGGGACATAATGCATGTAATATGAAGGAACAGGGACATAATTCCGGTAATATGAAGGAACAGGGAAATAATGCCGGTAATATGAATAAACAGGGACATAATACCGGTAATATGAAGGAACAGGGAAATAATGCCGGTAATATGAGGGAACAGGGACATAATGCCTGTAATATGAAGGAACAGGCACATAATGCTGGTAAGATGAGGGAACAGGGACATAATGCCGGTGATATGAAGGAACAGGGACGTAATGACCCTAATATGAAGGAACAGGGACATAATGCCGGTAATATGAAGGAACAGAGACATAATGCCGGTAATATGAAGGAACAGGGACATAATGCCGGTAATATGAAGGAACAAGAACATAATGCTGGTAATATGAAGGAACAGGGACATAATGCCGGTAATATGAAGGAACAAGGACATAATGCCTGTAATACGAAGTACAGGGACATGAAGCCTGTAATATGAAGGATCAGGGACAAAATGCCTGTAATATGAGGGAACAGGGAAATAATGCCGGTACGATGAGGGAACAGGGACAAAATGCCGGTAATATGAAGGAACAGGGACATAATGCCTGTAATATGAAGGAACAGGGAAATAATCCCTGTAAAATGAAGGAACAGGGAGGTAATGCCGATAATATGAAGGTACAGGGACATAATGCCGGTAAGATGAAGGAACATGCACATAATGCCGGTTCAGATGAGGGAACAGGGACATAATGCCGGTAATATGAAGGAATAGGGACATAATGGCGGTTTAGATGAGGGAACAGGGACATTAAGCCGGTATGTTGAAGGAACAGAGACATAATGCCTGTAATATGAAGGAACAGGGACATAATGACGGTAATATGAAGGAGCAGGGACATAATGCCTGTAATAAGAAGGAACAGGGACATAATGCCGGTAATATGAAGGAACAGGGACATAATGCCGGTAATATGAAGGAACAGGGACATAATGCCGGTAATATGAAGGAACAGGGACATAATGCCTGTATTAAGAAGGAACAGGGACATAATGCCGGTAATATGAAGGAACAGGGACATAATACCTGTAATATGAAGGAACAGGGAAATAATGCCTGTAATATGAAGGAACAGGGACATAATGCCGGTAATATGAAGGAATCGGTATATAGAGCCTGTAATATGAAGGGACTGGGACATAATGCCGATAATATGAAGGAACAGGAACATAATGAGGGTAATATGAAGGAGCAGGGATATAATGCCTGTAATAAGAAGGAACAGGGACATAATGCCGGTAATATGAAGGAACAGGGACATAATGCCGATAATATGAAGGAACAGGGACATAATGCCGGTAATATGAAGGAACAGGGACATAATGCCTGTATTAAGAAGGAACAGGGACATAATGCCGGTAATATGAAGGAACAGGGACATAATGCCTGTAATATGAAGGAACAGGGAAATAATGCCGGATATATGAAAGAACAGGGACATAATTCCGGTAATATGAAGGAACAGGGAAATAATGCCTGTAATATGAAGAAACAGGGACATAATGCCGGAAATATGAAGGAACAGGGACATAATGCCAGTAATATGAAGGAACACGGACATAGTGCCGGTAATATGAAAGAACAAGGACAAAATGCCGATTATATGGAGGAACAGGGACGTACTGCCGATAATATGAAGGAATAGGGACATAATGTCGGTATGATGAGGGAACAGGGACATAATGCCTGTAATATGAAGGAACAGGGACATAATGCCGGTACTATGATGGAACAGGGACATAATGCCTGTAATATGAAGGAACAGGGAAATAATCCCTGTAATATGAAGGAACAGGGACATAATGCCAGTAATATGAAGGAACAGGGACATAATGCCGGTAAGATGAAGGAACAGGCACATAATGCCGGTTCAGATGAGGGAACAGGGACATAATGCCGGTAATATGAAGGAATAGGGACATAATGCCGGTTCAGATGAGGGAACAGGGACATAAAGCCGGTAAGATGAAGGAACAGGCACATAATGCCGGTTCAGATGAGGGAACAGGGACATAATGCCGGTAAGATGAAGGAACAGGCACATAATGCCGGTTCAGATAAGGTAGCAGGGACATAATGCCGGTAATATGAAGGAACAGGGACAAAATGCCGGTAATATGAAGGAACAGGGACATAATGCCGGTAATATGAAGGAATAAGGACATAATGCCGGTAATATGAAGGAACAGGGACATAATGCCGGTAATATGAAGGAACAGGGACATAATGCCGGAAATATGAAGGAAAAGGGACATAATTTTGGTAAGAGGAGGGAACAGGGACATAATACATGTAATATGAAGGAACAGGGACATAATGCCGGTAATAAGAAGGAAAAGGGACATAATGCTGGTAATATGAAGGAACAGGGAGATAATGCCGGTAAGATGAGGGAACAGGGACATAATACCTGTAAGATGAAGGAACAAGGACATAATGCAGATCATATGAAGGAAAAGGGACATAATGCCGGTAATATGAAGGAACAGGGAAATAATGCCGGTAATATGAAGGAACAGGGACATAATGCCGGTAATATGAAGGAACAAGGACATAATGGCTGTAATATGAAGGAACAGGGACATAATGCCGGTAATATGAAGGAACAGGGACATGAAGCCTGTAATATTAAGGATCAGGGACAAAATGCCGGTAAGATGAGGGAACAGGGACAAAATGCCGGTAATATGAAGGGACAGGGACATAATGCCGGTACTATGATGGAACAGGGACATAATGCCTGTAATATGAAGGAACAGGGAAATAATCCCTGTAATATGAAGGAACAGGGACATAATGCCGTTAAGATGAGGGAACAGCGACGTAATGCCGGTAATATGAAGGAACAGGGACATAATGCCTGTAATATGCAGGAACAGGGACATAATGCCGGTAATATGAAGGAACAGGGATGTAATGCCGGTAATATGAAGAAACAGGGACGTAATGCCTGTAATATGAGGGAACAGGGACATAATGCCGGTAATATGAAGGAACAGGGTCATAATGCCTGTAATATGAGGGAACAGGGACATAATGCCTGTAATATGAAGGAACAGGGACATAATGCATGTAAGATGAGGGAACAGGGACATAATGCCAGTAATATGAAGGAACAGGGACATAATGCATGTAAGATGAGGGAACAGGGACATAATGCCGGTAAGATGAGGGAACAGAGACGTAATGCCGGTAATATGAAGGAACAGGGACATAATGCCGGTAAGATGAAGGAACAGGCACATCATGCCGGTTCAGATGAGGGAACAGGGACATAATGCCGGTAATATGAAGCAATAGGGACATAATGCCGGTTCAGATGAGGGAACAGGGACATAATGCCGGTAAGATGAGGGAACAGAGACGTAATGCCGGTAATATGAAGGAACAGGGACATAATGCTGATAATATAAAGGAACAGGTACGTAATGCCGATAATATGAAGGAACAGGGACATAATGTCGGTAAGATGAAGGAACAGAGACATAATGCCTGTAATATGAAAGAACAGGGACATAATGCCGGTAATATGAAGGAATACGGACATAATGCCGGTAATATGAAGGAACAGGGACATAATGCCGGTAATATGAAGGAACAGGGACATAATGCCGGAAATATGAAGGAAAAGGACAAAAATGCCTGTAATATGAAGGAACAGGGACATAATACATGTAATATGAAGGAACAGGGACATAATGCCGGTAATATAAAGGAACAGGGATATAATGCTGGTAATATAAAGGAACAGGGAAATAATGCCGGTGCGATGAGGGAACAGGGACAAAATGCCGGTAATATGAAGGAACAGGGACATAATGCCGGTAATATGAGGGAAAAGGGACATAATGCCGGTAATATGAAGGAATTGGACATAATGCCGGTAATATGAAGGAACAGGGACATAATGCCGGTACTATGATGGAACAGGCACATAATGCCGGTTCAGATGAGGGAACAGGGACATAAAGCCGGTAAGATGAAGGAACAGAGACATAATGCCGGTAATATGAGGGAACAGGGACATAATGCCGGTAATATGAAGGAACAGGGACATAATGCCAGTAATATGAAGGAACAGGGAGATAATGCCGGTATGATGAGGGAACAGGGAAATAATGCCGGTAATATGAAGGAACAGGGACATAATGCCGGTAATATGAAGGAACAGGGACATAATGCATGTAATATGAAGGAACAGGGACATAATGCCGGTAAAATGAAGGAATAAGGACATAATGCCGGAAATATGAAGGAACAGGGACATAATACCTGTAATATGAAGGAACAGGAAAATAATGCCTGTAATATGAAGGAACAGGGACATAATGCCTGTAATATGAAGGAATAGGGACATAATGCCGGTAATATGAAGGAACAGGGACATAATGCCGGTAATATGAAGGAACAGGGAAATAATGCCTGTAATATGAGGGAACAGGGACATAATGCCGGTAATATGAAGGAACAGGTATATAATGCCGGTAATATGAAGGAACAGGGACATAATGGCGGTAATATGAAGGAACAGGGACATATTGCCGGTAATATGAAGGAACAGGGACATAATTCCGGTAAGATGAGGGAACAGGGACAAATTGCCGTTAATATATCCCTGTTCCATCACCTTACCGCCATTATTTCCCTGTTCCTTCATATTACAGGCTTTACGTCCCTGTTCCTTCATATTACATGCTATATGTCCCTGTTTTTTCATATTACAGGCTTTATGTCCCTGTTCCCTCATATTACAGGCATTATGTCCTTGTTCCCTCATCTTACCAGCATTTTGTCCCTGTTCCTTCATATTACCGGCATTATGTTCCTTCTCCCTCATATTACCGGCATTATGTCCCGGTTCCTTCTTATTACAGGCATTATGTCCCTGTTCCTTCATATTACCGGCATTATGTCCCTGTACCTTCATATTTCCGGCATTATGTTCCTATTCTATTACAGCGTGTAGAAGAAACCAGAGACTGCTCCAATAACCAGGCACAGACACCAGAGTCTGCTCCACCTGTATTACAATAACGACTCAACACACTAGAGTTTGCGGCTACAACAACCTTGCACCAAAAAAAATATCGGGTATTGTAATTCGGGTGGAGCAAACTTTGTTGTTTTGTGCAAGATTATTGTAACAGCAATGTCTGTATTGCAATACCCGGCACAGAGGAGACACCACAGAGTGCTCCTCCTGTATTACAATAACCCAGCACAGACAGGACACCAGAGTGCTCCTCCTGTATTACAATAACCCAGCACAGACAGGACACCACAGAGTGCTCCTCCTGTATTACAATAACCCGGCACAGACAGGACACCAGAGTGCTCCTACTGTATTACAATAACCCAGCACAGACAAGACACCACAGAGTGCTCCTCCTGTATTACAATAACCCAGCACAGACAGGACACCACAGAGTGCTCCTCCTGTATTACAATAACCCAGCACAGAGGAGACACCACAGAGTGCTCCTCCTGTATTACAATAACCCAGCACAGACAGGACACCAGAGTGCTCCTCCTGTATTACAATAACCCAGCACAGAGGAGACACCACAGAGTGCTCCTCCTGTATTACAATAACCCAGCACAGACAGGACACCAGAGTGCTCCTCCTGTATTACAATAACCCAGCACAGACAGGACACCACAGAGTGCTCCTCCTGTATTACAATAACCCGGCACAGACAGGACACCAGAGAGTGCTCCTCCTGTATTACAATAACCCAGCACAGACAGGACACCACAGAGTGCTCCTCCTGTATTACAATAACCCAGCACAGACAGGACACCAGAGTGCTCCTCCTGTATTACAATAACCCAGCACAGACAGGACACCACAGAGTGCTCCTCCTGTATTACAATAACCCGGCACAGTCAGGACACCACAGAGTGCTCCTCCTGTATTACAATAACCCAGCACAGACAGGACACCACAGAGTGCTCCTCCTGTATTACAATAACCCAGCACAGACAGGACACCACAGAGTGCTACTCCTGTATTACAATAACCCGGCACAGACAGGACACCAGAGTGCTCCTCCTGTATTACAATAACTCAGCACAGACAGGACACCACAGAGTGCTCCTCCTGTATTACAATAACCCAGCACAGACAGGACACCACAGAGTGCTCCTCCTGTATTACAATAACCCAGCACAGACAGGACACCACAGAGTGCTCCTCCTGTATTACAATAACCCAGCACAGACAGGACACCACAGAGTGCTCCTCCTGTATTACAATAACCCAGCACAGACAGGACACCAGAGTGCTCCTCCTGTATTACAATAACCCAGCACAGACAGGACACCACAGAGTGCTCCTCCTGTATTACAATAACCCGGCACAGAGGAGACACCAGAGTGCTCCTCCTGTATTACAATAACCCGGCACAGACAGGACACCAGAGAGTGCTCCTCCTGTATTACAATAACCCAGCACAGACAGGACACCACAGAGTGCTCCTCCTGTATTACAATAACCCGGCACAGAGGAGACACCACAGAGTGCTCCTCCTGTATTACAATAACCCAGCACAGACAGGTCACCACAGAGTGCTCCTCCTGTATTACAATAACCCAGCACAGACAGGACACCAGAGTGCTCCTCCTGTATTACAATAACCCAGCACAGACAGGACACCACAGAGTGCTCCTCCTGTATTACAATAACCCAGCACAGACAGGACACCACAGAGTGCTCCTCCTGTATTACAATAGCCCGGCACAGAGGAGACACCACAGAGTGCTCCTCCTGTATTACAATAACCCAGCACAGACAGGACACCAGAGTGCTCCTCCTGTATTACAATAACCCAGCACAGACAGGACACCACAGAGTGCTCCTCCTGTATTACAATAACCCAGCACAGACAGGACACCAGAGTGCTCCTCCTGTATTACAATAACCCAGCACAGACAGGACACCAGAGTGCTCCTCCTGTATTACAATAACCCAGCACAGACAGGACACCACAGAGTGCTCCTCCTGTATTACAATAACCCAGCACAGACAGGACACCAGAGTGCTCCTCCTGTATTACAATAACCCAGCACAGACAGGACACCAGAGTGCTTCTCCTGTATTACAATAACCCAGCACAGACAGGACACCACAGAGTGTTCGTCCTGTATTACAATAACCCAGCGCAGACAGGACACCACGGAGTGCTCCTCCTGTATTACAATAACCCGGCACAGACAGGACACCAGAGTGCTCCTCCTGTATTACAATAACCCAGCACAGACAGGACACCACAGAGTGCTCCTCCTGTATTACAATAACCCAGCACAGACAGGACACCACAGAGTGCTCCTCCTGTATTACAATAACCCAGCACAGACAGGACACCACAGAGTGCTCCTCCTGTATTACAATAACCCAGCACAGACAGGACACCACAGAGTGCTCCTCCTGTATTACAATAACCCGACACAGAGGAGACACCACAGAGTGCTCCTCCTGTATTACAATAACCCAGCAAAGACAGGACACCAGAGAGTGCTCCTCCTGTATTACAATAACCCAGCACAGACAGGACACCAGAGTGCTCCTCCTGTATTACAATAACCCAGCACAGACAGGACACCAGAGTGCTCCTCCTGTATTACAATAACCCAGCACAGAGGAGACACCAGAGAGTGCTCCTCCTGTATTACAATAACCCAGCACAGACAGGACACCACAGAGTGCTCCTCCTGTATTACAATAACCCAGCACAGACAGGACACCAGAGTGCTCCTCCTGTATTACAATAACCCGGCACAGACAGGACACCACAGAGTGCTCCTCCGGTATTACAATAACCCAGCACAGACAGGACACCACAGAGTGCTCCTCCTGTATTACAATAACCCAGCACAGACAGGACACCAGAGTGCTCCCCCTGTATTACAATAACCCTCATCTTACCGGCATTTTGTCTCTGTTCCCTCATGTTACATGCATTATGTCCCTGTTCCCTCATCTTAACGGCATTATGTCCCTGTTCCTTCATATTACAGGCATTATGTCCCTGTTCCTTCATATTACAAGCATTATATCCCTGTTCCTTCATATTACCAGCATTATGTCCCTGTTCCTTCTTATTACCGGCATTATGTCCCTGTTCCTTCATATTACATGTATTATGTCCCTGTTCCCTCATCTTACCGGCATTATGTGCCTCTTCCTTCATATTACAGGCATTTTTGTCCTTTTCCTTCATATTTCCGGCATTATGTCCCTGTTCCTTCATATTACCGGCATTATGTCCCTGTTCCTTCAAATTACAGGCATTTTTGTCCTTTTCCTTCATATTTCCGGCATTATGTCCCTATTCCTTCATTTTACCGGCATTATGTCCCTGTTCCTTCTTATTACCGGCATTATGTCCTTATTCCTTCATATTACCGGCATTATGTCCCTGTTCCCTCATCTGAACTGCATTATGTGCCTGTTCCTTCATCTTTTGACATTATGTCCCTGTTCCTGCATATTACAGGCATTATGTCCCTGTTCCTTCATATTACAGGCATTACGTCCCTGTTCCTTTATATTAACGGCATTACGTCCCTGTTTCTTCATATTACCGGCATTACATCCCTGTTCCTTCATATTACCGGCATTATGTCCCTGTTCCTGCATATTACAGGCATTATGTCCCTGTTCCTTCATATTACCGGCATTACGTCCTGGCTCCTTCATATTATCGGCATTACGTCGCTGTTCCCTCATCTTACAGGCATTATGTCCTTATTCCTTCATATTACCGGCACAATTTCCCTGTTCCTTCATATTACCGGCATTATGTCCCTGTTCCCTCATCTTAACGGCATTACCTCCCTGTTCTTTCATATTACAGGCATTATGTCCCTGTTCCCTCATAGTACCGGCATTATGTCCCTGTTCCTTCATATTACCGGCATTATTTCCCTGTTCCCTCATATTACCGGCATTATGTCCCTGTTCCTTCATATTACAGCCATTATGTCCCTGTTCCTTCATATTACCGGCATTATGTCCCTGTTCCTTCATATTACCGGCATTATTTCCCTGTTCCTGCATAATACCTGCATTTTGTCCCTTTTCCTTCATCTTACCGGCATTATGTCCCTGTTCCCTCATCATACCGGCATTATGTCCCTGTTCCCTCATCATACCGGCATTATGTCCCTGTTCCTTCATATTATCGGCAGTACGTGCCTGTTCCTTCATATTACCGGCATTGCGTCCCTGTTCCTCCATATAATCGGCATTTTGTCCTTGTTCCTTCAAAGTACCGGCATTATGTCCCTGTTCCTTCATATTACCGCATTATGTCCCTGTTTCTTCATATTACCGGCATTATGTCCCTGTTCCTTCATATTACCGGCATTATGTCCTATTCCTTCATATTACCGGCATTATGTCCCTGTCCCTTCATATTACCGGCATTATGTCCCTGTTACTTCATATTACATGCATTATTTCCCTGTTCCTTCATATTACCGGAATTATGTCCCTGTTCCTTCATATTACAGGCATTATGTCCCTGTTCCTTCATATTACAGGCATTATGTCCCTGTTCCTTCATATTACAGGCATTATGTCCCTGTTCCTTCATATTACCGGCATTATGTCCCTGTTCCTTCATATTACCGTAATTATGTCCCTGTTCCTTCATATTACCGGCATTATTTTCCTGTTCCTTCATATTACCGGCATTATGTCCCTGTTTCTTCATATTACCGGCACTATGACCCTGTTCCTTCATATTACCGGCATTATTTCCCTGTTCCTTCATATTACCGGCATTATGTCCCTGTTCCTTCATATTACAGGCATTATGTCCCTGTTCCTTCATATTACCAGCATTATGTCCCTGTTCCTTCATATTACAGGAATTATGACCCTGTTCCTTCATATTACCGGCATTATGTCCCTGTTCCTTCATATTACAGGCAGTATGTCCTATTCCTTCGTATTACAGGCATTATGTCCCTGTTTCTTCATATTACAGGCATTATGTCCCTGTTCCTTCATATTACCGCATTATGTCCCTGTTCCTTCGTATTACAGGCATTATGTCCCTGTTCCTTCATATTACAGGCATTATGTCCCTTTTCCTTCATATTACCGGCATTATGTCCCTGTTCCTTCATATTACCGGCATTATGTCCCTGTTCCTTCATATTACAGTCATTATATCTTGTTCCTTCATATTACCGACATTATGTCCCTGTTCCTTCATATTACCGGCATTACGTCGCTGTTCCCTCATCTTACATGCATTATGTCGCTGTTCCCTCATCTTAACGGCATTATGTCCCTGTTCCTTCATATTATCGGCATTACCTCCCTGTTCCTTCATATTACACTGATTACTTCGCTGTTCCTTCATATTACAGGCATTATGTCCCTGTTCCTTCATATTACAGACATTATGTCCCTGTTCCATCATAGTACCGGCATTATGTCCCTGTTCCTTCATATTTCTGGCATTATGTCCCTGCTCCTTCATATTACCGGCATTATGTCCCTGTTCATTCATATTACCGGCATTATGTCCCTGTTCCTTCTTATTACCGGCATTATGTCCTTATTCCTTCATATTACCGGCATTATGTCCCTGTTCTTTCATATTACAGGCATTATGTCTCTGTTCCTTCATCTTACCGGCTTTATGTCCCTGTTCCCTCATCTGAACCGGCATTATGTGCCTGTTCCTTCATCTTACCAGCATTATGTCCCTGTTCCTTTATATTATCGGCATTACGTCCCTGTTCTTTCATATTACAGGCATTATGTCCCTGTTCCTTCATATTACCGGCATTATGTCGCTGTTCCCTCATCTTACATGCATTATGTCCCTGTTCCCTCATCTTAACGGCATGATGTCCCTGTTCCTTCATATTATCGGCATTACCTCCCTGTTCCTTCATATTACACTGATTATTTCCCTGTTCCTTCATATTACAGGCATTATGTCCCTGTTCCATCATAGTACCGGCATTATGTCCCTGTTCCTTCATATTACCGGCATTTTGTCCCTGTACCCTCATCTTACCTGCATTATTTCCCTGTTCCCTCATATTACAGGCATTTTGTCCCTGATCCTTCATATTACAGGCTTCATGTCCCTGTACTTTATATTACAGGCATTATGTCCTTGTTCCTTCATATTACCGGCATTATTTCCCTGTTCCTGCATAACACCGGCATTATGTCCCTGTTCCTGCATATTACCGGCATTATGTCCCTTTTCCTTCATATGATCTGCATTATGTCCCTGTTCCCTCATCTTACCGGCATTATCTCCCTGTTCCCTCATCAAACCGGCATTATGTTCCTGTTCCCTCCTCTTACGGGCATTATGTCCCTGTTCCTTCATATTATCAGCAGTACGTCTCTGTTCCTTCATATTACCGGCATTATGTCCCTGTTCCTCCATATAATCGGCATTTTGTCCTTGTTCCTTCAAAGTACCGGCATTATGTCCCTGTTCCTTCATATTACCGCATTATGTCCCTGTTTCTTCATATTACCGGCATTATGTCCCTGTTACTTCATATTACATCCATTATTTCCCTGTTCCTTCATATTACCGGAATTATGTCCCTGTTCCTTCATATTACAGGCATTATGTCCCTGTTCCTTCATATTACAGGCATTATGTCCCTGTTCCTTCATATTACAGGCATTATGTCCCTGTTCCTTCATATTACCGGCATTATGTCCCAGTCCCTTCATATTACCGGCATTATGTCTCTGTCCCTTCATATTTCCGGCATTATGTCCCTGTTCCTTCATATTACCGGCATTATGTCCCTGTTCCTTCATATTACAGGCATTATGTCCCTGTTCCTTCATATTACCTGCATTATGTCCTTATTCCTTTATATTACCGGCATTATGTCCCTGTTCCTTCATATTACAGGCATTATATCTTGTTCCCTCATATTACCGGCATTATGTCCCTGTTCCTTCATATTACCGGCATTATCTCCCTGTTCCTTCATATTACAGGCATTATGTCCCTGTTCCTTCATATTACCGGCATTATGTCCGTGTTCCTTCATATTACCGGCATTATGTCCCTATTCCTTCAAATTACCGACATTTTGTCCCTGTTCCTTCATATTACCGGCATTATGTCCCTGTTCCTACTTATTACCGGCATTATGTCCCTGTTCCCTCCTATTACCGCGTTATGTCCCTATTCTATTACAGCGTGTAGAAGAAACCAGAGACTGCTCCTCCAATAACCAGGCAATTACAATAACGACTAAACACACTAGAGTTTGCAGCTACAATAACCTTGCACCAAAAAAAAGAAACAACAAAGTTTGCTCCACCTGTATTACAATAATCCGGAACAGACTAGCAACTATAGTCTGCTCCACCTGTATTACACTAACCCAGAACAGACTAGCAACTATAGTCTGCTCCACCTGTAATACAATAACCCAGAACAGACTAGCAACTATAGTCTGCTCCACCTGTATTACACTAACACGGAACAGACTAGCAGACTGTCTGTATGTGAGAAGTGATATGAAGGTGGTGGTGTATGTCTGTATGTGAGAAGCAATATGAAGGCGAGTGTGAAAGAGACAATAGTGGGTGAAGATTGTGAGGAGGTTGAAACCTTGTGGGTGGAACTAGAAAGGGAGGTAAACACTGAAAAAATTACTTTTGGTGTAATCTATAGACCCCCCAATATAACTGAGGAGATGGAAGTTCAGCTATATAAACAGATGGAGCGGGCTGCACAGGCGGGCACTGTAGTGATAATGGGAGATTTTAATTTTATGGGCCAGTTTGTGGAAGACCCGACTAGAGGTGAAGCTCTGTTGGATCTGGTCATTTCTAATAATGCAGATCTTGTTGGGAATGTCAATGTTCGTGAAAACCTCGGTAACAGTGATCATAATATAGTTATATTTTACCTATACTGTAAAAAACAGACGCAGGCTGGGAGGGCAAAAACATTTAATATTAAGAAAGCTAATTTCCCCAGGATGAAGGCGGCAATTCAGGATATAGACTGGGAAGAACTAATGTCAAATAATGGGACAAATGATAAATGGGAGATTTTCACATCTACTTTGAGTTATTATAGTGCAAAATGTATTCCTATAGGTAACAAGTATAAACGACTCAAATTAAACCCCACATGGCTTACACCTTCTGTGAAAGGGGCAATACATGACAAAAAAAGGGCATTTAAAAAATACAAATCTGAGGGTACATCTGAAGCCTTTGTAAAATATAAAGAGCTTAATAAAATCTGTAAAAATGTAATAAAATTAGCAAAAATACAAAATGAAAGGCAGGTGGCCAAGGATAGTAAAACAAATCCCAAAAAATTCTTCAAGCATATAAATGCTAAAAAGCCAAGGTCTGAACATGTAGGACCCCTAGATAATGGTAATGGGGAGTTGATCACAGGGGATCAAGAGAAGGCAGAGTTACTAAATGGGTTCTTTAGCTCTGTATATACAACAGAAGAAACAGCAGCTGATGTAGCCGGTGCCGGTGCTGTTAATATATCAGTTGATATACTGAATTGGATGAATGTAGATATGGTCCAAGCTAAATGAAATAAAATAAATGTACACAAGGCCCCGGGACCAGATGGGTTACACCCTAGAGTTCTTAAGGAGCTTAGTTCAGTTATTTCTGCCCCCCTTTTCATAATATTCAGAGAATCTCTAGTGACTGGAATAGTGCCAAGGGACTGGCGCAGGGCAAATGTGGTGCCTATTTTCAAAAAGGGCTCTAGGTCTTCCCCGGGTAATTATAGACCAGTAAGATTAACATCCATCGTGGGGAAAATGTTTGAGGGGCTATTGAGGGACTATATACAGGATTGTGTGAAAATAAATAGCATTATAAGTGACAGCCAGCACGGTTTTACTAAAGACAGAAGTTGTCAAACTAACCTAATCTGTTTTTATGAAGAGGTCAGCAGAAGTCTAGACACAGGGGCCGCTGTGGATTTAGTGTTTATATGAAGAGGTGAGCAGAAGTCTAGACAGAGGGGCCGCTGTGGATTTAGTGGACTTTGCAAAGGCATTTGACACTGTCCCTCATAGACGCCTAATGGGTAAATTAAGGACTATAGGTTTAGAAAGTATAGTTTGTAATTGGATTGAGAATTGGCTCAAGGACGTATCCAGAGAGTTGTGGTCAATGATTCCTTCTCTGAATGGTACCCAGTTATAAGTGGTGTACCCCAGGGTTCAGTGCTGGGACCACTATTATTCAACTTATTTATTAATGATATAGAGGATGGGATTAATAGCACTATTTCTATTTTTGCAGATGACACCAAGCTATGTAATATAGTTCAGTCTATGGAAGATGTTCATGAATTGCAGGCAGATTTAAACAAACTAAGTGTTTGGGCATCCACTTGGCAGATGAAGTTTAATGTAGATAAATGTAAAGTTATGCATCTGGGTACCAACAACCTGCATGCATCATATGTCCTAGGGGGCGCTACACTGGGGGAGTCACTTGTTGAGAAGGATCTGGGTGTAATAATCTGCAGCATCATATGTCCTAGGGGGAGCTACACTGGGGGAGTCACTTGTAGAGAAGGATCTGGGTGTAATAATCTGCAGCATCATATGTCCTAGGGGGAGCTACACTGGGGGAGTCACTTGTTGAGAAGGATCTGGGTGTAATAATCTGCAGCATCATATGTCCTAGGGGGAGCTACACTGGCGGATTCACTTGTTGAGAAGGATCTGGGTGTAACAACCTGCATGCATCATATGTCCTAGGGGGAGCTACACTGGGGGAGTCACTTGTTGAGAAGGATCTGGGTGTAATAATCTGCAGCATCATATGTCCTAGGGGGAGCTACACTGGGGGAGTCACTTGTTGAGAAGGATCTGGGTGTAATAATCTGCAGCATCATATGTCCTAGGGGGAGCTACACTGGGGGAGTCACTTGTTGAGAAGGATCTGGGTGTACTTGTAAATCATAAACTCAATAACAGCATGCAGTGTCAATCAGCTGCTTCAAAGGCCAGCAGGATATTGTCGTGTATTAAAAGAGGCATGGACTCGCGGGACAGGGATGTAATATTACCACTTTACAAAGCATTAGTGAGGCCTCATCTAGAATATGCAGTTCAGTTCTGGGCTCCAGTTCATAGAAAGGATGCCCTGGAGTTGGAAAAAATACAAAGAAGAGCAACGAAGCTAATTAGGGGCATGGAGAATTTAAGTTATGAGGAAAGATTGAAAGAATTAAACCTATTTAGCCTTGAAAAAAGACGACTAAGGGGGGACATGATTAACTTATATAAATATATGAATGGCACATACAAAAAATATGGTGAAATCCTGTTCCTTGTAAAACCCCCTCAAAAAACAAGGGGGCGCTCCCTCCGTCTGGAGAAAAAAAGGTTCAACCTGCAGAGGCGACAAGGCTTCTTTACTGTGAGAACGGTGAATCTATGGAATAGCCTACCGCAGGAGCTGGTCGCAGCAGGGACAGTAGACACCGCAGGAGCCGTCACAGCAGGGACAGTAGACACCGCAGGAGCCGTCACAGCAGGGACAGTAGACACCGCAGGACCCGTCACAGCAGGGACAGTAGACACCGCAGGAGCTGGTCGCAGCAGGGACAGGAGACACCGCAGGAGCCGTCACAGCAGGGACAGGAGATGGCTTTAAAAAAGGGTTAGATAATTTCCTAGAACAAAAAAATATTAGCTCCTATGTGGAGAAATTTTTCCTTCCCTTTTCCCTTCCCTTGGTTGAACTTGATGGACATGTGTCTTTTTTCAGCCGTACTAACTATGTAACTATGTAACATTTCCATGTGCTGGTCACTAGAGGGAGAAATTCCCAAAATTGCAGCATTGGCATGTGGTAAAGCAACCTCATTGCCTTATGCTGCAAATTTGTAGTAGACACACTCGCTCTAATGTCCTCACAGAATCCCCCCTCCTTTATCCTGGCTAGTGCCAGGAGAAAGGAGGGGGTTGAATGTTCAAAACTCCTACACTGTGTGCCGCCATTTTCTGAGCGAATGCACAGTGTAGGAGGATTAGATACAGTGCTCAGCAGACAACACTAACATACACACACACACATCACATACACAAACATAACTTACCTGCTCCTGCCGCCGCTGCCGCCTCCGCCCTGCCGCTCCTAGTCCTTGCGTCTGCTCTGCCTTCAACATATGGCAGGAAGCCGCGACCGGAAGTCGTCATCTTACTGTCCGGTCGTGGCTTCCGGTCCACATGAAAATGGCTCCGGATGTCGCTCTACCAAAGACCTTCCTTTTGGTCTGTGTGGGAGTGGCGCATGCGCCGTTCCCACACAGACGGCGTATGCTATAGTGAATGGAACGGCTCCCGTTCGCATTCTCTATGGGAATGTATGTGCCGTAGTTCATCTCTGTATGTGTCGTTAATGGACAGATACAGAGATGAAAAGAAAATGGCAGCCCCATAGAGAAGTAACAGAAACAAAAAAGTACAAAGTACAACAAAAAAACACAAATAAATACAATTTATTTTAATGACATACTAAAAGCAATATTATATATAATTTTTTTTTTTACGTTACACCTTCCCTTTAAAGGGGTTTTCCACGTTCTGACAACTGATGACCTATCCACTGGATAGGTCATCAGTATATGATCGGTGTGTGTCCGACACCTGGACCCCACACCGATCCGCCACTCCAGCTGCCTCCGGGCACCGGACAACACTGCCGGAAATAGATGGCTCCGGTCAAAGAATAGAGGCCAAGCTGCAGTTCTGCCGAACGGCCGCTATGCTTCCGGCAGTGTTGTCCAGTGCCCGGAGGCAGCTGGACTGGCAGATCGGTGCGGGGTCTGGTGTAGTAACGATTTTTTGCCCCCATACGTTACCGATGATTGCTCCTTGTGACACGCTGTATCGTCGATTGGTGCTGGTTTTCATGGTCAGTATCGGGACGTTGAAAAGGACCTTTATTTCCTCAGTCACCACCATAACTAGGCATTGGAACCAACCCTTCCACCTTAGCGGGTAAAGATTAACCTTCTAAAAGGTTCACTATGTACACATAAGGGCTAACGGTGAAAACACAGAGGTGCTCACCATATATCCAGCGTATAACTGTGTCCTCCAAATCTTACGGAGCAGGAGTTGTTCTAGATTCCTGTTTATATCCCAGACACGTTCATACCATTTTATACAATGAATCGACATATCGCAAACTTGTGGCGAAACCAAGCACCGCATGTAAGGAATCTTTAAAAAATCTGCTGGAAGGGGGGCGGAGCTAGCGCTGAGACTGCATGGACGTGTCTCGCTGAGCTCCGTACATCCAGTGACCCACAGAAGCTAACATAAGCGGCATAAATCTTCACAATGGTGAAGTATGGAGGCAATAAGGCGAGGGAAGCATCGGAGACCATTGTTCCGACCCCCTCACAAGCAAAGGTGGAGAAATACTTTGAAAAACGAGCCGTCTCCCTCCCGCTGAGAGGCCCCAAGATGGCGCCGTCCTCTCACAGACAGCAAGGAGACACGAGTGCAGACGCCTCTGATGTGGAAGGAGAAACTGCTGATACCTTGCACGCTGAGGAACTACCATTGACGAGACACTTTATCACTCAGGTACTTACCAGAACTCTGGAACCGGCTATAAAAGATATTGCAGAGATAAAGCAAGATATCAAGCAAATTGGCCACAGGGTTGAGACCCTGGAAAATAACCAGGCAGCCATTTTAGAATTTAATGCAGCAACAGTGCAAAGTTTCTCCTCTTGCCAACTTACATTCAATACTATATTTAGATCTCTTGAGGATCAAGAAAATCGTAGCCGCCGAAATAACCTACGTTTTCGTGGTATCCCTGAATCGGTATCACCGACAGAAATTTCGGATGCCATTATGTCCATATCCCGCTCTATCCTGGGGGATACTTTTTCTGACGAGGAAATAATTATTGAAAGAGCACACAGAGCACTACGCCCGAAGCCTAAGGTGAACGAGCCGCCTAGAGATATAATTTGCAAATATCTTAACTTCAAAGTGAAAGATAAAATCCTCTTTAAGTCGCGGGAAGCTGCACCACTCTTATTTAAAGGCACAGTGATCTCCATTTACCAAGATTTAGCAGCGGTCACCCTTCAGAAGCGGCGTAAGCTTAAACCACTTACAGATCTCCTACAAGCAAGAAAAATTTTATATCGTTGGAACTTTCCTTTTGGTCTATCCTTCTCGGTGGGGGGCCGCAGGTTTAACATCTCGTCGGTGGGCGATCTTGCTGAAATATACGATCACCTAGAAATTGCTCCTTTGCAAATTGAAGATTGGGACCTTGTTACGGATCTCGCTTCTCTCCCTCCGGTCACTCAGACCACTCCATGGAAGCAGAATCCTGCGTTCAAAGCGCCGAGGCATAGGAAACGAGCAGGTCGTATGACTCCGAGGAGATTGGTGGAAGATAATGACTGATCTATGCGTTTATGCGTCCTTTCGTTCGATTTTCCCTGAGCTAGCTAAATATGCAAAGTTTATTTTCTTCACTTACTATGATGTAATGCATATCTGCTATGACCTAGTCTGTTCATTATTTCTCTACTTATAGTAGTTATCTTATGCAACTGTACTCATATTGCCATTGTAGAATCCGCAAATTGTGGGTTTGGAATCTATTATGGCTATTACCCCACACTATATTTTAATGTTTTACACTCCATTGTTATTTACAGACGCTGCTGATATATATCCTGTCACGTTCATAGACATGGATGCACCTTCTGTAAAACCACTGGTTGAATTAGGGTTTACTCTAATGCTACTGTTTCTGTTGTTAACTGTCAGGTTGCCTAGACAGGGTTATCTCTCACTGCTGGTACATGTATATTTCTACTACATTCGAATCTATAGTAATGCTGTATCATGGCGTCCTTAAAGATAGTTTCATATAATGTCAGAGGGTTTAACTCCCCCTCTAAGAGATGTCAGATTTTTTCATCTCTCAAAAAGGCATCGTGTGATGTCATAATGCTACAGGAAACTCACTATAAGAACAACCATTTCCCTAATTTCTCCTTCTCGCATTTTCCTGTCTGGCATCATTGCGGAATTCCACACTCAGCCTCTAGAGGAGTGAGTATAGGCTTCCGACGTAATTATCCCTTTAATTATTCGTCTCATCTCCAAGATATAGAGGGAAGATATTTATTTTTGAAAGGTACCGTGGGAGATCAAACGTTCACATTTGCGAATCTTTATGCTCCAAATACGGGTCAAATTGCATGGCTGTTGTCTACGTTTGCTCTCTTAGATTCATTCTCAGAAGGCTTGGTTCTTATTGGTGGAGATTCAATTTAACTATTGATCCATTGGTTGATTCCTCCTCCAAGAAGTCAGCTTTACCGTTTAATGCACTATGTAAATTTAAATCTTTACTAATGTCGTATGGTTTAATAGATGTTTGGAGATGTCTAAATCCGACTCAGTTGGATTACACCTATTATTCATCTGTACATTCTTCCTACCACAGGTTAGACTATTTTTTTCTCTCCAAATCCTCACTTAAATATTGCTCCCAAGTAGAGATAGGTTCGCAGTTGCACTCCGATCATGCTCCTATTTTTCTAACTCTAAATTTCCCGAACAGGCACAAACGCTCATCTACCTGGAGGTTAAATGATTCTATACTAAGCTCATTGACTGTTAAAGAGCTTTTCAAATCTAAATTAGATGATTACTTCCAAATTAATGAAACCCCGGAAGTTTCCCCTGAAATAATCTGGGACGCTCATAAGGCGTTTATCCGTGGCCATTTTATTAGCTACTGTTCCCACCTACAAAAAGAACGAACTAAGTGTGTTGACGAACTTTTAATTAAAATTCAGAAGGTGGAGAGATTGAATAAGGCATCTGTCGCGATACAGCATACACAGGAGTTGACTTCCTTGAGAACTCAGCTATTAAATAAACTGAACTTGTCCTCAGCCAAGTCCTTTATGCATTCTAGACATAAATTTTATGCACATGGAAATAAAGCTTCTAAGTTTATGTCTAAAAAGTTTAAACAAAGACATACTCTTAACTATGTACATATGCTGAAAGACGCGACAGGCGCTTATATCTACTCTTCAAGCTCTATAGCTGAACAATTTCGTTCTTACTACAACAATCTTTACAATCTAACAACAGCTGACACCTCCTCACTTAAGACAGACAGACTCTCGCTCATTTCTAAATTTTTGGAATCCTTATCTTTACCACAGATTTCTCCCTCCCAAAGTGAGGGGCTGATTCAGCCATTCACTATGACGGAATTAGAAATTGCCCTGAGGCAAACTCCCCCAGGTAAATGTCCTGGTCCAGATGGCCTACCTGTTATATATTATTCCTCATTTAGGGATGTATTACTTCCTAGATTGTTGTCATTAGCGAACCTCTCTTTATTGGGACATCCACTTTCCTCTGATATCACTCATGCACATATTACTCTTATTCCTAAAGAGGGTAAAGATCCATCCTCTTGCTCCAATTATAGGCCCATCTCTCTTCTCAATGCAGACCTAAAACTTATTGCTAAATTATTGTCAAACAGACTTAAACATATTCTTCCTGATGTTATTTCTCCCGATCAGGTAGGGTTCGTTAAAAATAGAGAGGGTAAAGATAATTCTCTTAGAGTCCTGCACGTTTTACATTATTCACGCAGACATAAACTTCCTATGGTCCTTCTCAGCACAGACGCCGAGAAGGCATTTGATAGAGTTGACTGGTTATACATGAGGAAGGTTCTGCTGTCCTTTAATTTTCCTATCCCCTTCATAGACGCTATATTTTCAATGTATGCCTCTCCCTCTGCATCTGTCATGGTGAATGGGGTCTTATCTTCCCCCTTTAAGATACGTAATGGTACAAGACAAGGCTGCCCTTTATCTCCGTTATTGTTCTTGACAGTTATGGAGACCCTCATGCAGGCAATAAGATTAGATACTGAAATTCATGGAATACACCTAGGGGGCAGAGTGCATAAGGTAGCGGCATACGCTGACGATATGTTATTGATGATCACAAATCCCGAAACTGCTCTCCGCAGACTCCAATACGTTTTTGATTTATTTAGTAATATGTCCAATTTTAAAATTAACAGAGGGAAATCTCAGGCCTTAGGATTCTCCTTACCAGAGGCTCGGAAGAAACAACTGACAAGGGGTTCTGACTATGACTGGACCTCTCCCTACCTGAAGTTCTTGGGTATCAAGATTGGGCATAATTTGGATAATCTATTTTCCCTAAACTATGCCTCTTTCCTTGCGGCTTTGCCGGACCAACTAAAGAGGTTTGAAGTCCCTTTTATCTCGTGGTTTGGTAGGAAGAATATTTTAATGTCATTTATTCTCCCTAAGCTTACGTACCTTATGCAAGTTCTGCCGATACCACTTAATAAGACATTCTTTACGGAGGTTAATAGATTATTTGTTAAATTTATATGGCAGAACAAGAAAGCTAGAATTGCTAGAAACATCTTGTCCAGACCCAAATCAAAGGGGGGTATAGGTCTACCTGATCCTGAAAAATATTACCAGGCCATACATCTATCGAGGATCATAGATTGGATCCACGCCCCGTTATATAAGTTATGGGTGTCAATAGAAAATGATCTTTCCTCCATTCCTCTCCGCACACTAGTATTATATATAGGAGACTCTACAAAGGAGGCCAAGATATATAATCCAATTACAATGGCGACGTTTAGGGTCTGGCGCTCCTTTCTATTATGTCCAGACAATTGTTCAGTCCCTTCCCCTCTACTACAAGTTAAAGATATATTGAGCCTTGCTCAAGGTGCCTTGAAGGACAGTGTTCCTAGTGTGATTGCCTCCTCAGAATGCCCGGTGATACGGCTTTTTGATGACCTTGGTGATATAAAAGATGACTCGTCTCTGTCCTCTTTACTAAGTATCCCCATTCATCACTATCCCTTGCTCTCCTTCATTAGACTTAAGGTCAGGGCTCTGGGGCAAACAATTATCGAAACACGCCCTCTATTTTGGTTTGAAAGGCTTTTGTCACAGACATCACCAGTCCTCAAACCAATTTCCTTACTGTATAAAAGACTCATCTCACCCAACTCATCTACAATCCCGTATTTTGTTAAAATATGGGAAAGAGATCTTAACAGGTCCTTCTCCGAAGTTGAACTTCACAAATTGTTGATAGCTCCTCATAAAATGTCCAGATGTGTCCGTATCCAAGAGAATGGATACAAGATTTTATCCAGGTGGTACAAAACGCCGGATATAACCTCAATATACACACCGACACACTCAGACACTTGTTGGAGATGCAATTCAGAAAGAGGTACTTTTTTACATATCTGGTGGACCTGTACCGTCATTCAAAAATGGTGGAAAGATGTCTTTGCCTATTGTAACAATGTATGTGGCACTAAGGTCACAGCTTCCCCAGACCTCGCTCTGTTATCAATCAACCCCCCATCTACTACGACCCTACCCTCAAAATTATTTCAGATTCTGCTAATTGCTGCGAGACTACTGATCCCCTCTTACTGGTTATCTGTTGAAACCCCATCGATTGCACATTGGATAGCGAAAGTAGACCAAATTTACAGAATGGAAGAAATTTCTCATTGGGAAAGCTATTCCAGAGATACTTTCTTGATAATATGGGAACCCTGGAGGAGATACAGAAAATTCTCATAACCAAAGATGATACCTCTAAATACTCCAATGTCTGTATCTTCTCCAGGTTAACTCTGAGGCAGAAGATTTCCTTTTAGTTTGTTTTTATCTCATCTAAACTGATGATATTGTATAATTGTATTTGACTATCTGCTCATATAAATACTTGCACTTTCTTTGAATACTGCAAAATTGCATGAACATGCATGTACTATGTAATTTGTTTTATGTTTGTTGTTTTCTTTTTGTTTACTTGTTTTTTCCTTTGACATTTTTACGTTTTACTTTGTAATGCGTTATTCTTTCAATAAAAAATTTTAATAATAAAAAAAAAAAAAATCTGCTGGAAGAAGGAATTGGATTAGGAGTATTAGCCAAGAAACAGGCAGAATACTTACTGATAGAATTCCCTATTGTTCCCATATTCCATGGGATGCCAAAAATCCATAACTTTGCATGGTCTTGAAACTTGGGTTATCTGTGACGTAGTTGGTTAGTACCCCTGCAAACAGGCCTGCCATCAGGGTAGTACCGCTGGTGCTACTGTCAGGGGCCTGGCCACAAAAGTAAAATAAAGTAGGCAGCCGCCGCTCATCAAGGTTATGATCAGCGGTAATTGGTTTGTAGAAAGGAATGGGACCCATGCAGGGGCCAGAAGTAGCGGCCAGCTCTGCAACTTGGTGAGTGACTGTTTTAAAGCAGTAGATTCAGTTTAATATTTTTTTTTATGTTGCCCCTCTGCTCCCATCTTCCCACCTGTCTCTCTCCCCTTCCCCTTCCCAGACCCCAGTCAAGCGTCATATTCACTCTGGCCCAACTCCTGCCTCGGCCGCTTTCCGTTCTCTTAGCCTACTCCTCCGCCTACATCCTGGTATAATAGCTAAAGAAAATTACCTTATGAGGTTTAGAGTTAGTTAGTTAGTTATATGTCGAAATTTTAATCTAAGGTCTGCACACCATGACAGTCGGTAGTCATGTAGACCGGACGCTTCCATGATTTGAATACGCTGTGACGTGTCACATTGGGTCATGGGAACGTGGTGTAAAGGATCTGCCAGACACAGCTTCTGTGTCGACGCCCGTGGTTAATCAGTCTGCACCTGCTCCTAGGTCTGATAGAGTGACTCGATCTGCTACCACTCAGGCTGGTAGGCTCAGGAGTGGGAGAACCTATCATAGCCTGGCCAGACGGTTCTAGCTCCCGCCCTCGGTCTATTTATACCTTAATTTCCTGCTTGTCATTGCCTTTGATTCTTTCCTGTTTCCTGGCTCTGCTGCTCCTGCTATTATTATTGACCTCTGCTTCATTTTGACCCTGGCTTTACTGACTACGCTCCTGCTCTGCGTTTGGTACCTCGTACACTCCTGGTTTGACTCGGCTCGTTCACTATGCCTTTTGCTCATGGTGTTGCCATGGGCAACTGCCCCATTTCCCTTAGCTTCTGTGTACCCATGTCTGTTTGTCTGTCGTGCACATATTGAGCGTAGGGACCGTCGCCCAGTTGTACGCCGTTGCCTAGGACGGGGCGTGCAAGTAGGCAGGGACTGAGTGGCGGGTAGATTAGGGCTCACCTGTCTGTCTCTCTACTCCGTCATTACATGTGGTATCTAGGTTACATCAACACTTTCATGACGTATCTTGTGGTTCGCGCTTGGGCATTGGAGATGAAGAAGACTGGAAGAAGTCATAATGGCGTTCTGGGCCGGATGAAGAAGAAAAGAGAACGTGAACGACTCCAATCTGAGAAGATGTCACCTGTTAGTCACTGAATTTCACTGCACTGTATTCGCTTATATGGTCTGCAGAATGCCTGTGTAGGACTGATATCTGTCACAATATGGTGGGAATATTGGTCTTTGTTCTACTACACATGTTTTTAGTACACAATTAAGAGTGTTCACATTATTTCTATATAGTTGAAGTGTAGACCCCCAAGAATTATTTCCTTTGTTGGGTCCAAGGTACCTCAGTCAGACACTGAGTGTACACATCCTTGAATTAAGATAATGCATTACTGTCTGTAGCCTTAGAGGAGAATTTATTAAATTGCTAAGCCTCTTATCTGGCATAGAAAAGTCCCAAAAGTGCGGGATAGTTTTTGGGCAGTTTATGCTGCGCTTGGCACTTTTTGAAAAGTGTGTGGCGCTTTGCGGAAAGGGGCGACAATTTTACTATCATTAACGCCAGTAACGGGCGTAATGTAAAGCAGAAATCAATGCCAGCTCCGAGCTAGTGTACAATTTTACATTGAGTGTGTAACAAAAGGCCTAAGCCAGACCCTGTATCTCCCCCACTAATTGTGCCACAAGACATGTTTTGCCCACCCCCCTAAAAAAGAAAAAAAAAGATATATATATATATATCTGTGCAGCGTATCTATAAGGGTATATTCACACGCTGTGTTTTCAGGTGTATTTCGGGGCGTAAACGCCTTCAAATACGCCTGAAAAATCGGTAGCCCAATGCCTACAAACATCTGCCTATTGTATTTTAAAACGGCACGTAAAAAGAAGGAGCATGTCACTTCTTGAGCCGTTTTTGGAGATGTTTTTCATTGTGTCAATGGAAAAACAGCTCCAAAAACATCTAGAAAAAACACCTCAAAAAAACGTTTCCAGCTTCAAAAACGTCTGTAAATCAAAGGCTGTGTTCTCTGTAATTTTCAGCCATTTTTGACTTTGCGTGTGAACCCTAAGACTATGACACCTGATAGCTCTGCTACTTGATAGGAGACAGCGGCTCAGCAGACAGTATCACATATAATATGCTTAGATACAATGGCTTAGCAGACAGTATCACATATAACATGCTTAGATACAACGGCTTAGCAGACAGTATCACACATGCTAGGCCCAATTAGAAGGTTAATTGTGAAAAAATGTCTTATGGTGTTTTTCGATAAAGGTCACTTGGACTGGTATCATTTAAATAGTTAACCGATGAATGGCGCTGTTTACGTGAAAAAAAACATGTCATTCCGCCATTTCTGTTTTGATTTTACAGTGTTCATCGGGCGCCATGAATTGCATGATAACTTGATTCTGCGTGTCGTTACGATTATGGCGATACCAAATTTATATAGTTTTATTTTTTACAAAATAATTTGTTTTTGTGACGCTGCATTCGAAGATGAACTGCATAGTTTTTCAAAGCAACAGCACTTCATAGGGCGGGAAGGGGTTAAAACCCACTCTCTGAAGCCCCCCTTCAAGATACTTTTCAACTAATCTGGTCCCCATTGCAGAAATCTGTCTTTCCATCTGGCACCTCCAGCAGACTCCTTTCAGTCTAGTTTGATATCTTTTACCTCAGAGTTCCTCTTTTCCCCTTTTTTTAATTTCTTCTTTCCCTCTCCCCTTCTTCTCCTTCTCCCCCCACTTTTTTTGAACTATTTCTAACAGGGGCTGTGCAGGATTAGAAAAACATGGCTGCTTTCTTCCAAAAACAGCACCACACCTATCCACAGGTTGTATCTGGTATTGCAGGTTTGCTCCATTGAAGTGAATGGTAATGAGCTGTAATACCACACACAACCTATGGACAGGTGTGGTGCTGGTTTTTGGAGAAAGCAGACAAGTTATCTTATCCTGGACAACCCTTTGTCATGGATTGTTCTTGTGCGGAGATGCCCCCTGCATTATCCCTTTTCCTTTATGGCCGCTGATATGTTCTATTCAGCTTTATGGCCTCTGTGGTAAGTACAGTCAGTCAGTAAAGGGTTAACACTTCAGACCACTGTGGGTGACGTCACAATGTATGAGTTGTGCAGTGGTAATAAACTCCTGTAGTAATGATGATGAAGGTGCTGATGTCATAAATACAAATGTTTATGACATAAAGAAGATTCCATATTAGAAGGTTTTACTGCCACATTCAGCGCCATATTGGATGGGACTGAGGACCTTGAGCTTGACTTCCCCACCAATGCCGACCTGATGTAATTTGTAGGTTCTAGCAGGGAAACCCTTCACCCCAGACCACTTCTTCATCACAGTGATGCCATCCTCTTCATACGGGTTGTCTGTAATAGAGGGGGTTTCCAGCAGGAGATCCCCCTCTATTAGCCAGAGCGGAGACAGGTGCTACAAGGAGGCATCTGGAGGACCCGTCTCATCCGTGGATCACCCATTCATTTTAATGGGTGCCCAGGAAGAGAGACATCCGCCTAGCCAACCAGATCAGCCGATTTATGTGTTTTATGTCGTTCGTTCATTGTATTGTCTTTCCTTGAAAATCGGAGAAAACGTACAAATTCTGTTACAAATGATATTTTGGCACCTTCTAAGCCCAGAGGAAGGGCAATCCTCCAGCCATGGTTTCCCTAGAGGTTTCCCCCACAGGGGGTTTTTCCTTTCCTGCGTGCTGGAGGGTGACTCTTCGTGAGTCGGAGGTTTGCCATTTTGGGTTTGGTCATATAATATAATAAAAGTTTTGACCATTTAACACCCAATTATAATGTTTTGTGTCTTTATTTTGCATTCTTTGGTTTGGTGATTGGGATTCTGGGTCTATCACATATCACAAAATCATAAGGCCGGACATCTACTTCCCACACTGACATAGAATGGAGACAACAAGCGTTGCTGCACAATTAAGTGTACACATCCTTACATTAAGATATTGTATTACGGTCTGTAGCCTTTGGGGGAATATATTAACCTTTCTACAACAGTTTACTAGCGTAGAAAATTCACAAAATGCGCAAATGGGGGTAAAAAAATGGGCGGGGCTTAGCAGAAATGGCCAACAATTTTACTATAATTTACGCCAGTAACTGATGTAAATTATAGCAGAAATCTATATGTATAGTGCGGCCCATATTTATCTCTGGGGGGCGTAACAAGGCAAAGGTCCGTGCCAGACCCATACCTCCCCCCAATCAGACTGTATGCCCCCCCAATCAGACAATAAAATACATTTTAAAAATGTACTTTAAATGTACATTAGGCCGCAGCATGTAGAAAGTACTGATGACAGGCCGCGTTGCAGCTAAAAGATGCGACACATTTTAAGAGTCGTTCGCCTGTTAACCCCTACCCGCACGAGGAAGTAACTGTACGTCATCGCGGGAGGTCACTTCCCGCACGAGGACGTACAGTTACTGCGTTTTTCCTGGTGCACACTGTCGGTGACAGTGTGCACCGGGAACCGGGAGGTCAGCTGTCGCCGACAGCTGACACTCCCCTCTTGCCGGCCAGCGGTCCTTTGCCGCTGATTTAGGCGAATCAACCCTTTAAATTCGGCGATCGGTTGCAATCGCCGAATTTTGGGGGTTTCTAACATATCGGCAGATCCCGGTCGGAAATCGCGGGGTTTGCCAATAGTTAGTATGGCAAACTGAAGCCAAACAATGGCTTCCGTGTCTGCCATGGACGGAAGCCCATCAGGACCAACCTTCGGCTGGTCCTGATAGGCTTCCTGTCAGAGTGACTGGAAGTCACTGTGTCGTTCCCGATGCACACTGTCGGCGACAAGGTGTGCATCGAGAACTTGGAGATCAGCTGTCCCCGACAGCTGACACTTCAGTGTTGCCGATCAGTGGCTTATCGCCGCTGATTTCGGCAATTAACCCGTTACATGCGGGGCTCGATTGCGATCTCCGCATGTAGCGGGTTTGTAGCGCATCAGCAGCCCCCATGCAATCGTGGGGGCTGCTGATGCTTGTGATGGCACCCGGGGGCCAGACAACGGCCCCCAGGTCTGCCATGTATGTCAGCCTATGAGGATCAGCCTCTGCTGATCCTCGTAGACCAACTGTCAGAGTAACTGTGACGTCACACTGACAGTTGGAGTACCTCACACTACCTAGGTATTGTAATGTATTCTAGCAGCGATCAGAGCTGCAGGTCAAAAAATAAAGTGTAAAAAGTAAAAGAAAAGTTAATAAACAAAAATATAAAGTGTAAAAAGTAAAAAAAAGTTAATAAAAATGTTTTATAAAAGTGTAAAAATAAGTCATTTATTATAGGTAAAAAATTAAACCGTTAAAAAAGAAAAGTACACATATTTGGTATCACCGTGTTCGTAACGACCCAAACTATGAAACTATAATGCTCACTATACCCCTAGAAAAATTCCTTGAGGGGTGTAGTTTCCAAAATAGGGTCACTTTTGGGGGGTTTCCACTGTTTTGGTCCCTCCGGGGCGTTGCAAACCCGACATGGCACTGAAAACCAATCCAGCAAAATCTGCGCTCCAAAATCAAAAAGGCGCTCCTTCCCTCCTGAGCCCTGCTGTGGGTCCAAACATCAGTTTACGACCACATATGTGGTATTGCCGTAATCGGGATAAATTGCTTTACAAATGTTGGGGTGCTTTTTCTCCTTTTTTCCTTGTAAAAATGAAAAAATTCTATGTTTCCACCGAAAAATAGGTGATTTTCATCTTCACAGACTAATTCCACTAAATTCTGCAAAAAAACTGTGAGTTCAAAATGCTAACTATACCCCTAGAAAAATGCCTTGAGGGTGTAGTTTCCAAAATGGGGTCACTTTTTGGGGGTTTCGACTGTTTAGGTACCACAAGACCTCCTCAAACCTGACATGGTGCCTAAAATGTATTCCTAAAAAACAGAGGCCCCAAAATCTACTGGGTGCTCCTTTGCTTCTGAGGCCGGTGCTTCAGTCCATTAGGACACTAGGGCCACATGTTGGATATTTCTAAAATCTGCAGAATCTGGGCAATAAATATTGAGTTGCGTTTCTCTGGTAAAACCTTCTGTGTTACAGATTTTTTTTTATTACAAATAAATTTCTGCAAAAAAAATGACATTTTTAATTTCACCTCTACTTTGCCTTAATTCCTGTGAAACGCCTAAAGGGTTAAAATACTTTCTGAATGTGGTTTTGAATACCTTGAGGGGTGCAGTTTTCAAAATGGGGTGATTTATGGGGACTTTCTAATATGGAACGCCCTCAAAACCACTTCAGAACTGAACTGGTCCCTGAAAAAATGGCCTATTGAAATTTTCTTGAAAATATGAGAAATTGCTGCTAAAGTTCTAAGCCTTGTAACCACTGGCGTAGCTATAGGGGTCGCAATTGCGACCGGGCCCCGAAGCCAGGGGGGCCCACGGTCCCCCGCACCACATCAATAAAAAGTTACTATAGTAACTCGGGCCGCGGGCCCCTGTTACTATAGTAACATACTTTACTTACCTTCCTGGTTCCGGTTGGCAGCGGAGGTCCTGACGTCAAGCGCTGTGCGCAGCGCATGACGTCACAGCGCTATGCGCCGCGCACAGCATCGAGACGACAGAACTCCCGCCGCGGCCGAAGAGGAAGGTAAGGTTAGCCCTGACTGGCGGGGTCCGACTCCCGGGACCCGCCAATCAGCTGTTTTGAAGGGGCCGCAGCACTCGTACGAGAGCTGCTCCCCTTCATTCCTGTCACACTGTGAATCGGTGTCGGCGATTCACAGTGTGGGGCGAGTAGTGAAATGAAGGGAAAGCAGCTCTCGTACGAGTGCTGCGGCCCCTTCAAAACAGCTGATTTGCGGGTCCCGGGAGACACATCAGCTATTGATGGCCTATCCTGAGGATAGGCCATCAATGTTTAGGGACTGCACAACCCCTAAGCCTACGATGTAGCAGGCTTAGGGGGCCCATGAGACAGGATCACAGATTGTGTGATCCTGTCTGCTGGGCCCTGTATCTAAGCCAATCACATGGTAGGCTTAGATACATAGCCCATGCGTGATCCTGGCTGCTGGGCCCTGTATCTAAGCCAATCACATGGCTTAGATACATGGCCCATGTGTGATCCTGTCTGATGGGCCCTGTATCTAAGCCAATCACATGGCACTTTAGGAGCACGTCGGATATGTTCCACAGAATCAGCCTTTGAGAATCAGGCCGTTGACCTCTCAAACAGGTTTCGTGCTAGAGGGTACAAATCTATGGATATTGAGCAAGGATACATGAGAGCTAAAAATACGCAACGAAGTGACCTACTTATACCTAAATTCAAGAAAAAGAACAGTAATGAAGAGGTGAGGTTCATCACTGGATATCATGCCCAATGGAGAGAAATGAAATCGATTTTTGAGAGGTTCTGGCCAATACTCCACACTGATATGGATCTGAGTGTAGCGCTATCAGATTATCCCCTTATGACTTCACGTAGATCACGTAATCTAAGGGATATATTAGTCAAGAGTCATTATGTAGCTCCTACCTCAGGATTTATATTCAATTCCAAAGGACCAAAGTGGGGTTCATACCCCTGTGGTGACTGTGGGGCATGTTCCCTTATGACTAGATCTCTAGATTTCAGTGACTCTTCTGGGTCAAGACAATATAAGATCTGTCACAACATCACTTGTCGTTCAACTGCTGTGGTTTATTATGCCATCTGTCCATGTCGACTGATATATGTGGGTCTCACTTCTAGAGAACTCCGTGTGAGGATCCTTGAACATGTAAGGGACATAAAGGGCGCTATGAAAACTGATGATCCTGAAAAGTTAAGCAAACTGAAACTGATACCTCGTCATTTTCGTGACCATCACCAAGGTAATTGGAGACTTCTCACCTTCAGGGGTATTGATAAGATCTCCCTAGGAAATAGAGGGGGTAATATTCAGAGAATCCTTGCCCAACGTGAATGCAAATGGATAGTGAAACTACAAACCGTTTTTCCTAAGGTTCTTCATGAAATGATTAGTTTCGCTCCATTTTTATAAATCTCGTGTAGGTGCCAACCTCTGTTATGTTTTATCCTTTTGTGTGTAGGGAGGATTTATTATTTAACTTCTGCTTGCTTGTCTTTTCAGAGTGGACTGTACCGGTTATATTGGAGGCGCATGAGGTGCATGGCTATATTGAGGTGCATGGCTATATTGAGGTGTATGGCTATATTGAGGTGTATGGCTATATTGAGGTGCATGGCTATATTGAGGTGCATGGCTATATTGAGGTGCATGGCTATATTGAGGTGTATGGCTATATTTAGGTGTATGGCTATACTGAGGTGCATGGCTATATTGAGGTGCATGGCTATATTGAGGTGTATGGCTATATTGAGGTGTATGGCTATATTGAGGTGTATGGCTATATTGAGGTGTATGGCTATATTGAGGTGCATGGCTATATTGAGGTGTATGGCTATATTGAGGTGTATGGCTATATTGAGGTGTATGGCTATATTGAGGTGCATGGCTATATTGAGGTGCATGGCTATATTGAGGTGTATGGCTATATTGAGGTGTATGGCTATATTGAGGTGTATGGCTATATTGAGGTGCATGGCTATATTGAGGTGTATGGCTATATTGAGGTGTATGGCTATATTGAGGTGTATGGCTATATTGAGGTGTATGGCTATATTGAGGTGCATGGCTATATTGAGGTGCATGGCTATATTGAGGTGTATGGCTATATTGAGGTGTATGGCTATATTGAGGTGTATGGCTATATTGAGGTGTATGGCTATATTGAGGTGCATGGCTATATTTAGGTGTATGGCTATATTGAGGTGCATGGCTATATTGAAGTGCATGGCTATACTGAGGTGTATGGCTATATTGAGGTGCATGGCTATATTGAGGTGCATGGCTATATTGAGGTGCATGGCTATATTGAGGTGCATGGCTATATTGAGGTGCATGGCTATATTGAGGTGTATGGCTATACTGAGGTGTATGGCTATATTGAGGTGCATGGCTATATTGAGGTGTATGGCTATATTGAGGTGTATGGCTATATTGAGGTGTATGGCTATATTGAGGTGTATGGCTATATTGAGGTGTATGGCTATATTGAGGTGCATGGCTATATTGAGGTGTATGGCTATATTGAGGTGTATGGCTATATTGAGGTGTATGGCTATATTGAGGTGTATGGCTATATTGAGGTGTATGGCTATATTGAGGTGTATGGCTATATTGAGGTGCATGGCTATATTGAGGTGTATGGCTATATTGAGGTGCATGGCTATATTGAGGTGTATGGCTATATTGAGGTGCATGGCTATACTGAGGTGCATGGCTATATTGAGGTGAATGGCTATATTGAGGTGTATGGCTATATTGAGGTGCATGGCTATATTGAGGTGTATGGCTATATTGAGGTGTATGGCTATATTGAGGTGCATGGCTATATTGAGGTGTATGGCTATATTGAGGTGTATGGCTATATTGAGGTGCATGGCTATATTGAGGTGCATGGCTATATTGAGGTGTATGGCTATATTGAGGTGTATGGCTATATTGAGGTGTATGGCTATATTGAGGTGTATGGCTATATTGAGGTGCATGGCTATATTGAGGTGTATGGCTATATTGAGGTGTATGGCTATATTGAGGTGTATGGCTATATTGAGGTGTATGGCTATATTGAGGTGCATGGCTATATTGAGGTGCATGGCTATATTGAGGTGTATGGCTATATTGAGGTGTATGGCTATATTGAGGTGTATGGCTATATTGAGGTGCATGGCTATATTTAGGTGTATGGCTATATTGAGGTGCATGGCTATATTGAAGTGCATGGCTATACTGAGGTGTATGGCTATATTGAGGTGCATGGCTATATTGAGGTGTATGGCTATACTGAGGTGTATGGCTATATTGAGGTGCATGGCTATATTGAGGTGTATGGCTATATTGAGGTGCATGGCTATATTTAGGTGTATGGCTATATTGAGGTGCATGGCTATATTGAAGTGCATGGCTATACTGAGGTGTATGGCTATATTGAGGTGCATGGCTATATTGAGGTGTATGGCTATACTGAGGTGTATGGCTATATTGAGGTGCATGGCTATATTGAGGTGTATGGCTATATTGAGGTGTATGGCTATATTGAGGTGTATGGCTATATTGAGGTGTATGGCTATATTGAGGTGTATGGCTATACTGAGGTGCATGGCTATATTGAGGTGCATGGCTATATTGAGGTGTATGGCTATATTGAGGTGTATGGCTATATTGAGGTGCATGGCTATATTGAGGTGCATGGCTATATTGAGGTGCATGGCTATATTGAGGTGTATGGCTATATTGAGGTGTATGGCTATATTGAGGTGCATGGCTATATTGAGGTGCATGGCTATATTGAGGTGCATGGCTATATTGAGGTGCATGGCTATATTGAGGTGTATGGCTATATTGAGGTGCATGGCTATATTGAGGTGTATGGCTATATTGAGGTCTATGGCTATATTGAGGTGTATGGCTATACGGAGGTGTATGGCTATATTGAGGTGTATGGCTATATTGAGGTGCATGGCTATATTGAGGTGTATGGCTATATTGAGGTGTATGGCTATATTGAGGTGTATGGCTATACGGAGGTGTATGGCTAGATTGAGGTGTATGGCTATACTGAGGTGTATGGCTATATTGAGGTGCATGGCTATATTGAGGTGTATGGCTATACTGAGGTGTATGGCTATATTGAGGTGCATGGCTATATTGAGGTGCATGGCTATATTGAGGTGTATGGCTATACTGAGGTGCATGGCTATATTGAGGTGTATGGCTATATTGAGGTGCATGGCTATATTGAGGTGCATGGCTATACTGAGGTGTATGGCTATACTGAGGTGTATGGCTATATTGAGGTGTATGGCTATATTGAGGTGTATGGCTATACTGAGGTGTATGGCTATATTGATGTGCATGGCTATATTGAGGTGCATGGCTATATTGAGGTGTATGGCTATATTGAGGTGTATGGCTATACTGAGGTGCATGGCTATATTGAGGTGCATGGCTATATTGAGGTGTATGGCTATATTGAGGTGTATGGCTATATTGAGGTGTATGGCTATATTGAGGTGCATGGCTATATTGAGGTGTATGGCTATATTGAGGTTTATGGCTATATTGAGGTGCATGGCTATATTGAGGTGTATGGCTGTATTGAGGTGCATGGCTATATTGAGGTGTATGGCTATATTGAGGTGCATGGCTATATTGAGGTGCATGGCTGTATTGAGGTGCATGGCTATACTGAGGTTTATGGCTATATTGAGGTGTATGGCTATATTGAGGTGCATGGCTATATTGAGGTGCATGGCTATACTGAGGTGTATGGCTATACTGAGGTGTATGGCTATATTGAGGTGTATGGCTATATTGAGGTGTATGGCTATACTGAGGTGTATGGCTATATTGATGTGCATGGCTATATTGAGGTGTATGGCTATATTGAGGTGTATGGCTATATTGAGGTGCATGGCTATACTGAGGTGTATGGCTATATTGAGGTGCATGGCTATATTGAGTTGTATGGCTATATTGAGGTGTATGGCTATATTGAGGTGCATGGCTATACTGAGGTGCATGGCTATATTGAGGTGCATGGCTATATTGAGGTGCATGGCTATACTGAGGTGTATGGCTATATTGAGGTGCATGGCTATATTGAGTTGTATGGCTATATTGAGGTGTATGGCTATATTGAGGTGCATGGCTATACTGAGGTGCATGACTATACTGAGGTGTATGGCTATATTGAGGTGTATGGCTATATTGAGGTGCATGGCTATATTGAGGTGTATGGCTATATTGAGGTGTATGGCTATATTGAGGTGCATGGCTATATTGAGGTGCATGGCTATACTGAGGTGTATGGCTATATTGATGTGCATGGCTATATTGAGGTGTATGGCTATATTGAGGTGTATGGCTATATTGAGGTGCATGGCTATACTGAGGTGTATGGCTATATTGAGGTGCATGGCTATATTGAGGTGCATGGCTATATTGAGGTGTATGGCTATATTGAGGTGAATGGCTATACTGAGGTGTATGGCTATATTGAGGTGCATGGCTATATTGAGGTGCATGGCTATACTGAGGTGTATGGCTATATTGAGGTGCATGGCTATATTGAGTTGTATGCCTATATTGAGGTGTATGGCTATATTGAGGTGCATGGCTATACTGAGGTGCATGACTATACTGAGGTGTATGGCTATATTGAGGTGTATGGCTATATTGAGGTGCATGGCTATATTGAGGTGTATGGCTATATTGAGGTGCATGGCTATACTGAGGTGCATGGCTATATTGAGGTGTATGGCTATATTGAGGTGTATGGCTATATTGAGGTGTATGGCTATATTGAGGTGCATGGCTATATTGAGGTGCATGGCTATATTGAGGTGTATGGCTATATTGAGGTGTATGGCTATATTGAGGTGCATGGCTATACTGAGGTGCATGGCTATATTGAGGTGCATGGCTATATTGAGGCGCATGGCTATATTGAGGTGCATGGCTATATTGAGGTGCATGGCTATATTGAGGTGCATGGCTATATTGAGGTGTATGGCTATATTGAGGTGCATGGCTATATTGAGGTGCATGGCTATATTGAGGTGTATGGCTATACTGAGGTGTATGGCTATATTGAGGTGCATGGCTATATTGAGGTGCATGGCTATATTGAGGTGTATGGCTATACTGAGGTGTATGGCTATATTGAGGTGTATGGCTATATTGAGGTGTATGGCTATATTGAGGTGTATGGCTATATTGAGGTGCATGGCTATATTGAGGTGTATGGCTATATTGAGGTGCATGGCTATATTGAGGTGTATGGCTATATTGAGGTGCATGGCTATATTGAGGTGCATGGCTATATTGAGGTGTATGGCTATATTGAGGTGCATGGCTATATTGAGGTGTATGGCTATACTGAGGTGCATGGCTATATTGAGGTGCATGGCTATATTGAGGTGTATGGCTATACTGAGGTGCATGGCTATATTGAGGTGCATGGCTATATTGAGGTGTATGGCTATATTGAGGTGTATGGCTATATTGAGGTGTATGGCTATATTGAGGTGCATGGCTATATTGAGGTGTATGGCTATATTGAGGTGCATGGCTATATTGAGGTGCATGGCTATATTGAGGTGTATGGCTATACTGAGGTGCATGGCTATATTGAGGTGTATGGCTATATTGAGGTGTATGGCTATATTGAGGTGCATGGCTATATTGAGGTGTATGGCTATATTGAGGTGCATGGCTATATTGAGGTGCATGGCTATATTGAGGTGCATGGCTATATTGAGGTGTATGGCTATATTGAGGTGTATGGCTATATTGAGGTGCATGGCTATATTGAGGTGTATGGCTATATTGAGGTGCATGGCTATATTGAGGTGCATGGCTATATTGAGGTGCATGGCTATATTGAGGTGTATGGCTATATTGAGGTGTATGGCTATATTGAGGTGCATGGCTATATTGAGGTGCATGGCTATATTGAGGTGCATGGCTATATTGAGGTGTATGGCTATACTGAGGTGTATGGCTATATTGAGGTGTATGGCTATATTGAGGTGTATGGCTATATTGAGGTGTATGGCTATACTGAGGTGTATGGCTATACTGAGGTGCATGGCTATATTGAGGTGCATGGCTATATTGAGGTGCATGGCTATATTGAGGTGTATGGCTATATTGAGGTGTATGGCTATATTGAGGTGCATGGCTATATTGAGGTGCATGGCTATATTGAGGTGCATGGCTATATTGAGGTGTATGGCTATATTGAGGTGCATGGCTATATTGAGGTGTATGGCTATACTGAGGTGTATGGCTATATTGAGGTGTATGGCTATACTGAGGTGTATGGCTATATTGAGGTGCATGACTATATTGAGGTGCATGGCTATATTGAGGTGCATGGCTATATTGAGGTGTATGGCTATATTGAGGTGCATGGCTATATTGAGGTGTATGGCTATATTGAGGTGCATGGCTATATTGAGGTGCATGGCTATATTGAGGTGTATGGCTATATTGAGGTGTATGGCTATATTGAGGTGCATGGCTATATTGAGGTGTATGGCTATATTGAGGTGTATGGCTATATTGAGGTGCATGGCTATATTGAGGTGTATGGCTATATTGAGGTGTATGGCTATATTGAGGTGCATGGCTATATTGAGGTGTATGGCTGCATCGAAGGCACATTACGGAAGACATCTTATGTGTTTTGATACTAATGTGGTTTCGTTGTTTACATCATTAGGTTACATTTGCAATATAATGTTTGGTTCTTTAACCTGTCTTCTCTTTGATTCTGTGGCTATAGAGGGAAGGGGTTAACCTGTCTTCTTTTTGATTCTGTGGCTATAGAGGGAAGGGGTTAACCTTTCTTCTTTTTGATTCTGTGGCTATAGAGGGAAGGGGTTAACCTTTCTTCTTTTTTATTCTGTGGCTATAGAGGGAAGGGGTTAACCTTTCTTCTTTTTGATTCTGTGGCTATAGAGGGAAGGGGTTAACCTTTCTTCTTTTTGATTCTGTGGCTATAGAGGGAAGGGGTTAACCTTTCTTCTTTTTGATTCTGTGGCTATAGAGGGAAGGGGTTAACCTTTCTTCTTTTTGATTCTGTGGCTATAGAGGGAAGGGGTTAACCTTTCTTCTTTTTGATTCTGTGGCTATAGAGGGAAGGGGTTAACCTTTCTTCTTTTTGATTCTGTGGCTATAGAGGGAAGGGGTTAACCTGTCTTCTTTTTGATTCTGGGGCTATAGAGGGAAGGGGTTAACCTTTCTTCTTTTTGATTCTGTGGCTATAGAGGGAAGGGGTTAACCTTTCTTCTTTTTGATTCTGTGGCTATAGAGGGAAGGGGTTAACCTGTCTTCTCTTTGATTCTGTGGCTATAGAGGGAAGGGGTTAACCTTTCTTCTTTTTGATTCTGTGGCTATAGAGGGAAGGGGTTAACCTGTCTTCTTTTTGATTCTGTGGCTATAGAGGGAAGGGGTTAACCTTTCTTCTTTTTGATTCTGTGGCTATAGAGGGAAGGGGTTAACCTGTCTTCTTTTTGATTCCGTGGCTATAGAGGGAAGGGGTTAACCTTTCTTCTCTTTGATTCTGTGGCTATAGAGGGAAGGGGTTAACCTTTCTTCTTTTTGATTCTGTGGCTATAGAGGGAAGGGGTTAACCTGTCTTCTCTTTGATTCTGTGGCTATAGAGGGAAGGGGTTAACCTTTCTTCTTTTTGATTCTGTGGCTATAGAGGGAAGGGGTTAACCTGTCTTCTTTTTGATTCTGTGGCTATAGAGGGAAGGGGTTAACCTTTCTTCTTTTTGATTCTGTGGCTATAGAGGGAAGGGGTTAACCTGTCTTCTTTTTGATTCCGTGGCTATAGAGGGAAGGGGTTAACCTTTCTTCTCTTTGATTCTGTGGCTATAGAGGGAAGGGGTTAACCTTTCTTCTTTTTGATTCTGTGGCTATAGAGGGAAGGGGTTAACCTTTCTTCTTTTTGATTCTGTGGCTATAGAGGGAAGGGGTTAACCTGTCTTCTCTTTGATTCTGTGGCTATAGAGGGAAGGGGTTAACCTGTCTTCTCTTTGATTCTGTGGCTATAGAGGGAAGGGGTTAACCTTTCTTCTTTTTGATTCTGTGGCTATAGAGGGAAGGGGTTAACCTTTCTTCTTTTTGATTCTGTGGCTATAGAGGGAAGGGGTTAACCTGTCTTCTCTTTGATTCTGTGGCTATAGAGGGAAGGGGTTAACCTTTCTTCTTTTTGATTCTGTGGCTATAGAGGGAAGGGGTTAACCTTTCTTCTTTTTGATTCTGTGGCTATAGAGGGAAGGGGTTAACCTTTCTTCTCTTTGATTCCGTGGCTATAGAGGGAAGGGGTTAACCTTTCTTCTTTTTAATTCTGTGGCTATAGAGGGAAGGGGTTAACCTGTCTTCTCTTTGATTCCGTGGCTATAGAGGGAAGGGGTTAACCTTTCTTCTTTTTGATTCCGTGGCTATAGAGGGAAGGGGTTAACCTTTCTTCTTTTTGATTCTGTGGCTATAGAGGGAAGGGGTTAACCTTTCTTCTTTTTGATTCTGTGGCTATAGAGGGAAGGGGTTAACCTTTCTTCTTTTTGATTCTGTGGCTATAGAGGGAAGGGGTTAACCTGTCTTCTCTTTGATTCTGTGGCTATAGAGGGAAGGGGTTAACCTTTCTTCTTTTTGATTCTGTGGCTATAGAGGGAAGGGGTTAACCTTTCTTCTTTTTGATTCTGTGGCTATAGAGGGAAGGGGTTAACCTGTCTTCTCTTTGATTCTGTGGCTATAGAGGGAAGGGGTTAACCTGTCTTCTCTTTGATTCTGTGGCTATAGAGGGAAGGGGTTAACCTTTCTTCTTTTTGATTCTGTGGCTATAGAGGGAAGGGGTTAACCTTTCTTCTTTTTGATTCTGTGGCTATAGAGGGAAGGGGTTAACCTGTCTTCTCTTTGATTCTGTGGCTATAGAGGGAAGGGGTTAACCTTTCTTCTTTTTGATTCTGTGGCTATAGAGGGAAGGGGTTAACCTTTCTTCTTTTTGATTCTGTGGCTATAGAGGGAAGGGGTTAACCTTTCTTCTCTTTGATTCCGTGGCTATAGAGGGAAGGGGTTAACCTTTCTTCTTTTTGATTCTGTGGCTATAGAGGGAAGGGGTTAACCTTTCTTCTTTTCGATTCCGTGGCTATAGAGGGAAGGGGTTAACCTGTCTTCTCTTTGATTCCGTGGCTATGCGATGATCGCATTAGGTATCAGTAGCGATATTTCTGTCCATGGTCTGGTATAGGTTTCCTTGGAGTGGATTGCTTTTATATCCTGGAATTTCATGGATGCGTCACTACATTGATGGATGTTTTGCTCTAACACGCTTTTGATCATCATATGCTTCTTTCTATTCATGTGTCTTCTTCACTTTTTCTTTATTATTTGTATTATCTTTCTTGATTCTACACTATTGTGCTTTAATTGCACTCTTATTATCATATATTATATATTTCTTTCACACTCACATTTTTTTGTGACCTCTCTGGTCCGTTCATACATATGTATCTATCTTTATTTCATTTTTGGCTATATGTGTATGCTTATGGCCATATATACACATTAGTGTTGATGCACGTTTATAATTTGTAATATATAGGATCATTTTGTCTTTATATACATTTACTTTAAATGCGCATTCTTTCATACATCTACTTGTTTGTCATGGATGCATTTAAACCACTTATGTCACTTTCACAATTTATATTATTATTTTTACACTTTTTTCTTTCATTCATATTTTTTTTAAATTTTTTTTTTCTTTCATTCATATACTTGTATCCATCTAACTAATCAGGTATGATGTTTGGTCATATATATATACATCATATATATAAATATCTTTGACTGGTGTGCACAGTGGGCTCCTAGGCATGCATTGGGTCCCCCTCTGTACACTTTGTTCATCTATATTATTGCATGATATGTTGTTGCCTTTATTTGATCTTTCGGAATCAATGTGTGATTTATGTGATATCCGTACATTTCAAGATGTCTAGATATGCTCTCATCTACAATGTTTTTGCTATGTAGTAAACATGTATAAATATATTCTAACTGTTAATAGCGCTCCTGTATACATACCGCTTTCCATTCTTGGATATGGGCAATTGCGGCAGCCTTGCCCTATTCCAAGATGGATGCGGTGGTCTGTGGTTGTTGTGCGCATGCGCGGGGCGGGGGGCCGTTCATCACGTAGTTCACGGCGCAACATGGACTTGGGCTCTGTGCAGTTGCGCACTGCTCACTTCCGGACGCCGTGCACTGCGTGATTGAGGTGCCGCCTCTCCTCGTGCAGGCGCCAGCTGAACATCCTATGGACAAGTAAGTGAGGTGCACCGTTCAGCTGTGTACCCCTTATTTAAACCCTCTGATCACACTCTTTCAGCACCCCCTGACGAAGCCAGGTGCGAAACGCGCGTTGGGGTGTTCTGACAGTGTTGTGGCAGTGGATTGGCGCATGGTGGGTCTTTTGGTTTGCGTATCTTGAGGTCTCAATGAGTTTCTTCTCTATGACTGTGACTTTACAATTGTTGTGGCCATTCTATAGGCCCTTGTGATGGTGATTATTATCAGTATACATACTTTATAGTCGTTGATATTGGTATACTACCATTGTTTGCCCTGCCTCATATACAACACTGTCTTCTGTGTACTGTTGTACATTGTTTTTATGGGTGGTCATTTTTAAATTGTCTTGATCATCTGTGCTGTCTGTCCTTAATAAAGTATTTTTGTATTTTTTCTAAGATACGTTTGATCTTGTCTCATTATAGCATATGGGGTTAACTTTTTGGTGTTTACTATGCATGGGGTCCCATATATGCAACTTTATTCATTGATATATGACCTTGAATTTATAGGTATTCTTGTTTTGGCTTAATTATTGTCTTCTAGAATGTGCTGGAGGGGATGCGGACTCATGGGATCTCTACTACATATGTGGTGGTCGTGCCCTATTATAGCTTCTGTATGGATAAAGACATTTCATCTAATATCAGAGGTATCAGACTTCACGGTTAATCTTAATCCTTCTCTAGCATTACTAGATATCTTGCTTGAAGACATCCCACCGGACAAGAGATTGGTCACACATCATATTCTAATCGCTACTAGACTAACTATAGCTCAGGCATGGAAATCCCCTAAATCTCCTAATATTGCTGAAGTCATTCGGAGGGTCAATATGAATTGTCATTATGAAACATCAGTATTATCACAAGCTCAGACTCATCACCGTACGAGGAAGTTATGGGAACGGTGGTTACATTCTAAACATTTCAAATGAAATGTTAAATACTTTTGTGTCAAAAAAGACAAAGTATAGACGGTATGAAACCTTTATTGGCTGACCATAGAAGTTCTATATGAGGCTTTCAGAGCGCAGAGGCTCCTTCTTCAGGCAGTTTACAAATGAATGACTTAGAAAAAAGCCCAACATTTAGATGTTACACAAAGACAATTAGTACATGAAGTGATACATCATTAAGATAAGCCGGGGCAATAAAACTGAGGCTATAGGGGTGATGACTTAGGAGATCAGGGATCTGGAGGATGGAGGATGTGACGTGTGTCCATGTAGTGGCTCATAAATCCTGGGGTTAGATTGAGGCCTTGTGTCAATGACTGGAATTTTATCATCATCTTCAATTCCCAAATTTTTCTTTCTCTGTTGTTTTTAAAATGACCCTTCAGAATGAGGACCTTTAAATCTGCCAAACTGTGGTCAGGTCCAGAGAAGTGTTTTCCCCCCACGGGTGTATCCACCTCCTGTTTTATTGTATGTCTGTGAAGATTCATCCTGGTTTGTAGCTTTTGTATTGTTTCTCCAATGTAGATTCCTTTATTGATGCCCCTTGTACACAGGATCATGTACACTACATTGGAGGATGTACAGGAGAACGTGCCAGGGATTTTATAGTCCTGCTGTGTGTTTGGTATCTGGATGGTGTTTGATGACCAGATGTTGGTACAGGTCTTGCATTTTCTACTGTTGCAAGGAAAAGTGCCAGTCTCTGATGGTGGTGAGAGGCACCAGTCTCTGATGGTGGTGAGAGGCACCAGTCTCTGATGGTGGTGAGAGGCACCAGTCTCTGATGGTGGTGAGAGGCACCAGTCTCTGATGGTGGTGAGAGGCACCAGTCTCTGATGGTGGTGAGAGGCACCAGTCTCTGATGGTGGTGAGAGGCACCAGTGTCTGATGGTGGTGAGAGGCACCAGTCTCTGATGGTGGTGAGAGGCACCAGTCTCTGATGGTGGTGAGAGGCACCAGTCTCTGATGGTGGTGAGAGGCACCAGTCTCTGATGGTGGTGAGAGGCACCAGTCTCTGATGGTGGTGAGAGGCACCAGTCTCTGATGGTGGTGAGAGGCACCAGTCTCTGATGGTGGTGAGAGGCACCAGTCTCTGATGGTGGTGAGAGGCACCAGTCTCTGATGGTGGTGAGAGGCACCAGTCTCTGATGGTGGTGAGAGGGACTTCTGAGCAGGAGATTCCTTAGGTTTGGTGGCTGTTTGTAGGCAAGGAGTGGTAAATCTGGGAATATTTCCTTCAGTTTATTGTCTTTGTTAAATATAGGTTGGAGATCAGCAGCAATTCAGCAACATTTCAAATGAAACCACCAGATTGTTGTGTGGAGGGGTACTCCTTCCCGGGAGGCACTGTTTATTTCCTTCTTTGTTTATTTTTATTTTCACGTTTGTATTTACATGTAACAATGACAGATCTCGAAATGTTTAGAGATCTTTACATACATGTTATGTTTTTGTTTTTTGAAAATTCAAATAAAAATCTATTGAAATTAGAATTCGTTTTGAATTATAATTGTTTTTCTTTTGATGGCAAATTCTATGGCCAGACTCGTGAACGGCCATGGGATCCTCCTGTGCACCATCTTACGCCTGTTTACAGCTGGGATGGTGGGAAGAATTTATAGTATACCCACAACCCCTCTTCAGAAAATGTGCCTCTGCTTGGCTTAGATATATGGATGATATTCTCTTATGTTGGAAGGGGTCATTGGATTCATTGGAAAGTTTTATCAAGGATCTGAATATCAATAAACTAAATATCCTCCTGACCTTTACTTATAGCGAAAACCATATTAGCTTCCTTGATCTTAACATCCATAGGGAGGGAAATAGATTAAAAACGACCACATATCGAAAACCAACATCAGGTTATACCCCATTAGCAGCAAGCAGTCACCATTTTCCCTCTCAAATTAAGGAGATCCCGATAAGTGAATTTCTTCGAATTCGTCATAATTGTACTGATTTCAAGGATTTCAAAAGTGAAGCACAAGATCTGTCATCTCGCTTTGAAAACAGGGGATACCCCAAAAAATTCATTAAGAAAGGATATAATAGGAATGAGTAAGGTTACTCCCAATATGGAATATGAAATTCATTGGGTGAATAAATAATGTCATATTCATTCCCTGTAATCCAGTGGGGGAAGTTGTCATGTATTTTTCTATGGGTGGTGGGGACTCGGGATCTGTTGCCCCTTTGGGCATGAGATCCCGCTCCTTGCCCCCCCCCCCCCTTGAATTTCTTGGCAACTCTTCCCATTTGTAACAGTTGTATATAAAAAAGTAACTACGAAATTAAGTAGTAAAATTGTTCTTACAAGATTCTATTATTATTATATTGATTGATGACTTTTTTGAGACATTTTTCGGGGTCAGTGGGGACTCGGGTCCTGATACCTTAATAGGCAAGGGTCCTCTCTCCCTGCTTCCCCTGGAGTGTCTCATGAATTTTATACATATATAGATTGGCATAAATTAAACAAATCTTATTTATTCAAATCTCTCTTCTACTTTGAAAAAATATTTATGAGGGATCAATTTATTCCATTCATGTATAAATAAATATATAAACTGATATCTAAAATGAGGCAGTGCGAATATTCTTTTGGAGGACTAATATTTGTCTGTAATTACTGTACTTTGGGAATTGACCTCAATTGTGTGGGGACGCACCACTGATTGTCCTCTCTATGAAAAGACTGAATAGATTTTATAAACATGAATTCATTGTTGGATCATAAAATTGTTTTCATTTGCTGTTAAAATTGATTGTTGTGTCTTATGAAAGATCTGCATACATTATTCATAGCAGTTTAGATTATCTCCATGGAAGATTACGTCTGTAACCTTGGAGCCAATGAATGCATTTTGGGACACTATAAATATAACGTATTTGGCAGCACTTGTCAAACAGCTCTGAGGAAATCCCGTTCAGGGATGAAACGCGTCAGCTGACCTAATCAGCAGGGCAGGTAGTGACGTCTAAACCCTGCCCTGTGAATCCCTGTCCAATGTTGGAGACACCACGTGGAAAGAGACATACCGTACAATTTTAAACTTACCTGGCTGCCGGCGTGCGGTCCTGCCTTGTCGGGTCCTGTGTCTCTCGGAGTGCAGTGGTGAATGCCCACGTATATCGAGGAGGAGAGCATTGGTTGATGTGATGGTGGAGATTTGGAGGCCTTAAATGAAACACATGGCCATATAAGTGAATATCACCTTGGTGAAGATTTTCAATTCCACCTGCTGGGCTGATTGCCCCTACGTATGGTTTCCTGGCACTCGCTGGATGTTTAAGGTAAAAACCTATAGGAGCTATAAAAGTGCTCTGCTCTAAAATTCAAGATTACGAGGGCTACATACTGACCCAAAGGGTCTATGAATAGACTACCTATCACTACCTATCACTACCTATCACTATAAGATCCCTATAAAAACCAAGGATCTGTTCATAGAAAGAGAGAAAAAAACACGCTGCAAAATGTATCCCCTGAATATAAGAGGACTATTTTCCTATGTTGAGAACTATATTGTATAAAAAGATTCTCTCCAAAACATCATTACCAACCACTTGAAATAGGAACTCTGGCCACTATTTGGATCAAACAATCTACATGGTTGAAAACCGCAAGTGTGAACACAACCCAGCGGTTTTCTTTTGTAATGTTTTTCTTTTCATAACTTTGTCAAAAAAATCTATATAATGAATGTTATTTCTCCATTAGGGGATCTGACTTATGCATAGAGGTGCCATTGTAGGTTCTCTTTTCCTGGCCAGGAGATTCTTTTAAACTTTTGTTGTATATATTAATATTGCCGGTATTATCTGGAATTGAAAATAAAGTATTTGGATAAATTTTTATCTAACCCAAGAGTGCCTCGTGATATCTCTTTTTTCAATAATCTTTATCAGAAATGGCCCCGTGCTATATTATATTGCAATTTGGGGTTCTTTAGGTATGGTTTAGTTATAACCACATCTTTTTTCTATACAAGTTATTTTGGAGGGTGCTTTTTTCCCTCCCTTTTTGTTTATATACCTTGAGAATTGAATTAACTATATTTTCTCTTTGGATTTGAGGGCGATCAGTGGTGTGTCCCCAGTATGGCTTATTGCCTAGATTTAGAGCTGGATGCTCGGATTGCTGCACTTTTGAATTGTGAAATGATTATACCTGGAGGCAAAACACAAGCAGGATCTTCCTCCGAAGGAGGGCTGGCCATGAAGCTACGCGACAGTGCATCGGCCTTAATATTTTTAGACCCAGCCCAATAGGTGACCAGAAAGTTGAATCTGGTAAAAAATAACGCCCATCGAGCTTGTCTCGGGTTTAGCCTCCGGGCAGATTCTAGGAAGACCAGATTCTTGTGGTCGGTAAGGATCGTTACCTGGTGCCTAGCCCCCTCCAGGAAGTGGCGCCACTCTTCAAATGCCCATTTAATGGCTAAGAGTTCGCGGTTGCCCACGTCATAGTTACTCTCAGTGGGCGAGAACTTCCTGGAGAAGTAGGCACAGGGACGGAGATGGGTGAGGGACCTGGTACCCTGGGACAAGACAGCCCCCACTCCCACCTCGGATGCGTCAACCTCCACGATAAATGGCTCCATTTGGTTGGGCTGAACCAGCACCGGGGCCGAGATAAACCTCAAAAGTCTGGACGGCCTCCGGAGGCCAGTGGAGGAGATCAGCACCTTTGCGAGTGAGGTCCGTAAGAGGCTTAGCGATGACCGAGAAGTTAGCAATAAATCTCCTGTAATAATTAGCGAACCCCAAGAAGCACTGTAACGCCTTCAGGGAGGCAGGTTGGACCCATTCCACCACAGCCTGGGCCTTGGCGGGGTCCATGCGGAATTCATGAGGAGTGAGGATTTGACCCAAAAATGGTATCTCCTGCACCCCAAACACACATTTTTCGGTCTTCGCAAACAGTTTGTTTTCCCGAAGGACCTGGATCACCTTCCTGACATGCTCAATGTGGGAGGACCAGTCCTTGGAAAACACAAGTATGTCATCAAGGTAATCATGTAATCATGTTTTCAGTACGGGACAGTAGTTCCACGGAGAGGCAGGGACTTCTAGCGTCGTACATAACTATGATGCTAGGAGCCCAGCTCCCTGCACTGAGTTCGGTCCGGGACTTCCGGCCGAAATACGTCCGTCCATTACGGACGTTAATGTGCTCGTGTGAACCCAGCCTTATGCAGGCAGCCTAGTAATACGGTGAGCAGCAGCGCCATCGTGTGGTCAATGCAGGGAAATGCACACTATATCTATTATATATTTTAGAAAGTTTGTTTGAAGCCCGATTGTGATACGCTAAGCAGCAGCGCCATCGTGTGGTCAATGCTGAGAAATCTCACTAAATTTAATGTAAGGCAGGCAGCCTAGTGATACTCTGAGCAGCAGCGCCATCGTGTGGTCAATGCTGGGAAATGCACGCTATATCTATATATTATATATTTTAGATTGAAGCCCGATTGTGATTCGCTAGGCAGCAGCGCCATCGTGTGGTCAATGCTGAGAAATCTCACTAAATTGAATGTAAGGCAGGCTGCCTAGTGATACGCTGAGCAGCAGCGCCATCATGTGGTCAATGTAGGGAAATGCACACTATATCTATATATTATATATTTGAGAAAGTTTGTTTGAAGCCCGATTGGGATTTATTCTAAGCAGCAGCGCCATCGTGTGGTCAATGTTGTGAAATCTCACTAAATTGAATGTAATGCAGGCAGCCTAGTGATATGCTGGGCAGCATCGCCATCGTGTGGTCAATGCAGGAAATGCACACTATATCTATATATTATATATTTTAGAAAGTTTGTGTGAAGCCCGATTGTGATATGTTAAGCAGCAGCGCCATCGTGTGGTCAATGCTGAGAAATCTCACTAAATTGGATGTAATGCAAGCAGCCTAGTGATACAGTGAGCAGCAGCGCCATCATGTGGTCAATGCTGGGAAATGCACACTATATCTATATATTATATATTTTAGAAAGTTTGTTTGAAGCCCGATTGTGATACGCTAAGCAGCAGCGCCATCGTGTGGTCAATGCTGAGAAATCTCACTAAATTGAATGTAATGCGGGCAGCCTAGTGATACGCTGAGCAGCAGCGCCATCGTGTGGTCAATGATGAGAAATGCACACTATATCTATATATTATGTATTTGATAAAGTTTGTTTGAAACCCGATTGGGATATGCTAAGCAGCAGCGCCATCGTGTGGTCAATGCAGGGAAATGCACACTATATCTATATATTATATATTTTAGAAAGTTTGTTTGAAGCCCGATTGGGATATGCTAAGCAGCAGCGCCATCGTGTGGTCAATGCTGAGAAATCTCACTAAATTTAATGTAATGCAGGTAGCCTAGTAATACGCTGAGCAGCAGCACCATCGTGTGGTCAATGCAGGGAAATGCACACTATATCTATTATATATTTTAGAAAGTTGGTTTGAAGCCCGATTGTGATAAGCTAAGCAGCAGCACCATCATGTGGTCAATGTAGGGAAATGCACACTATATATATATATTATATATTTTAGAAAGTTTGTTTGAAGACCGATTATGATACGCTGAGCAGCAGCAGCGCCATCATGTGGTCAATGTAGGCAAAAACGCACACTATATCTATATATAATATATTTTAGAAAGTTTGTTTGAAGACCGATTGTGATACGCTGAGCAGCAGCGCCATCGTGTGGTCAATGCTGAGAAATTTCACTAAGTTGAATGTAATGCAGGCAGCCTAGTAATACTCTGAGCAGCAGCGCCTTTGTGTGGTCAATGCTGGGAAATGCACGCTATATCTATATATTATATATTTTAGAAAGTTTGTTTGAAGCCCGATTGTGATTCGCTAGGCAGCAGCGCCATCGTGTGGTCAATGCTGAGAAATCTCACTAAATTGATTGTAATGCAGGCAGCCTAGTGATACGCTGAGCAGCAGCTTCGCCATCATGTGGTCAATGTTGGGAAATGCACACTACATCTATATTATATATTTTAGGAAGTTTGTTTGAAGCCCGATTGTGATACGCTAAGCAGCAGCGCCATCGTGTGGTCGATGCTGAGAAATCTCACTAAATTGGATGTAATGCAAGCAGCCTAGTGATACGGTGAGCAGCAGCGCCATCGTGTGGTCAATGCTGGGAAATGCACACTATATCTATATATTATATATTTTAGAAAGTTTGTTTGAAGCCCGATTGTGATACGCTAAGCAGCAGCGCCATCGTGTGGTCAATGCTGAGAAATCTCACTAAATTGAATGTAATGCAGGCAGCCTAGTGATACGCTGAGCAGCAGCGCCATCGTGTGGTCAATGCTGAGAAATCTCACTAAATTGAATGTAATGCAGGCAGCCTAGTGATACGCTGAGCAGCAGCAGCACCATCATGTGGTCAATGCTGGGTAATGTACACTATATCTATATATTATGTATTTGAGAAAGTTTGTTTGAAGCCCGATTGTGATACGCTAAGCAGCAGCGCCATCGTGTGGTCAATGCTGAGAAATCTCACTAAATTGAATGTAAGGCAGGCAGCCTAGTGATACGCTGAGCAGCAGCGCCATCGTGTGGTCAATGCTGAGAAATCTCACTAAATTTAATGTAAGGCAGGCTGCCTAGTGATACGCTGAGCAGCAGCGCCATCATGTGGTCAATGCTGGGTAATGTACACTATATCTATATATTATATATTTGAGAAAGTTTGTGTGAAGCCCGATTGTGATACGCTAAGCAGCAGCGCCATTGTGTGGTCAATGCTGAGAAATCTCACTAAACTGAATGTAATGCAGGCAGCCTAGTGATACGCTGAGCAGCAGCACCATCATGTGGTCAATGCTGGGAAATGCACACTATATCTATATATTATATATTTGAGAAAGTTTGTTTGAAGCCCGATTTGGATTTATTCTAAGCAGCAGCGCAATCGTGTGGTCAATGTTGAGAAATCTCACTAAATTGAATGTAATGCAGGCAGCCTTGTGATATGCTGGACAGCATCGCCATCGTGTGGCTATTGCTGGGAAACGCACACTATATCTATATATTATATATTTTAGAAAGTTTGTTTGAAGCCCGATTGTGATACGCTAAGCATCAGCGCCATCGTGTGGTCAATGCTGAGAAATCTCAATAAATTGGATGTAATGCGGGCATCCTAGTGATACGCTGAGCAGCAGCGCCATCGTGTGGTCAATGCTGAGAAATCTCACTAAATTGGATGTAAGGCAGGCAGCCTAGTGATACGCTGAGCAGCAGCGCCAACGTGTGGTCAATGAAGGGAAATGCACACTATATCTATATATTATATATTTTAGAAAGTTTGTTTGAAGCCCGATTGTGATACGCTAAGCAGCAGCGCCATCGTGTGGTCAATGCTGAGAAATCTCACTAAATTGAATGTAATGCAGGCAGCCTAGTGATACGCTGAGCAGCAGCGCCATCGTGTGGTCAACGCTGGGAAATGTACACTATATCTATATATTATATATTTTAGAAAGTTGGTTTGAAGCCCGATTGTGATACGCTAAGCAGCAGCGCCATCGTGTGGTCAATGCTGAGAAATCTCACTAAATTGAATGTAAGGCAGGCAGCCTAGTGATACGCTGAGCAGCAGCGCCATCGTGTGGTCAACGCTGGGAAATGTACACTATATCTATATATTATATATTTTAGAAAGTTGGTTTGAAGCCCGATTGTGATACGCTAAGCAGCAGCGCCATCGTGTGGTCAATGCTGAGAAATCTCACTAAATTGAATGTAATGCAAGCAGCCTAGTGATACGCTGAGCAGCAGCAGCGCCATCGTGCGGTCAATGCTGGGAAATGCACACTACATCTATATGATATATTGATACGCTGAGCAGCAGCGCCATCATGTGGTCAATGCTGGGAAATGCACACTATATCTATATATTACATATTTGAGAAAGTTTGTTTGAAGCCCGATTGGGATTTATTCTAAGCAGTAGCGCCATCGTCTGGTCAATGCTGAGAAATCTCACTAAATTGAATGTAATGCAGGCAGCCTAGTGATACGCTGAGCAGCAGCGCCATCGTGTGGTCAATGCAGGGAAATGCACACCATATCTATTATATATTTTAGAAAGTTTGTTTGAAGCCCGATTGTGAAACGCTAAGCAGCAGCTCCATCGTGTAGTCAATGCTGAGAAATCTCACTAAATTGAATGTAAGGCAGGCAGCCTAGTGATACGCTGAGCAGCAGCGCCATCGTGTGGTCAATGCTGGGAAATGCACACTATATCTATATATTATATATTTAAGAAAGTTTGTTTGAAGCCCGATTGGGATTTATTCTAAGCAGTAGCGCCATCGTGTGGTCAATGCTGAGAAAACTCACTAAATTGGATGTAATGCGGGCAGCCTAGTGATACGCGGAGCAGCAGCGCCATCGTGTGGTCAATGCAGGAAATGCACACTATATCTATATATTATATATTTGAGAAAGTTTGTTTGAAGCCCGATTTGGATTTATTCTAAGCAGCAGCGCCATCGGGTGGTCAATGCAGGGAAATGCACACCATATCTATTATATATTTTAGAAAGTTTGTTTGAAGCCCGATTGTGAAACGCTAAGCAGCAGCGCCATCGTGTGGTCAATGCTGAGAAATCTCACTAAATTGAATGTAATGCGGGCAGCCTAGTGATACGCTGAGCAGCAGCGCCATCGTGTGGTTAATGCAGGGAAATGCACACTATATCTATATATTATATATTTGAGAAAGTTTGTTTGAAGCCCGATTTGGATTTATTCTAAGCAGCAGCACCATCGGGTGGTCAATGCAGGGAAATGCACACCATATCTATTATATATTTTAGAAAGTTTGTTTGAAGCCCGATTGTGAAACGCTAAGCAGCAGCGCCATCGTGTGGTCAATGCTGAGAAATCTCACTAAATTGAATGTAATGCAGGCAGCCTAGTGATACGCTGAGCAGCAGCGCCATCGTGTGGTCAATGCAGGGAAATGCACACTATATCTATTATATATTTGAGAAAGTTTGTTTGAAGCCCGATTGTGATACGCTAAGCAGCAGCGCCATCGTGTGGTCAATGCTGGGAAATGCACACTATATCTATATATTATATATTTTAGAAAGTTTGTTTGAAGCCCGATTGTGATACTCTAAGCAGCAGCGCCATCGTGTGGTCAATGCTGAGAAATCTCACTAAATTGAATGTAATGCAGGCAGCCTAGTGATACGCTGAGCAGCAGCATCGCCATCATGTGGTCAATGTTGGGAAATGCACACTACATCTATATGATATATTTTAGGAAGTTTCTTGGAAGCCCGATTGTGATACGCTAAGCAGCAGCGCCATCATGTGGTCAATGCTGGGAAATGCACACTATATTTATATATTATATATTTGAGAAAGTTTGTTTGAAGCCCGATTGGGATTTATTCTAAGCAGCAGCGCCATCGTGTGGTCAATGCTGAGAAATCTCACTAAATTGAATGTAATGCAGGCAGCCTAGTGATACGCTGAGCAGCAGCGCCATCGTGTGGTCAATGCTGGGAAATGCACACTAGATCAATATATAATATATTTTAGAAAGTTTGTTTGAAGCCCGATTGTGATACGCTAAGCAGCAGCGCCATCGTGTGGTCAATGCTGAGAAATCTCACTAAATTGGATGTAATGCGGGCAGCCTAGTGATACGCTGAGCAGCAGCGCCATCGTGTGGTCAATGCTGAGAAATCTCACTAAACTGAATGTAATGCAGGCAGCCTAGTGATACGCTGAGCAGCAGCGCCATCATGTGGTCAATGCTGGGAAATGCACACTATATCTATATATTATATATTTTAGAAAGTTGGTTTGAAGCCCGATTGTGATACGCTAAGCAGCAGCGCCATCGTGTGGTCAATGCTGAGAAATCTCACTAAATTGAATGTAAGGCAGGCAGCCTAGTGATACGCTGAGCAGCAGCGCCATTGTGTGGTCAACGCTGGGAAATGTACACTATATCTATATATTATATATTTTAGAAAGTTGGTTTGAAGCCCGATTGTGATACGCTAAGCAGCAGCGCCATCGTGTGGTCAATGCTGAGAAATCTCACTAAACTGAATGTAATGCAGGCAGCCTAGTGATACGCTGAGCAGCAGCGCCATCATGTGGTCAATGCTGGGAAATGCACACTATATCTATATATTATATATTTGATAAAGTTTGTTTGAAGCCCGATTGGGATACGCTAAGCAGCAGCGCCATCGTGTGGTCAATGTTGAAAAATCTCACTAAATTGAATGTAAGGCAGGCAGCCTAGTGATACGCTGGGCAGCAGCACCATCGTGTGGTCAATGCAGGGAAATGTACATTATATCTATATATTATATATTTTAGAAAGTTGGTTTGAAGCCCGATTGTGATACGCTAAGCAGCAGCGCCATCATGTGGTCAATGCTGAGAAATCTCACTAAATTGGATGTAATGCAAGCAGCCTGGTGATACGGTGAGCAGCAGCGCCATCGTGTGGTCAATGCTGGGAAATGCACACTATATCTATATATTATATATTTTAGAAAGTTTGTTTGAAGCCCGATTGTGATACGCTAAGCAGCAGCGCCATCGTGTGGTCAATGCTGAGAAATCTCACTAAATTGAATGTAATGCAGGCAGCCTAGTGATACGCTGAGCAGCAGCAGCGCCATCATGTGGTCAATGTTGGGAAATGTACACTACATCTATATTATATATTTTAGGAAGTTTGTTTGAAGCCCGATTGTGATACGCTAAGCAGCAGCGCCATCGTGTGGTCAATGCTGAGAAATCTCACTAAATTGGATGTAATGCGGGCAGCCTAGTGATACGCTGAGCAGCAGCAGCGCCATCATGTGGTCAATGTTGGGAAATGTACACTACATCTATATTATATATTTTAGGAAGTTTGTTTGAAGCCCGATTGTGATACGCTAAGCAGCAGCGCCATCGTGTGGTCAATGCTGAGAAATCTCACTAAACTGAATGTAATGCAGGCAGCCTAGTGATACGCTGAGCAGCAGCGCCATCATGTGGTCAATGCTGGGAAATGCACACTATATCTATATATTATATATTTTAGAAAGTTTGTTTGAAGCCCGATTGTGATACGCTAAGCAGCAGCGCCATCATGTGTTCAATGCTGAGAAATCTCACTAAATTGAATATAAGGCAGGCAGCCTAGTGATATGCTGAGAAGCAGCGCCATCGTGTGGTCAATGCTGGGAAATGCACACTATATCTATATATTATATATTTTAGAAAGTTTGTTTGAAGCCCGATTGTGATACGCTAAGCAGCAGCGCCATCGTGTGGTCAATGCTGAGAAATCTCACTAAATTGAATGTAATGCAGGCAGCCTAGTGATACGCTGAGCAGCAGCAGCGCCATCATGTGGTCAATGTTGGGAAATGTACACTACATCTATATTATATATTTTAGGAAGTTTGTTTGAAGCCCGATTGTGATACGCTAAGCAGCAGCGCCATCGTGTGGTCAATGCTGAGAAATCTCACTAAATTGGATGTAATGCGGGCAGCCTAGTGATACGCTGAGCAGCAGCAGCGCCATCATGTGGTCAATGTTGGGAAATGTACACTACATCTATATTATATATTTTAGGAAGTTTGTTTGAAGCCCGATTGTGATACGCTAAGCAGCAGCGCCATCGTGTGGTCAATGCTGAGAAATCTCACTAAATTGAATATAAGGCAGGCAGCCTAGTGATATGCTGAGAAGCAGCGCCATCGTGTGGTCAATGCAGGGGAAATGTACACTTATGTGATTCCGCTGGAAAAAACGCAACTCATTAAAAATTTTAATCTTATACTTACCTAGAATTCTGTTTCTTTTTCCGGGCCAACCTCCTGGGACGACGTTTCAACCCATGTGACCACTGCAGTCAATCGCAGGCTGCAGCGGTCACATGGGATGAAACATCAACCCAAAGCTGCAGGATGTAGGAGGGAAGTGTCGCCATGGTAAGTATCCATTTTTTTTCTGCTCAGTTTTCCGCAGTGGCCATTCCTGGCCGAAAGACTGCTGCACAGGGCAGTGATTTTACACAGCGTATCTGCCTTGCGTGAACATACCGGTACAGTATATACATATAGTAGCTGCTGTCTTACAACGATACAGCTGCAAACCACGTCAACATGTTGCATTCCCACGAGTCAGCACAGTTTTCAAATGATTGTTAATGTCCATGGAGTTTTTTGCAGACATTAACAATCATTTAAAAACTGCACCTTTTGATAAAACTGCATGTGCTGCATGTTGTAGCGGACGATGGTTGTTACGATCTGATTGTTTGCATTAAAGGTTATGAACACCTTTTGAAACTTATTTTTTTTTTAAATGTCAGTCAGTGTGTTTTGTGCAACTTTATAATTAGTTTTTATTAAAAAATATTGTAACTTTTTGAGATACAGCTGCTCTGTTACCTGTATACAGAGCAGCTGTATCCTACGCTGAATCCTGAACTTGTCAGGTCTGTGGGACTGATGGGTTCAGTGTCAGCGGGTCCTGTGTGTCCTGTGTATCTGACACGCTGGATCCACCTGTAATACATCACATCTAAGTTAGATGTGATAGATTATAGGTGGATACAGTCAACTACTCTATTGATACCGCCAATAAAACGGAAATCTTGTGAAACGGAGACAAACAGAAACCATTAGCAACGGAAGCGTTACCATTGAAATGGTAACGGAATGCTATGGTTTCCGTTTAGTTTCCGTTCGTAGGTTCCCCTGACGGAAAGGTCTGACGGAACCCATGAACGGAACCACGACGCAGGTGAGAACGAAGCCTAATTATTACTGTATGATGTTTACAGATGGTGGAGGGTACTATTTTTTGGGGTATAAGCAACTCCCAGTATATGATTACCATTATTCTGGTCATACTGGAAGCTGCTAACCTGACTTCGCAAATGATCTCTGTACTGAAATGTATTTGTACTGAGCTTTGTTCTGGTGCTGTATTCATGTACTGAGCTTGGTGCTGGTGCTGTATATATATAATGAGCTTTGTTCTGGAACTGTACATATGTAATGAGCTTGGTTCTGGTGTTGTATATATGTACTGAGCTTTGTTCTGGTGCTGTATTCATGTACTGAGCTTGGTGCTGGTACTGTATATATATAATGAGCTTTGTTCTGGAACTGTACATATGTAATGAGCTTGGTTCTGGTGTTGTGTATAGAACTATATTGCTTGTAAAATGTAAAAATGTTTTTATACTCAGGTTACATAAAACAAATTTGGAAAAGAAATGACACGTCATTGATTGGTAGAGAAAACAAACATGGCGAGGGTGGAAGGAGATGTCGGGAAAGAGGTTGGGGGGGGGGCGCCAAACTGAATCTTTGCCCCGGGTACTGGAGAACCTAGCTACGACCTCTGCTATGTGTGTTGTATGTATGTGTCTCTATGTGTGTGTGTGTATATGTTCCAGTATGTGTGTGTATATGTGTATGTAGTGTCCTGACAATACCATAGAGGAGTATTGTTTACATTGTAATGCATTGAACATAATGTTATATGTTGTGTTATGCTGCCACCTAGTGATGCAGAATTGTCATTACAATCTATTTTTCCAGCCTGTAAAGGGTGTGGCTGGAGAGGAGGGTCTGAGGCAGTTCCCATGAGGCTTTGCAGCAGAAAGTTGTAGAGGAGTCGGTTCCAGGAGAGGAACGAGAGAAGACAGCCTGTGAGGAAAGCTGAGATAATACTGGGCCTCACAGCATATTTAGTTCAGAAAGCTTCTGGCCTGAACTAGAAATTAATACAGGGAAACAAACCTGCGTAAAGAGAAGGAAAGCAAGAGAGAAGAAAGTTCATTTTGCTGCTTGCAGATAGGAAACTGTCCCAGCCTGACTCATCCCGCCTGCCCTAGCTGGATAATAACTTCTATGTGGAGCCAAGCTGCAGCCTGCAATCTTCCAGTAAAGAAACTGTGAGTTATTATTATACCAAGTTACATCACCGTCTCCTGCGTGTTACTCTGCACTGCACCCACTAACAACAAGGGCACCCCATATCCCATCCACCAGGAGACAGCACCACAGGGCGTGCCCCAGGGGGAATCAACAACTACCACCCATACATATGCAGATCCCCCTCCTTCACTGTGCCAGCTCCGCAGGAGTGTGAGAGGACTACAGCCACCGTGAGTACTACAACTCCCAACATTGGTCTCCGCACTTTCCCTCATCCCCATCGGGCTGTTGCACATAAATTGGCGTCACGAACAGGATTAACACACCTCTGTGCCTGCTAAAGAGACTTTATTGTTGCAAGAAATTATCACCAGCACATGTGGGGTTAAGCAGCCATCTTGGAAAGACTGTGTGTTACTTATGGAACTTGTGATGGAAATTGCTGTACTGACAGTGAATCTGATTAGAGACTTTTACATTGAATTGATCATTGTTTTAGCAGAAGAAAAGTGACATTAGAGACTGTTTGCATTGAATTGTTTGCTGCATCACAACTGCTCTTAGTTCCACCCCCGCTCACTTGAAGGCGGGAAAGCAGAGAATCTGCCCAGCAACAGCAAGGAACCTCATGTTACAGACCACTACAGTGGAACCAAAGTTCCTACCCACTGTTGCAGTGGGGAAGGAGAAACAAGCCGGAACCACTGGAAGTAGATGGGCGCCGCCATCTTGAAAAGTACAGAATCTGAGTCACAGCGGCCGCTTATATTCCAAAAAGACAGAGAAAGAGGTTCCAGCTCCAAAACAGTGAGTACCGCTGAAAGTTTTTACAATTCAGCCCAAGTAAAGATGAACTTGTCGCATCAGTGAGCACAAATAAGAGACTTACTACACATTCTGCTACTGAGCATCTCGTTGCTAGGGGCAACGATAGGAATTTATATTAGAAATGTCTGACGACAGCGATAACGGCTCCCCCAGCCGAGGTGGATCACCCACAACCAGGCATATGATGCCACTGACCATGCCGTATTATTTTGGAGCACCCTGGCTCCCCCGCTACAAAGGTGAATCACATACCCTGAGAGAATTTAAAGGGAAAATGCTTGCTATGTTCCGGTTATATCCAGTGTCAACAGAACAGAAGGTGGAAATTCTCATTGGCCAGCTAGGGGGCGCTGCATTGAGAGAGGTAAAGTCATGGCCTCATTCAGAAAGAAAGACAGTAGAACAGATTCTTGAAAGACTACTGGTCACCTTTGAAACCAGGACGGTATCAGAATTAAAAATGCGCTTCTTTAGCAAGAAACAACAGCCCGGTGAGTCCCTTAGAGACTATGCTTTATCCCTACAGGAGGCACTGAGGGCCGTTATAGAAGTGGACCCACGTGAAGCACAGAATGCAGATAACACACTGCGGGAGCAGTTTATTGAAGGAGCTGAAACAAAGTCTCTGAAATGTCAACTAAAAATGCTGTCTGCTCAACATCCTGAAAGTACGTTCCTGGATTTTAAAGAATTGTCCATCAGAATCCTGGGGGTAGAACTCAACCAAGAATCAACCAAATTTGCTGTGTGTCCTGCTGACAGTTATGGAGATGCTAAGCTCATGTGTCCTGTGTCTCCAGGAAATACTCTCCTTGCTGCCCAGGGTGCACAAGTACAGATTCCAGATGCAGTGGCTGATTTAAAGGACCAAGTCGCAATCCTGACTAAGAGCTTGGAGAAGGTGTGTCATAAGCTTGAACAGTTAGAGATGCGTCCTCAGCCAGAGTGTGAGTCCCCACAGCATAGGAGTCGTCCTACTGACAGTGCGAGCAAGGGATACTACAGGAGATCTGGAAGATTGCCTACAGACAGGTTTGATACTCATGGAAGGCCCATCTGCAGACACTGCCACAAAAGTGGTCATGTGGAGAGAGAGTGCTGGCGGTCAAAAGAACATCCCTCGGGTGGAAGAACACTAGGTCCAGAAGATCCAAATTGGCTGACCAGGTATGTCGGGCCCCATCCATTAGTCACCATCCACATTAATGGGGTACCCCTTACAGCTCTGCTGGACACTGGTTCGCAAGTCACCGCCATACAGAAAGCCATGTTTGAGAAATACTGTAGCAGCGACCTATTGATGCAGCCACCAGAAGTTTGGCTGAATGTTATTGCAAGCAATGGTCAGACAGTACCCCTGCAAGGTTACTGGGAACCCACCGTTCAAGTGGGAGAGACTAACCTAACACAGCAAGGTGTGATCGTAGTAAAGGTCCATGATGAAGACATGCCTCCAGTGGTGCTCGGAATGAACATCCTAAGGAATTTTTATGGGGAAATGCTAGATGCCCTACACCGATCCCTGCCAACAGCTTCACACTCTGCGCAGAAAGTAATCCAACAGACTATTCGTGTGCTGTGCGCTCAGCAGAAGTTTGCCAACGTCAGAGGAGAGATCTGCCATGCCCACATTAGAGATGTCCGTCCAGTGATCCTGAAACCCGGTACCGAAACCCTGCTGTGGTGCCATGCTCGCCCAGGGATACGAGGCCAAGACTACCAAGCCTTAGTAGAACCCCTCCATCTTGAAGAACATCCTATGGTGCTTGCTGCAAGAAGTCTAGTGACCGTTTCCAACGGAAAGGTACCCATCCGCCTCTTGAATCTGAGTGACATCCCTGTGGAATTAAAGAAATACTACTCTGTTGCCCAGTTATTACAGGTCACATTCCAAGACATTGTGGAAGTTCCAACAGTTGCTGCCCAACAGTCCACTCAAATACAGAGTACACAAGAAGAGAATTCATCTACACCATGGTGGTCAGAAATTTGTGTTGGGGATATTTCCACGCCTGCTGAACAAATTGAAGGAGTATTGGAAGTCTCAAGAGAATACCATCAGGCCTTCAGTAAACATCCCCTGGACTTCGGGAAGACCAGCATAATGAAGCACAATATCCCAACTGGCTCTCATCCTCTAATTAAAGAGAGATACCGGCCCATACCACCCACTATGTACCAACCTGTCAAGAAGATGATAAAAGAAATGAAGGATGCCAAGGTGATTCGGGACAGTCACAGCCCTTGGGCTGCACCTATTGTCTTAGTCAAAAAGAAAGATGGCAAGATGCGATTCTGCGTAGACTACCGGAAAATTAACAATATAACCCACAAAGATGCCTATCCTCTACCACGCATAGAAGAGTCCTTGACTGCTTTGGGAAAAGCTGCTTATTTCTCCACCCTGGATTTGACAAGTGGGTACTGGCAGGTACCTATGGCCCCAGAAGACATTGAGAAGACAGCATTTACCACTCCCATGGGCCTATTTGAATTCAATTGCATGCCCTTTGGACTCTGTAACGCACCTGGAACTTTTCAGAGGTTGATGGAGCGCTGTCTGGGCCACAAGAACTTTGAGACTGTTCTGCTGTATTTGGATGACGTGATCATCTACTCTAAGTCCTATGAAGACCACCTACAACATCTGGCTGAGGTCTTCCAGGTTCTCATTAAGCATGGTCTCAAGGTGAAACCCTCCAAGTGCCATCTGCTGAAGCCACAAGTCAACTACTTGGGACACGTTGTTAGCTCTGAGGGTGTGATGCCTGACCCAGAAAAGATTGCTGTTGTGAAGGATTGGCCTACTCCCACCACAGTAAAAGAGGTGAGAAGTTTCCTGGGATTCGCAGGTTATTACAGGCGCTTTATACCCTATTTCGCCCAGATTGCAGAGCCTCTACAAGAGCTTCTTAGAGGACACTCAAAGGAACATCTGAAAAGACCAATTCCTATTGAATGGACTGAGGATCAAGAGATTGCCTTCCAGCTGCTGAAACAGAAGCTGATTGAGCCACCCATCCTTGGTTATCCAGACTACAGTCAACCTTTCTGCCTCTACACGGATGCCAGCAAGAAAGGTCTTGGAGCCATCCTGACCCAAATGCAAGAGGGAAGAGAACGGGTAATAGCCTTTGGCAGCCGAGGGCTTAAAGGGACTGAACGAAATGACCAAAATTACAGCTTGTTCAAATTGGAGTTCCTCGCGTTAGTGTGGGCTGTAACCGAGAAGTACAAAGACTACCTCGCGGCAACACCATTTGTGGTCTACACAGACAACAACCCCCTTGCACATCTGAACACAGCCAGGCTGGGAGCCCTAGAGCAAAGGTGGGCATCTCGTCTTGCAAACTACGACTTCGTGGTCAAGTACAGAACCGGCAAATCCAATGAGAATGCGGACGCATTATCCCGCCTGCCAACCGATGAAGTACCTGCTCAGAATGAAGAAGACTGGGAAGAAGTAGAAATGCCATCGTTCTACACCCGCTTCACACAGCAGAACACAATCACCATCATGGAGAAAGGACTTTGCTCGCAGCAACAGAGTTCAGAATCACTCCAAGAGAAGGAGCAATGGATTAAACTTCAAGCAGAGAGTCGGGTGATGGGAGAGCTGCAAGATTTTCTCGTTAGTAGAAGAGTACCTGAGAGACTTCGTCGTGGCAATGTAGACCCTGAATTAATCCGTCTCTGGAGACAGAGGAGACGACTCTTCATAAAAAAAGGTCTGATGCTACGCAGCGCTCTGGATCCCATCACTGGTGACCGTCTACATCAAGTAGTAGTACCCCGTCGAGATGCAAGAACAGTACTAGAAGCCTACCATGACAGATCGGGACACTTCGGTGTACAAAAAATAGAGGCCACAATCCGCAGACGCTTCTATTGGATAGGAATGCGTGAAGATATTGAGAATTGGTGCAGAGAGTGTCAAGCTTGTGCTCTAAGCAGAGGTGAAAAACATGATCAGAAGGCTCCATTACATTCCATCGTAAGTCACCGACCTTTGGAGATCGTGGCCATAGATCATGTCAAATTTGAGCCTAGCAGATCTGGATACACATATGCAATGACCATCATCGACCACTACACCAAGTTTGCGGTTGCAGTACCTGTCCGAGACTTGACAGCCAAAACCACTGCCGCTGTTTTCTGGAGATACTTCATGCTACCCTATGGATGTCCTGAGAAGATCCTGACTGACAGAGGGTCAGCATTTGAATCTCAGCTATTCCAAGAACTGTGTTCTCTCTACAGTTGTCAGAAGCTCTGTACAACAGCTTACCACCCACAAGGCAATGGCCTCTGTGAAAAGATGAACCAGACGCTTATAGAGATGCTGAGGACTGTGCCATCTCACAGGAGGACTAATTGGCCAACCCTGCTACCAGAGTTAGTTTACATGTACAACAACACTGTACACTGTTCCACTGGGTACACTCCCTACTACCTCATGTTTGGTCGTCAGGGCAAATTACCAGCTGACTTAGACCTGGATGTGTCAGTGCCTGATGCCATCAACCCGTTGCCACGAACCGATTGGGTGAGTGACCACCAGAGACGTCTGGCTGATGCCAACAAAATAGTTGAAAGTCGAATGGAGGAAGCCCGCAAGAAGCAACAAATGGACTTTGACTTGCATGCTAGAGCCGAGCCTTTTCAGATTGGTGATCATGTTTGGCTCAAGAATAATCACAGAACGAGCAAACTGGACACCAAGTGGGAAACAGAACCGTACACCATCAAAGCCATCCCATATCCTGACACAGCCGTGTACGAAATAGTGAAAGAAGGCCGAGCACCTCAAGTAGTCCATCGTAACAGACTTAAATTGTGTCAAAAAGAGTTTGTTCCTGCAGAGGCTGAAATCGTTGAGAAACCTCCTGTTGTTGAGAAACTTTTACCGTCACCAGAGACACAGATGCCTGATTTTTCTCCTTTGGATTGGTTCTTTGGGCCTTTAATTTCCTTCATTGTCCCTGACAAAAGTGTTCCGGATCAAGTTGAGACTCCGATAACATCACAGCCAGGGTCTTCAGCCAGCCCAGAGCAACAGATGAACCCAGAACCAACTTTCTTCGAGGAAGAACCTATTAGAAGACCAGAGAGGAGCACCAGGGGTAAATTACCCGCCAGGTATCTCGACTAACTGTTTCATCATAGAATTGAACATTTTCTCTACCTCATACTTTTTACTTGAACATTGAATGACTTTGCTATATTTACCCAAGTTATTCCGTGCCGAACTTTTGGACACTGTCCCGGTTGGGTTAAGAACTCTTGTACCCCACAAGTTTATATGAGGAATCCACATCCCTGTTCCCCAACAGTTGATACAGGAACTTTACATTGAACAAGAGTCGTCGCCCATATTCCTTATTCTAGTGCCTTAAAGGACTGATGAGACTCTTCGTGAAAGTAATATATTGCACTGTTTTAATATATGCTTGATATGTGCCTGACTTTTCCATTACTAGGGTTGCAGTTCCTCCATCGTTGCAGACGCCGAGGACGGCTTTTGTTAAAGCAGGGGTGTATGTAGTGTCCTGACAATACCATAGAGGAGTATTGGTTACATTGTAATGCATTGAACATAATGTTATATGTTGTGTTATGCTGCCACCTAGTGATGCAGAATTGTCATTACAATCTATTTTTCCAGCCTGTAAAGGGTGTGGCTGGAGAGGAGGGTCTGAGGCGATTCCCATGAGGCTTTGCAGCAGAAAGTTGTAGAGGAGTCGGTTCCAGGAGAGGAACGAGGGAAGACAGCCTGTGAGGAGAGCTGAGATAATACTGGGCCTCACAGCATATTTAGTTCAGAAAGCTTCTGGCCTGAACTAGAAATTAATACAGGGAAACAAACCTGCTTAAAGAGAAGGAAAGCAAGAGAGAAGAAAGTTCATTTTGCTGCTTGCAGATAGGAAACTGTCTCCGCCTGACTCATCCCGCCTGCCCTAGCTGGATAATAACTTCTATGTGGAGCCAAGCTGCAGCCTGCAATCTTCCAGTAAAGAAACTGTGAGTTATTATTATACCAAGTTACATCACCGTCTCCTGCGTGTTACTCTGCACTGCACCCACTAACAACAAGGGCACCCCATATCCCATCCACCAGGAGACAGCACCACAGGGCGTGCCCCAGGGGGAATCAACAACTACCACCAATACATATGCAGATCCCCCTCCTTCACTGTGCCAGCTCCGCAGGAGTGTGAGAGGACTACAGCCACCGTGAGTACTACAACTCCCAACATTGGTCTCCGCACTTTCCCTCATCCCCATCGGGCTGTTGCACGTACATATGTCTCTATGTTAGTGTATATATATTTATGCCTCTGTGTGTGTTTATATATGTGTGGGTATAGTCAGGGCCGTCGTCAGCACCCGGCGAACCCGGGCAAGTTCCGGGGCCCATTACCCTTGGGGGGGCCCACTCGGCCGCCGGGTGCTGTCACTGCTGTCATCACGGTATCACTGTCCATATATGGACAGTCCGTGAAAATCATGGACAGTCCGTGAAATGAGAGGACTTTTGGCAACTGTCCGGAATAAAAAGAATGCGTTCGTGATTTCTATATTTTTTTGTTGTGCAAGGAGCTGCGCATATGCAAGTTGTGGCTGCGTGATGACCTCTCATGTAGAACATTGTTAGCAGCCTTCCCAGCCTCCGCGCACCACGTCTCGTGTGTAGTACTAGCAGGGGTCTCCTGCCCGCCAGAGAGGACAACGGAGAGGAGGAAATTCGACAGCGGAGAGAGTGCGGCTTGGCTGGGACCTGACAGGTGACACAGGAGAATCTATGCAGAACAGGACGCTGGGCTGCCGTTACTTCAGCTTGTATTGCTGATATGTGAAGCCCCTGCCCGGTGGCTTGCTCTGTATCTAATTCACTGCCCAGCAGCTGTACAGGTCAGCAGCACCCGGCTCCTTCACTGTGTCTGCACCACTGACCCGCATAGCTGCTGCTAACCCTGTACAGCCCAGCAGGGGCGTAGCTAAAGGCTCATGGGCCCTGGTGCAAAAATTCAGCTTGGGCCCCCCCCCCCTCCCCCGCAACTTCACTTTATGGCCGTGGCCCACCTATAACTTACATCTGCATTGCTGGGTTTCTTAAGTGAACCATTGATGCAGCATTAGCAGCCAGAGGCGTTGCAACGGTCAGAAAAGATCATGGGCACAAAGTCAAAGACATATACTTTGTACCGCCCATACCCCTAAATAATGCAGCTCCCAATAAGTGTCAAATACCAGTTCTACACAGTGAATAGTGAGCATAGTACTGTTATATCCAGTGACTTACATGTGACTTCTCTTCTCGACTTCTTCCAAGTTCCAGTCATGACTCGTTTTTGCGCACACACTTCCTATTCTGTAGCTACCCGCAGTGCTTCTACAGAGTTAGGCTATGTTCACACAGGGCGGAAACGCTGTGGCGCAGGGAATTCTGGACGAAAAACCGCACCAAATTGTGGTGCAGTTTTTCGGCCGCAAAGACCGCTGCGGAAAATGAAACATAAAAATGTGATACTTTTACATAGCCATGGCGACGCATCCCTCTGCTGTCCTGCATGCTGGTCGCCTGGGATGATGTTTTATCCCATACGACTGATGCAGCCTCTGATTGGGTGTAACAGTCACATGGGATGTCCCAGGAGGCCGGCCTGGATGAAGAAACACAGAATTCTGGATAAGTATACGTTTTGGGTTTAATCGCTGCTTTTCCACCACAAAAAAACACCTGCTATTTGTTGCGGGTTTTACATTCCCATTGATTTAAATGGAGAAAACACGTAAAAAAAATAAATCAATTGACATGTTGCGGATTAAATATCGCACCGCAGGTAAATTTCTGAGCAGATTTTCCGCTTGTCATTTAAACAGCGTGTGGAGGAGATGTGATTATCTCATCCACTCTGCTACTACTGTATTATCCTGCGGATTTTTCAGTACGAAAGCGGCGATACCAAATAAGTATAGTTTCTTAATTTTCTCTACGTTTTCACAATAATAATCGCCACATTCCAAGAGACCTAACCTTTTTTATTTTTCCGCCTATATAGCCATATGTGGTCTTGTTTTTTGCACGACAAAGTGTAGTTTGCGTTGGCACTATTTTGCGTCACGTGGAACTTATTGATCAACTTTTATTTTATTTTATTGGGGGGGAAATAAAAAGAAAAAGCATTTTTGCTGTTGTGTTTTTTAAGTGTTTTTGTCTGCCATTCACCTGGCGCTTTAATTAATGTGTTAACTTTATTGCTCGAGTTATGATCATGGCGATACCTTATGTGTATTTTTTTTTCACACTTTAAGGGGTTAAACTGCCAGAATTGTTCTCTACAATTTCGGCAGGAGCCAGGCTGTGCCTAGTCTTATAGGTACACTGGCAGTACTCACAAGATCCAAGAGACTAATATATCAGTCACGATGCGGGAACTAGCACCTGCTTGTGACGGATATTGTTCATCGTTAAGGGGTTAAAGGTACGGTATTCTTATCTTGGGCATTTATGGAATACGCATAGGATATATGCCATAAATGCCTAAAAAGTGCTGGTCTCACCTATGTGATCGTCACCTATCAGCAGAATTCTTCATACACTTCAATAGGGAGGTGGTTGCGCTTGCGTGCAGCCATATCTCCACTGAAGTATATGGAGATTACGGCGGGCAGGAATTGGCGGACAGGGGTCTGCTGATGGGTGAGGATCCCATAGGTGGTACTTATGGCATATACTGTAAATAGGAATACCTCTTTAAGAAAGTAATAACATACTTGTTGAATACAATTGGTGAGGAGAACTACAACTCACAGCAGGTCCTGAAAACCTACAGGTATCATGGCATGCGTGGAGTTATAGTTCCCCATGCAGGGGAAGGGCATAACAGACAGTAGTTTCTTTGCAAAGTACTGGGGTCACACTTTTTCCTCATAAGCTGCTGCAGTGCTGCCTGGCTCTTACCTTGGAGTCTGACTATTTCTCTGCTCAGCTCTGTGAGCCGTGATGCAATATGATGGGACCGGGGGAGGGGGGTTGAAAAGTTAAATCCACCAGGACTCATGAGGCACCTCCTGCTGCTGCTAGGACCACGACAATTCCCCCCTATACAGTGCACAGTCTACATGCTGGCCGCCGTGTACACAGCCTAGTGCAGACCAGCCAATCAGTATGACCCACACTAATTGGCTGGACTGCAGCAGGCTGCGTAGTAAAGCGTCCAGCAAGTGGGCTGTGCGCCCCTCAGAGAGGGGAAATGTGTCACACTACAGAGCGGGGCCCGCCGCTGGGGATAAAGAGGTGGGCGGGCAGCAGCAGCCCACTACATACACCGGCATCTGGCATTTGCCAGATAGGCAGCCCGGCCCTGCAGTCAGCGTTAGTGTGGCGAGGGGGCCCTGCGGGCCCCCCTGGCTTGCGGGCCCGGTCGCAACTGCGACCCCTATAGCTACGCCACTGGTCGGAATGCTTTTAGCTATCCAAGCGATTCTGAGATTGTTTTCTCGTGACACATTGGACTTGATTAGAGATGAGCGAACCGGGACAACCGAACCCGGTTTTGGTCCGAACATCCGGAAAAGTTCGGTTCGCAGCGAATCCGAACTTCACCGGGTTCGGCCGAACCCGTTTTGACCGAACCCGGTCAAAAATATTATACAAATCGGCAGCCACTTGTCTCTATCAATCACTGATAGAGAAAAGAGGCTGCTGATTAAAAATAAAATAAAAAGCATTTCATACGTACCCGGTCGTTGTCTTGGTGACGAGTCCCTCTTCTTAGTACAGTCCGACCTTCTTTTTTGACGCGGCAGCCTGTGATTGGCTGCAGAGGCCTCTGCAGCCTGTGATTGGCTGCAGAGGCCTCTGCAGCCTGTGATTGGCTGCAGCGGTCACATGGGCTGTATCGTCATCCAGGAATGTCGGACCAGATGTCGAGAGGGACGCGTCACCAAGGCAACGGCCAGGAGACCGGACTGGAGGAAGCAGAAAGTTCTCGGTAAGTATGAACATTTTTTTTTACAGGTTACTCTATATTCTGATCGGTAGTCACTGTCCAGGGTGCTGAAACAGTTACTGCCGATCAGTTAACTCTTTCAGCACCCTGGACAGTGACTATTTACTGACGTCGCCTAGCAACGCTGCCGTAATGACGGGTGCACACATGTAGCCACCCGTCATTACGGGGCTTCATGCACACGACTGTAAAAACACCCGTTATTACGTGTCGTAATTATGACCCGAAATAGCGGGCCCATAGACTTCTGTTAGCCACGGGTACCTTCCCGTTTTCTCACGGGAAGGTGCCCGTGCCGTTAAAAAGATAGAACATGTTCTATTTTTTTATTTTACGGGCCGTGCTCCTATACTTTATAATGGGAGCACGGCTCGGAAAAACGACCGGCTGCCCGTGGCCGGCCGTGCGCATCTCCTGAAATACTCTGTGCTGCCTTAAACTCTGCGGACAGGTCAGGATCCTGTTTCCTTTAAATGCTGCTAGGGAACCCGCTCGATCCACTATATAAGGCTGCGCTACAGTGCAGCATTTAAAAGAAACAGGATCCTGACCTGTCCACAGAGTTTAAGGCAGCACAGAGTATTTCAGGAGATGAGCGTGCAGATTCAGTGCTGCTGTGAACTCTGCCAATCATGTGAAGGTGTTATTGAGGACAGGAGTGGAGGCGAGGTAACAGACTGAGAGCTACGTAATGGTAAGAGCAGAGTTCACAGCAGCACAGAATCTGCACGCTCCTCTCCTGAAATACTCTGTGCTGCTGTGAACTCTGCTCTTACCATTACGTAGCTCAGTCTGTTACCTCTCCACCACTCCTGTCCTCAATAACACCTTCACATGATTGGCAAGTCACCACCCCGCACAAGATCCGCACGCTCATCTCCTGAAATACTCTGTGCTGCTGTGAACTCTGCTCTTACCATTACGTGGTGACTTACCAATCATGTGAAGGTGTTATTGAGGACAGGAGTGGAGGAGAGGTAACAGACTGAGAGCTACGTAATGGTAAGAGCAGAGTTCACAGCAGCACTGAATCTGCACGCTCATCTCCTGAAATACTCTGCTGCCTTAAACTCTGTGGACAGGTCAGGATCCTGTTTCTTTTAAATGCTGCACTGTAGCTCAGCCTTATATAGTGGATCGAGCGGGTTCCCCAGCAGCATTTAAAAGAAACAGGATCCTGACCTGTCCACAGAGTTTAAGGCAGCGCAGCACAGAGTATTTCAGGAGAGGAGCGTGTGATTGGCTGCAGAGGCCGGTGCAGCCTGTGATTGGCTGCAGAGGCCGCTGCAGCCTGTGATTGGCTGCAGAGGCCGTCACGTGGGATGAAGCGTCATCCCTGGAGGCCGGCCTTCTGACATCATCCTGACGTGCGTGACCGCCACTATAGCCTGTGATTGGCTGCAGCGGTGACATGGATGAAACGTCATCGCTAGAGGCCGGACAGCAGGAATGTAAGTATGAACGTATTTATTTATTTTTTTATTACATTAAAATTTTATTTTCCGCGCTCCGAGCATGTACTGTCAAGGTTGCTGAAAGAGTTAGTGCAGCCCATTAACTCTATCAGCACCCTGGACAGTACCATGCTCGGCGCACGGAAATTACAGGTTCGGTCCGAACTAGTTCGGTCCGAATCGAACTTTTTTGTGAAATTCGGCGAATTAGCCGAACCGAACTTTTTCTAGGACGTTACAAGGCTTTGAACTTTAACAGCAATTTGTCACATTCTCAAGAAAATTTCAAAAAGCTATTTTTAGAGGGGCCAGTTCACTTGTGAAGTGGCTTTGAGGGCCTTATATATTGGAAACCCAAAAAAAGTCACCCCATTTTGAAAACTTCACCCCTCAAAGTATTCAAAACAGCATTTAGAAAATTTCTTAACCCTTTAAACTTTTCACAGGAATTAAAGCAATGTAGGGGTGAAATTTACAAATTTCATATTTTTTGGCAGAAATTAATTTGTAATCCAATTTTCTTTATAACACAGAAAGTTTTACCATAGAAATGCAACCCAATATTTATTGCCCAGATTCTGCAGTTTTAGGAAATATCCCACATGTGGCCGTAGCGTGCTTCTGGACTGAAGCACCGGCCTCTGAAGCAAAGGAGCACCTAGTGGATTTTGGGGCCTTATTTTTATTCGAATATATTTTAGGCACCATGTCAGTAAAACAATACCCCACATGTGGCAATAAACGGCTGTTTGGACACATAGCAGGGCTTAGAAAGGATGGAGCACCATTTGGCTTTTGGAGTTCACATTTAGCAGGAATGGTTTGCGGAGGCCATGTCACATTTAGTAAGCCCATGAGGGGACAAAACAGTGGAAACCCCCCACAAGTGACCCCATTTTGGAAACTATACCCATTGAGGAAATTATCTACGGGTATGCTGAGCGTTTTGACCCCCCCCCCCCAGGTTTTTTGCAGAAATTATTGGAAGTAGGCCCTGAAAATAAAAATCTACATTTTTTCAAAGAAAATGTAGGTTTAGCTAATTTTTTCTAATTTCCACAAGGACTGAAGGAGAAAAAGCAACACATGATTTGTAAAGCAATTTCTTTAGAGTAAAACAGTACCCCACATGTGGTAAAAAAACGGCTGTTTGGACACACGGCAGGGCTTAGTAGGGATGCAGCACCATTTGGCTATTGGAGTTCACATTTAGCAGGAATGGTTTGCGGAGGCCATGTCACATTTACAAAGCCCCTGAGGGGATAAAACAGTGGAAACCCCCCACAAGTGACCTCATTTTGGAAATTACACCCATTGAGGAAATTTTCTAGGGGTATACTGAGCGTTTTGACCACACAGGTTTTTTGCAGAAATTATTGGAAGTAGGCCCTGAAAATAAAAATCTACATTTTTTCAAAGAAAATGTAGGTTTAGCTAATTTTTTCTCATTTCCACAAGTACTGAAGGAGAAAAAGCACCACAAAATTTGTAAAGCAATTTCTCTAGAGTAAAACAGTACCCCACATGTGGTAATAACCGGCTGTTTGGACACACGGCAGGGCTTAGAATGGAAAGAGCGCTATTTGGCTTTTGGAGATCACATTTAGCAGGAATGATTTGAGGAGGCAATGTCGCATTTGCAAAGCCCCTGAGGGGACAAAACAATGAAAATGTCCAAAAAGTGACTCCATTTAGGAAACTACACCCCTTGAAGAATCCATCTAGGAGTATTGTGAGCATTTTGACCCCATAGATGTTTCATAGAATTTATTAGAATTGGGCAGTGAAAATAAAAACAATCCTTTTTCTTAAATAAGACGTAGCTTTACCGCAAAATTTTTTGTTTTCTCAACAAATAAAGGAAAAAAAGAACACCACATTTGTAAAGCAATTTTTCCCGAGTATGGCAATACCCCATATATGGTCATAAACTGATGTTTAAATACAGGAAGAAAAAACGGGATACTACCTTGGCAACTCCTTGGGAGTTTGCGTTGGGATTGGCAGCAGCTTTTCTACTACGAATTACATGCCGGTAATTTAAAACCTTGGAGGTGAGCATATATGTGCGTTATCTCCGCTCATTATTGATACCGCAAGTTTGGCGCCGTGTGCTTTTTGTTTCACTTTTAGTATAAACTGCTGTTTGGGCACACGGCAAGGCTCAGAAAGGAAAGAGCGCCATTTGGAGTGCAGATTTTGCTGGATTGGTTTCTGGGCGCCTGTGGGACTAAAACTGTGGAAACCCCCCAGAAGTGAACACATTTTGGAAACTACATCCCTCGATGCATTTACCTAGGGGTGTAGTAAGCATGTTAACCCTGCAGGTGTTTTGTAGAAATTAGTGTGCAATCAATGTTGCAGAGTGAAAATTGGATTTTTTTTTCCATAGATATGCCAATATGTGGTGCCCAGCTTGTGTCACCATAACAAGACAGCTCTCTAATTATTCTGCTGGGTTTCCTGGTTTTAGAAACACCCTTCATGTGGCCCTAATCTTTTGCCTGGACATTCGACCAGGCTCAGGCGTGAAAGCGTATCATGCGAAATCGAGGCCTAATTTGGCGATTTATAAAGTATTGGTTCACAATTGCAGAGTCTCAGATGTGAAATAATAAAAAGAAACCCCTGAGAAGTGACCATATTTGGAAATCGCACCCCTCAAGGCATTTATTAAGGGGTGTAGTGAGCATTTTCATGCCACAGGTCTTTTCCATAAATGATTGCGCTGCGGATGGTGCACAGTAAAAATTAATATTTTTCCCTAGATATGCCATTTCAGTGGCAAATATGTCATGCCCAGCTTATGCCATTGGAGACACACACCCCAAAAATTGTTAAAAGGGTTCTCCCGGGTATGACATTGCAATAAATTTGGAAGGAAACTGTTGTTTGGGCACACTGTAAGGTTCAGATGGGTGGGAGCGCCATTTGGCTTTTGGAGCGTGGAATTTGTTTGGTAATAGTTTTGTTTGGAGTCTTACTGGTGTTTCCGTTTATAATGTGGTGCATATGTGAGCTGGGCAGAGTACATCAGGGGCATAGTCAGGGGGTACAATAATCGGGTAAAAAAAACAATAAAATAATCCATAGATGTGTGTTACGCTGTGAAGCAATCCTTTCTACACAGGCCAGTGTCGCACTGATAAATGGCGTCCTTTCTTATGCCCCTTTTGGTCCACACTCCGCACATTTGCAGTTTGGGGAATTTTGCTGTGAAGTGTTGTCCTGGTATAAAACGGGCACCCTCGCTTCCAGCAGATATGTTTTGTCGTGGAAATACATCGCTCAAAATATATCAGACTGAAATTTATACGAGTCCCAACAGACTCTCAAGGCCAGACTCCATTAGTCAGAATCCTAATTAGGATATTTCACCGATATATATCGAGAGAGGAGAAGAAAACACACAGACACGCTGATATGTTCAAAATGCTCCTCTGAAGGATTTATTAGCAAACTCAAACTGTTAAACTGAAATTCAGAAGGGGTGTAGGCTTGAGGTAAACCAATCAGAGACAATGTAACAATATTTGTTATTCAGTAAAACGCATACAATAAAATACATCATTATAATTCTTCACACATTAATGTTTACAAGTGTCTTATCTCTCTCTTGGACAGAATGTCCTCGTGGAGATGGGGGAGACCTTCCCTCACGCATACTTGCCATCCTCCCATCTCACTCCCTGTCCATCTTCGCATGGGAACCAAGGTCAAAGATAAAACATACGAAATCAACATTACTTGTATTAAAGGAACAATGACTTTTCTATTCACTACAAAAGAACCAAGATGGGAACTCCAGACAAGATGGGAACTCCAGACAAGATGGGAACTCCAGACAAGACGCGGCTGCACGAAACTAAATCATTTACACATTATCATCACTTTCACATATTACATATCTTAGTAATTCGGCATCCTGCTTGATAATTCACAATGTAATTTCATACAGAGAATATAAGCAAATAAATCATAATTCACAGTTTGGGCCCTCCCCTTCCTGGTTCCCTAATTTTAGATTCTTGATAAATCGCCTCTTGAAACAGAAGAAATGTTCCCCTCGGGCACAACTGCATATTTTTTATTTCCTGACTTATTGGAGCCATAACGAATTTTATTTTTTCATAGACGTAGTGGTATGAGGGCTGTTTTTTTGCAGGACGAGTTGTAGCGATTATTGGTACCATTTTGGGGTACATGCGACTTTTTGATCGCCTTTTATCCTATTTTTTGGGAGGCCAGGTAAACAAAAAAACGCATTTCTGGCACAGCTTTTTTAGTTTTTTTTATACAGTGTTCACTATGCGTTATAAATTACCTGTTAACTTTATTCTGTGGGTCCGTACAATTCCGGCAATACCTAATTTATAGAACTTTTTTATGTTTTACAACTTTTTGCACAATAAAATTACTTTTGTAAAAATAATGTATTTTTTCTGTCGTCAAGTTGTGAGAACCATAACTTTTTAATTTTTTTGTCGACGGAGCTGTATGAGGGCTTATTTTTTACGAGACAAGCTATAGGTTTTATAGGTACCATTTTTGGATACGTGCGACTTTTTGATCACTTTTTATTCCAATATTTGTAGGGCAAAGTGACCAAGAAACAGAAACTCAGGTATAGGTTTTTACTGTTTTTTTTTACGCTGTTCGCCGCGTGCAATAAATAATATAATATTTTTATACCTCAGGTTGTTACGGTCGCGGCGATACCAAATACGTATGGTTTATTATTTTTTTTCAATAATAAAGGACTTGATAAGCGAAAAAGGGCGATTGTGTTTTATTTTATTACTTGAAACTTTTATTGTTTTCAAACTTTTATTTTTTTTTCACTTTTTTTTACACTTTTTTATACTTTCTTTTACACTTTTTTTCAAGTCCCACTAGGGGACTTGAAGTTCCAACTGTCTGATGTTTTTTTTCTAATACATTGCACTACCTACAAAGTGCAATGTATTAGATCTGTCAGTTATTCACTGACAGCAAGCCGATTAGGCTACGCCTCCCGGCGGGGCCTAATCGGCTTCCGTAATGGCAGAGCAGGAGGCTATTGTGTCTCCTGTTGCCATAGCAGCAGTCGCCAGTCCTGATTGCCTGTCAGGGCTGGTGATCTGCTAGTAACCACTACGATGCAGCAATCGCTTTCGATTGCTGCATCGAAGGGGTTAATGGCAGGGATCGGAGCTAGCTCCGGTTCCTGCCATTATAGGTGGATGTCAGCTGTAACATACAGCTGACTTCCACCGCTGATGACGCCGGATCAGTTCCTGAGCCGGCGCCATCTTGTCGGCGGCCATGGAAGCCGATCAGGCTCCGCCGCCGGGCGGATCTTGACCGGCTTCCGTGCTAGGCAGACCGGGAGGCCAGTATTAGGCCTCCGGTTGCCATTGCAGCCAACGGAGCCCCGGCAATGTCATTGTTGTGGTTCCAATGAGCTGCAAACACCTTAAGTGCAGCACTCGCGTTTGAGCGCTGCACTTAAGGGGTTAATGGCGAGGATCGAAGCTAATTTCGGTCCCCGCCATTACAGCTGGATGTCAGCTGTAAGATACAGCTGAGATCCGGCGATGATGGCACCCAGGGGCGTAGCTAGGGGGGGCAGGCGGGGCATGTGCCCCGGGCGCAGCTTAGAGGGGGGCGTCAGCGCCACCTCCTCCTGCACTATAATTGTACCTGTGTCTATAGGACACAGGTACAATTAGAAGCAATGAATGACCAGGCACGTTCCGTGGCCGGCTATTCAGCGCCTTTCCACGAGTGAAGTAACTGGTACCTTTTGTACCAGTGGAGCTTCCGTCGATGAAAGGCGCTGAGTGACAGGGAAAGTCATTCTGCCCAGCCAATCAGCGCCTTTCATAGACGCTGCGTTCAACCCTCAGGAGACCTGCGCAGAAGAGAGCAGGTCTCCATGGCTGCCGGACGGTGTGGGAGCGGGATTAAGGTGAGTTTAAAAATATATATATATTTTTTTTAATTGTAATAAAAGTGTGTGGCTGTATCTACGGGGGGGGGGGGACTTTGTCTACACGGGGGGACTTTGTCTACACGGGGGGACGCCTTTATCTACAAGGGGGACTTTATCTACACAGGGGGGGGCTTTATCTACGGAGGGGGGACTTTATCTACACGGGGGGCTTTATCTACAGGGGTGGGCTATATCTTCAGGGGTGGGCTATATCAAGGGGACTATATCTACAGGTGGGCTATATCTACAGGGGGGCTATATATACAGGGGGGCTATATCTACAGGGGGAGCTTTATATCCAGGGGTGGGATATATCCAGGGGTGGGCTATATCCAGGAGAACTATATCTACAGGTGGGCTATATCTACGGGGGGGGGGGCTTTATCTACACGTGGGGGGCTTTATCTACACGTGGGGTGTCTATCTACAGGGGGGGCTATATACTGGGGTGGGCTATCTATGGAGCACCATATACAGGGGTGGGCTATAGCTACAGGTGGGGCTATATAGTATGTAGCCCCCTGTAGATATAGCCCCCCTGTAGATATATCCCACCCCTGTATATAGTCCCCCTGTAGATATAACCCACTCCTGTAGATATAGCCCACCCCTGTAGATATAGCCCACCCCTATAGATATAGCCCACCCCTGTAGATATAGTCCCCCTGTATATAGCCCACCCCTGGATATAGCCCACCCCTGGATATATCCCACCCCTGTAGATATAGCCCCCCTGTAGATATAGCCCCCCTGTAGATATAGCCCCCCTGTAGATATAGCCCACCTGTATATATAGTTCTCCTGGATATAGCCCACCCCTGGATATATCCCACCCCTGTAGATATAGCCCCCCCTGTAGATATAGCCCCCCTGTATATATAGCCCCCCTGTAGATATAGCCCACCTGTAGATATAGTCCCCCTTGATATAGCCCACCCCTGAAGATATAGCCCACCCCTGAAGATATAGCCCCCCTGAAGATATAGCCCCCTTGTAGATATAGCCCCCTGTAGATATAGCCCCCCTGTAGATATAGTCCCCCAGTAGATATAGTCCCCCAGTATATATAGTCCCCCAGTAGATATAGCCCAACCCTGTATATAGCCCAACCCTGTATATATAGCCCACCCCTGGATATAGCCCACCCCTGGATATAGCCCACCCCTGGATATAGCACACCCCCTGAATATAGCCCACCCCCTGGATATAGCCCCCCCTGTAGATATAGACCCCCCCTGTAGATAGCCCACCCCTGTAGATAGCCCACCCCTGTAGATAGCCCACCCCTGTAGATATAATCCCCCTGTAGATATAGCCCACCCCTGTATATATAGCCCACCCCTGGATATAGCCCACCCCTGGATATAGCCCACCCCTGGATATAGCCACCCCCTCTAGATCTAGCCTCCCCTGTAGATCTAACCCCCCCTGTAGATAGCCCACCCCTGTAGATAGCCCACCCCTGTAGATAAAGCCCACCCCTGTAGATATAGCCCCCCAGTAGATATAGCCCACCCCTGTAGATAGCCCACCCCTGTAGATAGCCCACCCCTGTAGATATAGTCCCCCTGTAGACATAGTCCCCCTGTAGATATAGTCCACCCCTGTATATAGTCCCCCTGTAGATATAGCCCACCCATGTATATAGTATCCCACAAATAGCTCCCCCTATAGTGTTCCACAGAAAGCCCACCCCTGTATATAGTATATACAGGGGTGGGCTATCTGTGGAGCACTATATACAGGGGTGGACTATCTAGTGGAGTACTATATACAGGGGTGGACTATATGTACAGGGGGGCTATATACAGGGGTGGGCTATCTGTGAAACACTATATACAGGGGTGGACTATATGTGGAGCACTATATACAAGGGTGGACTATATGTGGAGCACTATATACAGGGGTGGGCTATATCTACAGGGGGCTACATACAGGGTTGGGCTATCTGTGAAGCACTATATACAGGGGTCGGCTATATCTACAGGGGGGCTATATACAGGGGTGGGCTATATCTACAGGGGGCTATATACAGGGGTGGGCTATCTGTAGAGCACTATATACAGGGCTGGGCTATATGTACAGGGGGCTATATACAGGGGTGGGCTATCTGTAGAGCACTATAGGGGGAGTTATTTGTGGGACACTATATACAGGGGTGGGCTATATGGGGGCACTGTCTACAGGGGGCTCTATGGCAAGCACTATCTACAGGGGGCACTATCTACAGGGGGCTCTATGGCAGGCACTATCTACAGGACGCACAGTGTGTGTGAGTGGGACACGGTGTATGGTGCTATTATAATTAGAGGTGCAGTGTATGACACTATTATATTTAGGGGCGTAGTGTGTGGTATAATGAGAACTTTATATTTATTTATAGGTGCAGAAATGTTGGTAAAGTGAGAAGCTGAAGACATGTAAGCGGCAAACTGCAGAAATGGTCTGTGACCGGGAGAATTCATCATAGAGGTCTGGATCGGATGGAGAAAAATAACTAGAATCTGAGACGTCACCGGTGAGTCACTTAATGTAAATGTTTATTCTGCCTCTAATCAGCACTGTAGTCACTGTATGATCTGCAGCGAGATGATGGGTGGTAGGATTATGATAGGATTTATTTTTTGTGAAACAGCATCTCCCAGCATATCCTTATCATTGTTTGGGCCATGCTGGGAGCTGTAGTTTTACGCCGTACACACCTATACGGCAGGGGTTGCACTAAATTGAGCTGTATTTGTGCTGGTGTTTTATATATGTACTGAGCTTGCTTCTGGGGCTGTATATATGTAATGAGCTTGGTTCTGGTGTTGTGTATAGAACCATATTGCTTGTAAAATGTACAAATGTTTTTATGCTCGCGTTACATAAAAAGAAATGTGGAAAAGAAATGACACGTCGATTGGTAGAGAAAACAAACACGGCGAGAGGGAAGGAGGTGTCGGGAAAGAGGTTGGGGGGGGGGGCGCCAAACTGAATCTTTGCCCTGGGTGCTGGAGAACCTAGCTACGCCTCTGATGGCACCGACTCAGCTTCTGAGCCGGTGACAAACATTTGGCGTATGGATACGGCAATTTGCGTGATGTCATAGTTTTCCATGTCGTACCCATACGGCAAATGTCAGGAAGGGGTTAATGTAAGGATGTGTACACTTAATTGTGCAGCAACGCTTGTTGTCTCCATTCTATGTCAGTGTGGGAAGTAGATGTCCGGCCTTATGATTTTGTGATATGTGATAGACCCAGAATCCCAATCACCAAACCAAAGAATGTAAAATAAAGACACAAAACATTATAATTGGGTGTTAAATGGTCAAAACTTTTATTATATTATATGACCAAACCCAAAATGGCAAACCTCCGACTCACGAAGAGTCACCCTCCAGCACGCAGGAAAGGAAAAACCCCCTGTGGGGGAAACCTCTAGGGAAACCATGGCTGGAGGATTGCCCTTCCTCTGGGCTTAGAAGGTGCCAAAATATCATTTGTAACAGAATTTGTACGTTTTCTCAGATTTTCAAGGAAAGACATTACAATGAACGAACGACATAAAACACATAAATCGGCTGATCTGGATGGCTAGGCGGATGTCTCTCTTCCTGGGCACCCATTAACATGAATGGGCGATCCACGGATGAGACGGGTCCTCCAGATGCCTCCTTGTAGCACCTGTCTCCGCTCTGGCTAATAGAGGGGGATCTCCTGCTGGAAACCCCCCTCTATTACAGACAACCCGTATGAAGAGGATGGCATCACTGTGATGAAGAAGTGGTCTTGGGTGAACGGTTTCCCTGCTAGAACCTACAAATTACATCAGGTCGGTATTGGTGGGGAAGTCAAGCTCAAGGTCCTCAGTCCCATCCAATATGGCGCTGAATGTGGCAGTAAAACCTTCTAATATGGAATCTTCTTTATGTCATAAACATTTGTATTTATGACATCAGCGCATTCATCATCATTACTACAGGAGTTTCTCACCACTGCACAACTCATACATTGTGACGTCACCCACAGTGGTCTGAAGTGTTAACCCTTTAATGACTGGCAGTGTACTTACCACAGAGGCCATAAAGCTGAATAGAACATATCAGCGGCCATAAAGGAAAAGGGATAATGCAGGGAGCATCTCCGCACAAGAACAATCCATGACAAAGGGTTGTCCAGGATGAGAGAACTTGTCTGCTTTCTCCAAAAACCAGCACCACACCTGTCCATAGGTTGTGTGTGGTATTACAGCTCATTACCATTCACTTCAATGGAGCAAACCTGCAATACCAGATACAACCTGTGGATAGGTGTGGTGCTGTTTTTGGAAGAAAGCAGCCATATTTGTCTAATCCTGCACAGCCCCTGTTAGAAATAGTTCAAAAAAAGGGGGGAGAAAAGAAATAAAAAAAAGGTAAAAAGAGTAACTCTGAGGTAAAAGAAATCAAACTGGACTGAAAGGAGTCTGCTGGAGGTGCCAGATGGAAAGACAGATTTCTGCCCTGGGGACCAGATTAGTTGAAATGTATCTTGAAGGGGGGCTTTAGAGAGTGGGTTTTAACCCCTTCCCGCCCTATGAAGTGTAGTTGCATTGAAAAACTATGCAGTTCATCTTCGAATGCAGCGTCACAAAAACAAATTATTTTGTAAAAAATAAAACTATATCAATTTGGTATCGCCGTAATCGTAACGACCCGCAAAATCAAATTATCATGCAATTCATGCCGCCCAGAGGCGGATTAAGGGTATCATGGGCCCCGGGCACTTTTTCAAGTCTGGGCCTCCCTCCCCCCGAACTCTGAACGCTGTACCGTATATATTTGCAGATTTTTGTTTAGGCGGCCACAGATCTGGCACGGTTTTGCATTTGCTGTAAAAGCAGAATGAGCCATACAGAAGAGAAAAAGCTGAATACTTTGAGACACTAGAGAGGTCAGGAGCTTTATAACTTTTTTATTTTTATGTCAATGGAGTGGTGTGTGAAGGATCATTTTTTTGTGGGAGGAGTTGTAGTTTCTATTGGCACCATTTAAAGTACCATACAATGGGTGAATTGGAAAAAAATGAGATTCCGCCATGGATTTTTGGGTTTAGTTTTACTGTATATATTTACCTTCTCTTAAGGTAAAAGTAGATTAACATCTACTTTTACCTCAAGATAAGGTACATATATACAGCCCCAGAACCAAGCTCAGTACAAATATACAGACCCAGAACCAAGCTCAGTACATAAATACAGCACCAGAACAAAGCTCAGTACATATATACAACACCAGAACCAAGCTCAGTACATATATACAGCACCAGAACAAAGCTCAGTACATAAATACAGCACCAGAACAAAGCTCAGTACATATATACAACACCAGAACCAAGCTCAGTACATATATACAGCACCAGATCCAAGCTCAGTACATAAATACAGCACCAGAACAAAGCTCAGTACATATATAGAACACCAGAACAAAGCTCAGTACATTTATACAGCACCAGAACAAAGCTCAGTACATATATAACTCCAGAACCAAGCTCAGTACATATATACAGCACCAGAACAAAGCTCAGTACATATATAACTCCAGAACCAAGCTCCGTACATAAATACAGCCCAAGAACCAAGCTCATTAATTAAATATACAGCAACAGAACCAAGCTCAATACATAAATACAGCACCAGAACGAAGCTCAGTACATAAATACAGTACCAGAACCAAGCTCAGTACATATATACAGCACCAGAACAAAGCTTAGTACATAAATACAGTACCAGAACCAAGCTCAGTACATATATACGGTCCCAGAACCAAGCTCAGTACATATATACAGCACCAGAAACAAGCTCAGTACATAAATACAGTGCCAGAACAAAGCTCAGTACATATATATACTACAGTACTGATCAGTCACAGGGAGAATAAACATTTACATTGATAGACTCACATGTGACATTTCAGATTACTTTACGTTCTTTTTCTCTTTTCTTCTCCATCCGGTCCAGACCTCTATGACGACTTCTCCTGAGCATGGCCCATTTCTGCAGTTTTCAGCTAAGATGTCTTCGACTCCTCACTTTTCCAACATTTCCACACCTATAAACATAATATAATAGTATCATACACTGTGCCCCTGAATATAATTGTACTATACACTGTGCCCCTGAATATAATTGTACTATACACTGTGCCCCTGAATATAATAGTACTATACACTGTACTCCTGAATATAATAGTACTATACACTGTGCCCCTGAATATAATAGTACTATACACTGTGCCCCTGAATATAATTGTACTATACACTGTGCCCCTGAATATAATAGTACTATACACTGTGCCCCTGAATATAATGGTACTATACACTGTGCCCTTGAAAATAATAGTACTATACACTGTGCCCCTGAATATAATAGTACTATACACTGTGCTCCTGAATATAATAGTACTATACACTGTGCCCCTGAATATAATAGTACTATACACTGTACCCCTGAATATAATAGTACTATACACTGCGCTCCTGAATATAATAGTACTATACACTGTGCTCCTGAATATAATAGTACTATACACTGTGCTCCTGAATATAATAGTACTATATACACTGTACTCCTGAATATAATAGTACTATACACTGTACTCCTGAATATAATAGTACTATACACTGTGCTCCTGAATATAATAGTACTATACACTGTACCTCTGAATATAATAGTACTATACACTGTACTCCTGAATATAATAGTACTATACACTGTGCTCCTGAATATAATATTACTACACACTGTACCCCTGAATATAATAGTACTATACATTGTACTCCTGAATATAATAGTACTATACACTGTGCTCCTGAATATAATAGTACTATACACTGCACTCCTGAATATAATAGTATTATACACTGTACTCCTGAATATAATAGTACTATACACTGTGCCCCTGAATATAATAGTACTATACACTGTGCCCCTGAATATAATAGTACTATACACTGTACCCCTGAATATAATAGTACCATACACTGCGCCCCTGAATATAATAGTACTATACACTGTACTCCTGAATATAATAGTACTATACACTGTGCTCCTGAATATAATAGTACTATACACTGTGCTCCTGAATATAATAGTACTATACATTGTACTCCTGAATATAATAGTACTATACACTGTGCTCCTGAATATAATAGTACTATACACTGCACTCCTGAATATAATAGTATTATACACTGTACTCCTGAATATAATAGTACTATACACTGTGCTCCTGAATATAATAGTATTATACACTGTGTCCCTGAATACAATAGTAACATGCACTGTGCCCCTGAATATAATAGTACCATACACTGCACCCTTGAATATAATTGTATTATACACTGTGCCCATGAAGTTAAACCCCACACACTAACAATGCCAGATAGGTAGATAGCGCCAGTCACAATGCCCCCTGTAGATAGTGCCAGTCACAATGCCCCCTGTAGATAGTGCCACTTATGATGCCCTTTGTAGATAATGCCCCCTGTATATAGTGCCAGTTACAATGCCCTCTGTAGATAACGCCACTTGTAGATAGCGCCAGTCACAATACCCCCTGTAGATGGTGCCACTTACAATGCCCTCCGTAGATAATGTCCCCTGTAGATAGCGCCAGTTCCAATGCCCTCTCTAGTTAATGCCCCCTGTAGATATTGCCCGCAACACTGCCCAGAAAAAAAAATTCTCACCTGTCCCCGTTCCCGCGCCATCCTCCAGGAATGCAGGACTGGTCAGAGACCAGACGGCGTCATCTAGCGTAATGGCGCAGTCGGCGTGATGATGTCATCGTGCCGACTGTGTCATTAGTAAAGCGCCGAATGAAAAGAAGGGAATGGATAGTTCCCTGTCTCGCCTCCGCTAAAGTAAGCAATTGTATCCGCATCCTAAGGACGAGGATACAATTTGGTGAGAGGTCCCGCTTCACCCCGATTCTCTGAACTGGCTGTAATTTTAACAGCCAGTACGGGAGAACCGGGGTGAACTGGGCCCCTTTCTAGCCTCAGGCCCTGGGCACTTGCCCAGATTATCCTCATTATTATCCGACCCTGATGCCGCCCGATGAACACTGTAAAATTAAAAACAGAAATGGCGGAATTACAGGTTTTTTTTCAATTCACCCCACAAAATGTAGGTTTTAAAAAATAAAAAAAATAATACATTATATGGTACATTAGGCCGCAGGGTAAATTCCACATAAACAGCGCCATTCATCGGTTAACTGTTTAAATGATACCAGTTCAAGTGACCTTTATCGAAAAACACTATAAGACATTTTTTCACAATTAACCTTCTAATTGGGCCTAGCATGTGTGATACTGTCTGCTAAGCCGTTGTATCTAAGCATATTATATGTGATACTGTCTGCTGAGCCGCTGTCTGCTATCAAGTAGCAGAGCTATCAGGTGTCATAGTGTAATGAAACGGGGTAGGGAGACGGACAGGTGAGCCCTAATCTACCCGAAACTCAGTCCCTGCCTACTAGCACTGCCCGTCCTAAGTGACGGCGTACAACTGGGCGACGGTCCCTATGCTCAATAAGTGCAAGACAGACAAACACAAGACAGGGGCACACAGAAGAAAAAGGGGGAGATAGGGGCAGTTGCCCACGGAAACACCGTGAGCAACAGGCAGTGGTGAAGGACAGTAGTGAGGACAGTATACAGGGAATATAGGACATACAGTGAGGACAGTATACAAGGCATATAGGACATACAGTGAGGACATATATTGGGAATATAGTACATATAGTGAGGACAGTATACAGGGAATATAGGACATACAGTGAGGACAGTATACAGGGAATATAGTACATATAGCCAGGACATATACTGGGAATATAGTACATATAGTGAGGACAGTATACAGGGAATAAAGGACATACAGTGAGGACAGTATTATGTTTTATTTTGCTTCAGCTAAATGTCAGGGGAAAAAACAGTAATTAGAAACTCCTTTATCGGAGATGAAGACGGCCTGCAGGGGACTAGATCACGAGAAGTCACAGGTTACTGTGTTTCCAACTAATAACAGTCTAGAAAAGTCTATAAGTCCCCATCACATCACGTTTTTAGCCTACACTTGATATATATGCCAGGAACAACTAAACAGTGGCATCTGTCAAGCATAGACTACAATGGCGTACGTTAAATGTATATGTCATTAACTCTCATGACCCATTTCAAGACATATATACGTTAAACGGATGCCATAATAACCTATAGGTGAGGGATGCCACTGTTAGGGGGAGTTCACACAGTTTTTTGGCAAGTTTTTTTACGCGGAAACCGCCCCGCAAAAAGCGTAAAAAAACGGCCCAAAATGCCTCCCATTGATTTTAATGGGAGGCGGAGGCGTTTTTTTTCCAGCGAGCGGAAAAGCCGGCTCACGGGAAAAAGGAGGGACATGCCCTATCTTTGAACATTTAAATCGGCGTGCATGTAGAGGAAAATCTGCCTTAAAATTCCAAACTGAATTTTTAGGCAGATTTTTCTCCTGCAAAAAACTAAGTGTGAACCCAGCCTTAGAAATAAATAAAGAAGCAAAAAGCACGGCGCCACATAGTGCAGGTCAATCGGAATAAAAATAAATGCAGAACGTAGTTAATATGCTCACCACATGGAGGTTGGTAAAGGCAATAAGTAAATCCACTAATGCTGCTGCCAGGATCCAAAACCGGTGAAACCGAATGGTCAGGCCTGAGGAAGACACTAGTTCAGTGTTGAAACGCGTAGCCACCTAATGTTCAATAAATAATTGTTATACATTTCCTATTATCATTGACTTTCTACTACATCCACGCAGCAGCGCCCTATAGGATCCTCCTTTTTACTACCTTCATGTAACCCAGCCTTAGGCATCTGTCACAGGCATCCGTCAACCATCGACAGATCAATGTAACATATACATGTGATGAAAAGCTATTGTAAATCCTATGACGTATACATGAAACGGAGGCCTGTGACATATGCTATATAGTGGTATATGTCACCCATAGTCTCCCATGCTTAAAAACATATACCACACATTGTACATTTCTTGAGGGTTCCCATTGTTTGGAATAGCGTATACCAGCCTGACTTGGGCCAAAAAGACACAATTATTTTTTTTACATCTGTCGGGCTAGTGGAGACCTAGGGACACTTTACTATGTAGGTTGGGAAAGCTCAACTAAACGTAGGGCTAATATTGATCATATCATGTCAAAATCTATCAATTACAATATATATATAAAAGGGGTAAAAGGGGTCTTTGGAAAAAAAAAAAAAATGAACATATTTTGAATTATGTTATAGAGCCCCTGTCACTAAAATAATCCTTTTCTATGTCTTTGGAGAAATCACTGTAGAATCATATGATAAATATCTCCTGTACTATGTGACTGTGATTTCTTTCCAGTAACTTACACCACAGATGTCCTGAATTTTATCTATGTATCTTAACAAAATGGCTCATAATGAACATTTATAAGGGGGTTCCACCCATGTTCAGACCTCTTTTTAAGCAGCTGATTAGTTGATCATGTCATCTGATATACCATGCTGAATCTGATTGGTCAAAGCCCTCACTGAAGCTCCAGCCTTTAGACTCATTCAGACACAAGCCAATACTTCAGACTCATTCGCCTCTAAATGAAAGTTACTGAAAAAGAGACTAAAAGAAGTAAAATATATAATTTACTTGAATGTCCAGAAAAGGATATATCATAAGCTAATACTGATTACACCAAAAAAATTGATGGCAGCTACACTTTAAAATGAGGCACGATAGAAGTGTTGTGCACAGCTGATAGCGTACGGGATATTCATCTGAAATGTCAGTTCCCGTTTGGGTAAAGGACCAAAGAGCTGTAATTAATATTGCGTTTGTGCTTGGCGCCCTTGGGTAGGTGTGTGCGGCTGAGGGTAATGGTGGTTGAGACCAGTTGAACTGGAGAAGTACGTTTAACAGAGGTGAATGAAAAGATTTCAAACTTTTTTTTTTTTTTTCCTTTGACTACATTTGAATAATAAAGAATATGCTTGATATCTACTTGCCAACTTTTGGAAATGACTTTTAGTGAGATTTTGTACTTTGGCGCGCAATGTTACAACAGTTCAGCAGCCAGAAAGACATTTGTGATATCACAGCATCTTACCCGACTAAAACATTTTTGGTGATGTCACAGCAGCTTAGATGACAGAAACACATGTGTTACGTTATAGATGCTTACCTGACAGGAAGATATTTGTGATGTCACAGTAGCTTACCTAACTGAAACCCACTTGTGATGTCACAGCAGCTTATCTAATTCAAAGTTGTATCTGATGTCACTACAACTTGCCTGACAGGAAGATATTTGTCAAGTGACAGGAGCTTACCTGAGTGAAAATCACTTGTGAAGTTATAGCAGCGTACCTAACAAAAAACATTGCTGAAGTCACAATAGTTTATGTGACTGAAACCCTCTTGTGACGTCACAGCAGCTTCCCTGATGGAAACACTGACAAATGACACCGTCATAGCAGCTATTTGCACAAGCCACTAAGGGACGATCACTACATAAAGATGTACAATTACACCCCTTGAGTTAAACACTAGCTATATAAATACATATGTAGTGAGCTCCCCCTAGTGGCTGCTGTATACACCCAGAGATATACTGTATATCACAAGTCAGAAAACAGAGCTCCCCAGATATATTATGAAATTTATTGGCACAGAATTTTGGATCCAAAAACATAATAAAGGATGTTACCTTTAATAAAGGTGGAGTACACTTGCTGGAGCTCTCAGTGGGACGTGGGACCCATTCTGAGTTTTGCTTTAGGGCCTTAGGATTTTTGCACATGATCCTGGTCACCAGTGTATAACAACCAAGGTAGAAGGCTAGGAGCAGACATATTATTGGTATTGGGCCCATATACTGTTCCGCTGTCTGTGTCTGCCGCTGTAGCAGACATAGCAGCTTTTATAGAATCCAGCATCTAAGGGGTCATCTCCATATTATTAAAGGGGAGGAATAGTTGGGATTCACTGTGCATGATGGAGGGGTGCCAGAATTTTTTTTTTGTGCACCTACAGGGACGGAAAACCATACAAATCATAACTCTCAATTTCCTGGACACACTTGCTGCTGGTGATGATCATCTTTGCAGTGAGGCACGTTCTGTTTTTCTCCTGCGCCCCATGGCTCCTTGTTACACCCCTGCTTAGGTAGCCACAATTTATACAGTTAGGTCCAGAATTATTTGGACAGTGACACAGTCTTCATGATTTGGGCTCTATTTGAAATGAAACAACTGAGATGCAATTGAAGTGTAGACTTTCAGGTTTAATAAAAGGGGTTGAACAAAAATAACCTGTGAAACGTTTAGGAATTGTAACCATTTTTCTACACAACCTCCTCATTTCAAGGGCTCAAAAGTAATCGGACAAATTAACATAAATAAATTGTTTTTTTTAAATACTTTGTGGAGAATCCTTTGCAGGCAATGACTGCCTGAAGTCTGGAACCCATGGACATCACCACACGCCGGGTTTCCTCCTTTGTGAGGCTTTGCCCGGCCTTTACTGCAGCGTCTTCAGTTGTTGCTTGTTTGTGGGTCTTTCTGCCTTAAGTTTTGTCTTAAGCAAGTGAAATGCAGCTCGATCGGGTTGAGATCTGGTGATTGACTTGGCCATTGCAGAATATTCCACTTCTTTGCCTTAAAGAACTCCTGGGTTTCTTTCGCAGTATGTTTTGGGTCATTGTCCATCTGTACTGTGAAGCGACGTCCTTGCTGCATTTGGTTGAATCTCAGCAGAAAGTAAATCCCTGAACACTTCAGAATTCATCCGGCTGCTTTTGTCTTCAGTCACATCATCAATAAACACTAGTGACCCAGTGCCTTTGGCAGCCATGCATGCCCATGCCATCACACTGTCTCCACCATGTTTTACAGAGGATGTTTTGTGCTTTGGATGAGAAGCCGTTCCAAGCCTTCTCCATACTTTCTTCCTCCCATCATTCTGGTACAGGTTGATCTTAGTTTCATGCTGTTCCAGAACTGGGCGGCTTCTTTACATGTTGTTTGGCCAAGTCTAATCTGGCCTTTCTATTTTTGAGGCTGATTAATTGTTTGCACCTTGTGGTGGACCCTCTGTATTTGCTCTCATGAAGTCTTCTCTTTATGGTAGACTTAGATACTGTTACTCCTACTTCCAGGAGAGTGTTCTTCACTTGGGTAGATATTGTGAAAGGGTTTTTCTTCACCATGGAAAGGATTCTGTGATCATCCACCACTGTTTTCATTCGTGGACGTCCAGGCCTTTTGGAGTGCGCTCTTTCGTTTCAAGAAAGTACCAAACAGTTTATTTGGCCACTCCTAACATTTGTGCTCTCTCTCTGATGGATTTCTTCATTTTTTTCAGCCTAATGATGGTCTGTTTCACTTGCATTGAGAGCTCCTTTGACCTCATGTTGTGGGTTCATAGCAACAGCTTCCAAATGCAAATGCCACACCTGGAATCAACACTAGACATTTTACCTGCTTAATTGATGATGGATTAACGAGGGAATAGCCCATGCAGCCCATTAAATAGCCATTGAGATAATTGTTCAATTACCTTTGGTCTCTTGAAAAAGAGGCAGCTACATATTAAAGAGCTATAATTCCTAAGACATTCCTCAAATTAGGATGTGAATACCCTCAAATGAAAGATGAGAGTCTGCACTTTAAACCCATATTGATTTTAAAAAAACGCTAAAATGCCAAAACTTGTGTCACTGTCCAAATAATTCCGGACCTAACTGTAACGTAAGACTTGTTAATGAATTGGAGCTCACGTAAAGCTTGGTTCTTTATCCGAGTGCAGTATTATTCTGTAAATCCAACATTAGTGGGATCTGACAGATCCCAGATTATCAGACATTCTGTACGATTAGATGAAAAATAAACAAGTTTATAAAATGTCCTTGTAGAAGTAGAAATCCGGGAGTCTCATCATAGCTTCTCCCTCCTGTCTTCTGCTTCTTGTTTTCTCAGATTCCAGATTATCTTACAATTTGGGGTCGGTTTATCAGAATTTCCAGAATACTGAATTCCAGATTAAAAGAACTTTACTCTTTTTTGTATTACACACATAAACCAACACTCAATCACCGGTATAAAAAAAGACAAAGACGACAAGAATAAGTAGTAAACAGCGGAACCGTTTATTATAACAAATATCCACAAAAGCAGCAGAAACAGATTCAAAGATCTTACAAATATTTTATAAAGGTCCAAAACATGTAGAGAATTGTTATATTTCATACATTAAAGGGGTTCTCTGGCCCTACTACAGCATTGTTATATGGGGGCACTCATACAGGACCCTTATTAGTCAGCGGGAGCCCAGAGCAGCTACAAAAGACGTCTCTATACATAGATTATAGTAACTCACATCAGTCCCTGTCCCCAGAGGGGCTCACAATCTAATTTCCTCATCGCACTCACACACCAGGGACCCTTTCACTTCCAGCACATGGGAAGGATGCACCATTTTATAAAAAAGCGACACCCACCCCATTGTGGCACCAAAAACTAGAAAGAACATGAAATTACTCTATTAATAAAAAATACAATTTCTTTCTTATTTCTGGATAAAGCTAATTTTTCAAATCCTAAATTGACCAATGCCTATCAAATCTACACTAATTTCCTTCTTAACAGGTCAACTAGATCACTACGGACATTGTATAAAGAGGTCTATGAAGAAGAAATTTCAGAAAGATTTGTATAATTCTTCACTGATAGGAATATATTTGAGAATTTCTGTAATTTGCCTTTTCTGTTTATCAGATTCATATCATTTTGATTCTTTTTATTGCTTTGTATTTTTGATTTGGATCTGAATAAGTAGCTTTGTTCCTTTCTCACAGTCAGGTAGCTGCTGTAAAGGCCCATTTACATGAGGAGATTATCAGGATAATGTACTTTATATAAAGCATTCTTATAAAAAAAAAATGATTATTTGTATATGAATGTAAATATAACTGGGATAGAATTGTCCCTTATAAATGGGCCTTTACTGATCTGCTCTTTCACTCCATGACTAAAATGATATTCACTACTGGACTTCACATATGGGTTTAAGCTTCTAGAAATATATAACAAATCATAAGGTGCTTTTCTCACTATATGAATATGTATCATCATCATTATCAGAAGTGCATGGTATTAAACACAAGCACAATTGTCAGCAGTGACAGAATACAGCAGGAGAGAGGCAGCGGTGCAGCTGTGGGGGATACAGAGGTCACATTCACAACTGGGCCCTGACATCTTGTGGGCCTATAGTTCCCCCAACATAAAGAAGCAGAATTATTAGCAGGAGGAGCGATGATTTCCATTCACATAGTTATATAGTTACATCGCTGGGAAAAGACACATGTACATCAAGTTCAACCAAAGCATCAGAGAGGATGTGGATGAAGGTAAGAGGTAGCGGTACATTTTAGAACATTGTTTCCTCCTACTGATCAAGAGGAAGGAATAAAACAAACTCATATCTGCCCAAAAGGGAAACATTTCCATCCTGATCCTATGTGGTGATCAGACTGGAGAATTGTTCATACAAGAATTCTATACATTTAAGTAAGTGTGGATTTTGTTTGCCGTAAGAAATGATCTTTGCCTTTTTTGAAGCCATCACCTGTCCCTGCTGTGACCAGCTCCTGAGGTGACTATTCCCCAGATTCACCGCTCTTACAGTAAAGAAGGCTTGTCACATCTGGAGACTGAACCTTATTTTCTCCAGATGGAGGGAGTTGCCCCTGGTCTTTTAAGGGGATTTTAAAGGGAACAGCTTTTCACCATCATTTTTTATACAGGCTATTTATATACTGATATAGATTTATTATGTCACCCTTAGACATCTCTTCCCAAGACTATAAGGCACAACTTCACACTTATCCACATGAAATCTCATTTGCCAAGTGGATGCCCAAACACTGATCAGGAGGTGATGTGCAGGCAAGCTGTGGACTGCGTACTGCTACTGAAGCTGGCAACTCTGCACTTACTTTGTACGCCTCTTTGGCTGGCGGCTCCGGCAGCGGCACATGTAAGACCCCTTACAGAACAGCATTGTAGAACGCATCTAAACCCTGGAGGGCACCGACTACAAACAAGGAACTCTTCTTCTGTTTTAGGGGTGGCTGCAGGAGGAAAACGTTTACTACTGGAAGGGGTGTCATTGAACCTTTCTTTTTTACCTAATAAGTATTGAGAACCAGTGCAACAAAGAAACTTCTCCATTCCAAAATGCAAGTTACAACTTTAAGGGAGGTTTAACTTTCTTGCTTTAAATCAGTTTACTTTCAGAATTCTCTGATGGGTGGTGGAGGGGTAAAGAAGAAGAACAATTGGGGATTTAACTAAAATAACTGATCCCACACAGAAAGTAAGTTTACAGGAGAGCACAATTTCACAGATGGCGGAAGTAATGGTGGCCTCTAGTACGGACACTCTGCAGATACCGCCAGCGCTAATAAAAGAAAACAATGGAGGTCGTGATGCAAAGGAAGATGCCTGAGAAGCGCAAACAAATGAAAATGGATTTTAAAGAAGTAAAAGATGATTTGATCAGTTTGAACACTAGATCTAACCAATTGGAATATCAGACTACATGCATTACTCACAACCTTAATGTCCTTCTAGGCCGTAACCTATTCATGGAGGAAGAGATAAAGCTATATAATAATAATAAACTTCTGGACCTGGAGAATAGGTCTTGTTAGATGACATCCGTCTATTTGGAATACCAGAAAGTAATAAAAATGATCAGCTTGAACGATATATTTGGGAATGACCTTTGTAGTTCTACCAGAGGCAAGTTTTTTGGAATAGACTTTTGAACGCACTCATAAAGTGTGGAGATCTCCAGGAGCCCCGGAGTACTCACATATCTGTATGTGTGTAATGTGTATATATGTATGTGTGTAATGTGTATATATGTATGTGTGTAATGTGTATGTGTGTAATGTGTATATATGTGTAAGTGTGTAATGTGGATATATGTATGTGTGTAATGTGGATATATGTATGTGTGTAATGTGTATATATGTATGTGTGTAATGTGTATATATGTATGTGTGTAATGTGTATATATGTATGTGTGTAATGTGTATATATGTATGTGTGTAATGTGTATATGTATGTGTGTAATGTGGATATATATGTATGTGTGTAATGTGTATATATGTATGTGTGTAATGTGTATATATGTGTAAGTGTGTAATGTGGATATATGTATGTGTGTAATGTGTATATATGTATGTGTGTAATGTGTATATATGTGTAAGTGTGTAATGTGGATATATGTATGTGTGTAATGTGTATATATGTATGTGTGTAATGTGTATATATGTATGTGTGTAATGTGTATATGTATGTGTGTAATGTGGATATATATGTATGTGTGTAATGTGTATATATGTATGTGTGTAATGTGGATATATGTATCTGTGTAATGTGTATATATGTATGTGTATGTATGTAAAGTGTTTATATACTTGTGCCAATGTCTGTGTAATGTGTATAATTGTAGATATGTGTGTGTATATATATATATATATATATATATATGTATCTATGTGTAACATGTATGTGTATGTAATATGTATACATATGTATGTGTATAGTGTGTGTATGCATGTCTATGTGTGTAATGTATATATATATATGTATGTATCTATGTGCAACGTGTATGTGTATATATGTAGGTGTGTGTAATATGTGTATATATGTATGTATAAGTGTGTATGTTTGTTATGTAAATATCTTTATAATGTGTATATATGTACGTGTATATGTGTGTACAATGTGTATATATCTATGATTATGTGAGTAATGATGAATACGTCTCCCGTAGCCCCTGGGCACAGCGCTACTTTAAGCGCTGAGCCCGGTGAATCCCCTGATGTCACTGTGCATATAAGGACAGTGACGTCAGGGGCTTTAAAATGAATGTAAGGCGCTCTGGCCTGAGACTCTTTACCCTAACTGGAACCCCTTAAGCTTAACACCTTAACCCCGTAATTCTAATCATAACTCTTACCCTAAGCCACCAACCTTCAAACCCTAACCCCCTAACCCTATTGCTAAGCCCCAACCCCTACCCTATCGCCTCACCCTAACCTCAACCCTTAACACTCTAAGCCGCTAATCCAAACCCTAACCCCCTAACACTAACCTAAACTTAACCCCAACCCCTAACCCAATCCCCTAATACTAGCCCCCTAAACCATAACGTTAACTCCCTAAATTTCTAACCCTAACCTGCTAACACCTTACTCCAACCCCACCCCTAACCTTCACCCTATTCTTAACCCCCTAAACCTAACATCCCAACCCCCTGAACCAAAAACCATAACACTCTAACCCAAATTCCCTAGCCCTAACCCCATAACTCAAACCCCTAACCCCTTAACCCTCACATTCTAACCTTAACTCTTACTCTAACCCTATTCTTAACCCTAACCCCCAACCCTATTGCCTAACCCTAACCTCAACCCCTAATTTCCTAAGCCACTAACCCTAACAGTAACCTAAACATAACCCCCTAAACCCAACCCATAAAACCTTGATGCCAAACCTAACCCTATCCCCTAATACTAAACCCCAACCCAAACCCATAATGTTAACTCCCTAACTTTCTAACCCTAACCTGCTAAACCTAACCGCAAGCCCTTAACCCTAACTTCAACCCTACCCCTAACCTTCACCCTAAAACTCTAACACCCTAATCCCCTAGCCCCGCAGCCAAAAACCTAACCCCAACCCTACACTAAAACCATAACCCCCTAAACCTAAGTCCAACCCTAACACTCTCACCCTAACCCTTTTCCTAACCCCAAACACCTATCCACAACCCTAACCACTTACCCTCCCCTATTCCTAACCCCAAACCCTAACCTCAAAACCTTAACTCTAACTCCCTAACCCCAAACTTTACCACAAAACTACCCACTCACCCTCACGTTAACCCTATTTATAATCCCCTACCCTATTTCTAACCCCTAACAATCTAAACCCTTCTCCCAATTCCTAACCCTAACACTAAAACCCTAACACTATTCTAAATCCCCAAACCTAACTTCTAAATCCCAGCCCCTAACTCTAACCCCAATCCTACCCCTCTCATCCTAACCTTTTCCTGACCCCAAACGCTAACACCCTAACCCCCTAACCCTATTCCTAACCCATAATGGCTCTGGCTGGAGATTTTGCTCCTGGAAAAGCCTTAATAAAAAAGGGGGGTTGGACCCTTGGTAGTTGGCAGGCCTAATATAAGTAGCCCCATGAACCCCTGAGGACGCTACATATGTAGCGAAACATGTCGGGGGGCTCTCTGTTCTATTTTAATACATGCTGGAATTTAGGGCATTACAATTTAGTAATCTAACAATTTAACTGCCTAGGAGTCCGTTGCTGTTATCGGTGACCGCTGAATTTGCCTGTCTGCAGATACAGACGTTAGACACACGTGCACACTGTTACAGTTACTAACTATACAGACGGCACACTGCTACCGCCACGGACGATGCAGACGGCAGGCATATGTGCACATTGTTATAGGCAAGAACGGCTACGGACCCTATCCACGCATTGAAAATTTTAACCATTTATGTTGGTTTTGTCTGTATGTCTGTTTGCTGCAATAGCATAATAAAGATTAAAAATACAATTATTGGTAGTTGGGAAATAGGGTTTTTCTGCCTCTGGCATTCATTTTTCAATTGGAAAAGCCTTAACCCCCAACTCTCTAACCCTAATTCTATCCCAAACTCTAACCCTAAACCCCAAACCTAACCCTTTGACCTTTACCCTATTCCTAACTCTAACCCCCAACCCTAACCTCTTAACCATAACCATATCCCCTAACCCTATTTCTAACCAGAACCCCCTTTCCAAAACCCTAACCACTTACCCTCAACCTATTCCTAACCCCAAACCCTAATCTCAATGCCTTAACTCCCTAACCCCAACCCTAACACTATTCCTAAACCCATAATACTAACCCCAACCCATAACACCCTAACCCTATTCCTAACCAATTACGGCTCTGCTCGGGGATTTTGTTCCCGGAAAAGCCTTAACCCACTATACCCTAACCATAATTCTAAACCAAACTCTAACCATAAATCCCTAACTACAACCCTAACAACCCAACCCTAACCCCCAACCCTAACCTCTAAACCCTAACCATTTTCCTGACCCCCTAACCGTATCACCTAACTCTAAACCATTTATCCAAACTCCAACCCCCTAACCCTCTAACTCTAATCCCAACCCCCTAACCCTTTAGCCTTAACCCTAATCCTAACCCCCAACCCTAACCTCTAAACCCATTCCCCTAACACCAACCCTATTCCTAAAGCTAATCCTAGCCCTAACCACTTACCCTCGCCCTATTCCTAACCCCCTAAACCACCTAAAGCAAAAACCCTAACAATCTAACCGTAATCCCCTAGCCCTAACCCCATAACCAAACCCCTAACCCCAGAACACTAATTCTAACACTTACCCTAACCCTCTAACCCTATTCTTAACCCTAACCTCACAACCCTATCCTCAACCCCTAACGCTCTAAACCGCTAACCCAGACCCTAACACTAATACAAACATAACCCCCTAAACCCAACCCCTAACACCTTAACTCCAAATCTAACCCTATCTCCTAATACTAAACCCCTAACACAAACCCATAATGTTAACTCCCTAACTTTCTAACTCTAACCTGCTACCCCTAACTTCAACCCTACTCGCTAAACTTCACCCTATACCTAACCCCCTAAACCAAAAACTCTAACTCTAGTCCTATTCCTAATCCCCTAACCGTATCCCTTAACTCTAACCCGTTAATCCAAACTCCAACCCCAACCCCCTATCCCTTTTGCCTTAACCTTATTCCTAACCCCGAACCCTAACCCCAACCTCTAAACCCTATCTCCTAACACAAACCCTATTCCTAAAACCAAACCTACCCCTAACTACTTACCCTCACACTATTCCTAACCCCCTAAAACTAACACCCCAACCCCCCAACCCCCTAAACCAAAAACCCTAAAACTCTAAACCTAATCCCATAACTCAAACCCCTAACCCCTTAACCCTAGCCACCTAACCCACTTAATTCTAACCCTATCTTTTACCCTAAGCCTCTAAACCCTTTTCTTAACCCTAACCCCAACCCTAACCCTATTGCCTAAACTCAACCCCTAATTCCCTAAACCACTAACCCTAACCAACAAACACTAACCCAAATGTATACCCCTAACCCCTAACCCCAACCCCTAACACTTTAACCCCAACCCTATACCCTTATACTAACCCCCTAATCCAAACCCATAACGTTAACTCCTTAACTTTCCCCCTAAAACCATAGCCCCCTAAGCCCAACGATAACGCTCTCACCCTAACCCCATTTCTAACACCTAACTTCTGAACTCTAACACAAACCCTATCCCCTAATCCCCAAATCCTAACTCCTTAACCCTAGCACCCTTACCCTCAATGCCTAACCCTTTGACCTTAAACATATTCCTAACTCTAAGCCCCAACATTAACCTATAAACCCTATCCCTGACCCCAACCCACTATCCAAAACCCTACCACCTAACCACTTACCCTCACCCTAATTCTAACCCCCAATTCTAACCTAAAAACTCTAACTCCCTAACCCTTACCCAACCCTACCCTACTCACCCTCACGTTAACCCTATTCATAACCCCTAGCCCTAACCGCCTACCCTATTCCTAAACCCTACCACTCTAACCCCTTCTCCTCATTCCTAACTCCAACACTATTTCAAACCTAACCTCTAAACCCTAGCCCCTAACTCCCTAACCCCAACCCTACAACCTCATCCTAACCCTATTACTAATCCTAACCCCAAATGCAAAGACCCAAACCCCCTAACCTTATTCCTAACCCATTATGGCTCTGGCTGAGGATTTCGCTCCTGGAAAATCCCTTACCCCCAACTCCCTAACCCTATCCCTAACCCAAATTATATCCCAAACTATAAACCTAAACCCCTAACCCTAACAACCCGGACCTTAACCACTAACCTCTAAACCCTAACCCTATTCCTAACCCCAATACCCTAACCATAAACCTAACCCCAACGCTCTAACCCTTACCCCCTAACCCAATTCCTAACCACCCAACCCTAACCACTAACCCCTAGACTCTAAGTCTATCCCCTAATCCCAAAACCTTAACCCTAATATCTTAACCCATACCCCCTAACAATATTACCCTAACCCCAGCCCCATAACACCCTAACCCTTTAACCTTAACCCTATTCCTAAACCCCAACCCAAAAACCCTAAACTCTAGTCCCTATCCCCTAACGCCAACCTTTTTCCTAACGCTCTAAACCAAACTCTATCCCTTACCCTCACCCTATTCTTAACCCGAACACTGACCCCCTTACCCAAGAGCTTTACAGCAAGGGATCTGTCCTGGCACTTCTTTCTTGAGAAAGACCTTGGCGTCACTGTTCATATATGGAGAGTGACATTAAGGGATTTGTAATGTGAGAAACCCCGGCCAGAGCGTAGGCAACAATCTGGCCAGGGATTCTGCTCCAAGAGGGAGACCCTGATGTCACTGTCCATATATAAACAGTAACGTTAGGGGCTTTAAGATGCCGGGATCCCTAACGAGAGCTTCAGCAATGCCCTGGCAGGGGATTTCACTCCTGGAATAGCCCTAATTCTATTCCCTAACTCTAACCATAGCCCCTAAACCCAATCCCTAACACCACAACGCTAACCCCACAGCCCTAACCACTAACCTCTAAACCCTAAAACGTAACTATCCGCTAACCCTTACCCCTTAACCTTGGCACCCTAACCCCCTAATTCTAATCCTAACACGTACCCTAAATCCTAAAACTCTAACCTTAACACTAACCCTATTCCTAACCCACAATACTATCCCCTAACTTTAACCCACACCCTAGCCCCCTAACAACTAACCCTAACCCTATTCCTACCCTTAACCCCCAACCCAAACCACTAACCTCTAAACCCTAATTCTAACCCCATAATCCAAGCCCCTTTAAAATAGCAACCCAACCCCCTAACCCTAGCCATAAACCTGTATCTCCCTAACCCTAAACCCCAACACTAGCCCCTATCCTCTAAACCCTATCCCTTAACCACAACCCAATTCCTAACCCCCTACCCTCCCACTATTCCTAACCCCCTAATCCAATGCCTAACCCCAACCTTAACCCCCGATATCTAAATCCTAAACCCAACCCTATTCTTAACCCCCTAAACCCAACACTACCCCCAACCCTAACACTCTCACCCTAAGCCCCTAACCCTATTTCTAACCACTAACCTCCAAACCCTAACACAAACCCTAGCCCCTAACCACCAAACTCTAACCCCTTAACCCTAGCACCCTAAACCCAACCCCCTAACCCTCAACCCCCTAAACCTAACCCTTTACCTAAACCCTATTCCTAACCTCTAAACCCTAACCCTATCCCCTGACTCTATTCCTAACCCCTAATCCTAACTCCAATCCCCTATCCACAACCTACCCCCTAACCACTTACCCTCACCCTATTCCTAATTCAAGCCCTATTCCTAAACTCAAAACCATAACGATAACTCCCTAACTGCCTAACCACAACCCTACACCATCACCTTAACCCTACTCATAACCCCTAGCCTTTACCCCCAACCCTATTACTAACCCCTAACACTCTAACCCCCTCACCTGATTCCTAACCCCAACCCTAACTCTATTCCTAACCCCTCAACCTAACCTCTAAACACTAGCCCCTAACTACCTAGCCACAACACTTACCCCAACCCTACCCCCTCAACCTAACCCTATTCTAAACCCCCTATTCCTAAGCCATTATGGCTCTGGCCAGGTATTTCACTCCTGGGAAAGCCCTAACCCTAGCCCCTAATTCCCTAACCCACTAACCGTATCCCTAATACTAACCCTAAACTCCTAACTCCAACCCTAACAACACAACCCTAACTGTTCATATATGGAGAGTTACATGAAGGGATTTGTAATGCGAGAATACCCAACCAGAACGTAGGCTACATGCTGGCTGGGGATTCCGCTCCTAGAGGGAGCCCCTGAGGTCACTATCACATAAAACAAAGTAACATTAGGGGCTTTAAGATGCCGGAATCCCCAGCCAGAGAGTCAGCAACTCCCTGGATGGGTATTTCTCTTCTGGAAAAGCCCTAACCCTAGCCCCTAACCCCATAACCCTAACACCCCAACGCTAACCTCTAAACCCTAATGTCTAACCCCTAATGCTAACCCCCTAATTCTAACTCTTAGCCTAAATTCTAACCCTCTAACCTAACCTTAACCCTAACCCTCTTACCCTATTCCTAACCCCCAACCCTATCCGCTAACTTTAACCCAAACCCTAGCCCCCCTAACTCCCTAACTCTAAGAACTAAATCTAACCCAACCCTAACCCTTAATTCTATACCTACCCCTAACCCACTAACCTCTACTTCAACCCTTCTCCCTCATCCTAACCCTATTCCTAAACCCATAATACTAACCCCAACCCCTAACACCCTAACCCTATTTCTAACCAATTATGGCTCTGGTCGGGAATTTTTCTCCTGGAAAAGACCTAACCAACTAACCCTATCCCTAATTCTAACCCAAACTCTAACCCTAAACCTCTGACTACAACTCTAACAACCCATCCCTAACCCCCAAACCTAACCACTAACCTCTAAACCCTAACCCCATTCCTAACCCTCTAACCGTATCCCCTAACTCTAACCCGTTAATCCGAACTCCAACCCCCTAACCTTCTAACTCTTACCCTATAGCCTTAACCCTATTCCTAACCCCCAACCCTAAACTCCAAACCCTATCCCCTAACTCTAAACCTATTCCTAAAACCAAACCTACCCCTAACCACTTACCCTCACACTATCCCTAACCCCCTAAACCTAAGACCCCCAACCCCCTAAACCAAAAACCCTAACACTCTAACCCTAATCCCCTAGCCCTAACCAAACCCCTAACCCCAGCACCCTAATTCTAAAACTTACCCTAACCCTCTAACCCTATTCTTAACCCTAATCCCGCAACCCTATCGCCTAATCCTAACCTCAACCCCTAACTCTCTAAGCCGCTAACCCAGACCCTAACACTAATACAAACATAACCCCCTAAACCCAACCCTAACACCTTAACTCCAAATCTAACCCTATCCCCTAATACTAAACTCCTAACCCAAACCCATAATGTTAACTCCCTAACTTTCTAACTCTAACCTGCTACCCCTAACTTCAACCCTACTCGCTAAACTTCATCCTATAACTAACCCCCTAAACCAAAAACTGTAACACTCTAGTCCTATTCCTAACCCCCTAACCGTATGCCTTAACTCTAACCCGTTAATCCAAACTCCAACCCTCTAACACCAACCCCCTATCCCTTTTGCCTTAACCCTATTCCTAACCCTGAACCCTAACCCCAACCTCTAAACCCTATCCCCTAACAAAAACCCTATTCCTAAAACCAAACCTACCCCTAACCACTTACCCTCACACTATTCCTAACCCCCTAAACCTAACACCCCAACCCCCTAAACCAAAAACCCTAAAACTCTGAACCTAATCCCATAACTCAAACCCCTAACCCCTTAACCCTAGCCACCTAACCACACCTAATTCTAATCCTATCTTTTACCCTAAGCCTCTAAACCCATTTCTAAACCCTAACCCCAACCCTAACCCTATCGCCTAAACTCAACCCCTAACTCCCTAAACCACTAACCCTAACCCCCAAACACTAACCCAAACTTACACCCCTAACCCCAACCCCTAACACTTTAACCCCAAACCTATCCCCTAATACTAACCCCCTAATCCAAACCCATAACGTTAACTCCTTAACTTTCTAACCCTAACCTGCTAACACTAACGCAACCCCCTAACCCTAACTCCATCCCTACCCCCTAACCTTCCCCCTAAAACCATAGCCCCCTAAACCTAAGCCCAACCATAACACTCTCACCCTAACCCTATTCCTAACATCTAACCTCTAAACTCTAACACAAACTCTATCCCCTAATCACCAAACCCTAACTCCTTAACCCTAGCACCCTTACCCTCAACGCCTAACCCTTTGACCTTAAACATATTCCTAACTCTAAGCCCCAACACTAACCTATAAACCCTATCCCTGACCCCAACCCACTATCCAAAACCCTACCACCTAACCACTCACCCTCACCCTTATTCTAACCCCCAATTCTAACCTCAAAACCCTAACTCTAACTCCCTAACCCTTACCCAACCCTACCCTACTCACCCTCACGTTAACCCTATTCATAACCACTAGCCCTAACCGCCTACCCTATTCCTAAACCCTACCACTCTAACCCCTTCTCCTCATTCCTAACCCCAACACTATTTTAAACATAACCTCTAAACCCTAGCCCCTAACTCTAACTCCCTAACCCCAACCCTACACCCTCATCCTAACCTTATTACTAATCCTAACCCCAAATGCTAAGACCCAAACCCTCTAACCTTATTCCTAACTCATTATGGCTCTGGCTGAGGATTTCGCTCCTGGAAAAGCTCTTACCCCCCAACTCCCTAACCCTATCCCTAACCCTAATTCTATCCCAAACTATAAACCTAAACCCCTAACCCTAACAACCCGGACCTTAACCACTAACCTCTAAACCCTAACCATATTCCTAACCCTATTACTAACCCCAACCCAATTCCTAACCCCCCAACCCTAACCACTAACCCCTAGTCTCTAACCCTATCCCCTAATCCCAAAACCTTAACCCTAATATCTTAACCCATACCCCCTAACAATATTACCCTAACCCTAACCCCAGCCCCATAACACCCTAACCCTTTGACCTTAACCCTATTCCTAACCCCCAACCCAAAAACCCTAAACTCTAGTCCCTATCCCCTAACGCCAACCCTTTTCCTAACGCTCTAAACCAAACTCTATCCCTTACCCTCACCCTATTCTTAACCCGAACACTGACCCCCTTACCCAAGAGCTTTACAGCAAGGGCTCTGTCCAGCCACTTCTTTCTTGAGAAAGACCTTGGCGTCACTGTTCATATATGGAGAGTGACATTAAGGGATTTGTAATGTGAGAAACCCCGGCCAGAGCGTAGGCAACAATCTGGCCAGGGATTCTGCTCCAAGAGGGAGACCCTGATGTCACTGTCCATATATAAACAGTAACGTTAGTGGCTTTAAGATGCCGAGATCCCTAACGAGAGTTTCAGCAATGCCCTGGCAGGGGATTTCACTCCTGGAATAGCCCTAATTCTATCCCCTAACTCTAACCATAGCCCCTAAACCCAAACCCTAACACCACAACGCTAACCCCACAGCCCTAACCACTATCCTCTAAACCCTAACACTTAACTATCTGCTAACCCTTACCTCTTAACCTTGGCACCCTAACCCCCTAATTCTAATCCTAATGCGTACCCTAAATCCTAAACCTCTAACCTTAACCCTATACCTAACCCACAACACTATCCCCTAACTTTAACCCACACCCTAGCCCCCTAATAACTAACCCTAACCCCCACCCTAACCCTATTCCTACCCTTAATCCCCAACCCTAACCACTAACCTCTAAACCCTAATCCTAACCCCATAACCCAAGCCCCTTTAAAATAGCACCCCAACCTCCTAACACTCTAACCCTAGCCTCAACCTGTAACTCCCTAACCCTAACACCCTATTCCTAAACCCCAACACTAGCCCCTATCCTCTAAACCCCATCCCTTAACCACAACCCAATTCCTAGCCCCCTAACCCTAACCCCCTACCCTCCCACTATTCCTAATCCAATGCCTAACCCCAAACTTAACCCCTGATATCTAAATCCTAAACCCAACCCTATTCTTAACCCCAACCCCATAAAACCTAACCCCAACACTACCCCCAACCCTAACACTCATACCCTAAGCCCCTAACCCTATTTCTAACCACTAACCTCCAAACCCTAACACAAACCCTAGCCCCTAACCACCAAACTTTAACCCCAAAACCCTAGCACCCTAAACGCAACCCCCTAACCCTCAACCCCCTAAACCTAACCCTTTAACCTTAACCCTATTCCTAACTCTACCCCCTAACCTCTAAGCCATAACCCTATCCCCTGACTCTATTCCTAACCCCTAATCCTAACTCCAATCCCCTATCCACAACCTACCTTCTAACCACTTACCCTCACCCTATTCCTAACTCAAGCCCTATTCCTAACCCTAACCTCAAAACCCTAACGCTAACTCCCTAACCGCCTAACCACAACCCTACACCATCATCTTAACCCTATTCATAACCCCTAGCCTTTACCCCCAACCCTATTACTAACCCCTAACACTCAAACCCCCTCACCTGATTCCTAACCCCAACCCTAACTCTATTCCTAACCCCTCAACCTAACCTCTAAACACTAGCCCCTAACTACCTAGCCACAACACTTACCCCAAACCTACCCCCTCAACCTAACCCTATTCTAAACCCCCTAACCCCATTCCTAAGCCATTATGGCTCTGGCCAGGTATTTCACTCCTGGGAAAGCCCTAACCCTAGCCCCTAATTCCCTAACCCACTAACCGTATCCCTAATACTAACCCTAAACTCCTAACTCCAACCCTAACAACACAACCCTAACTGTTCATATATGGAGAGTTACATGAAGGGATTTGTAATGCGAGAATACCCAACCAGAACGTAGGCTACACCCTGGCTGGGGATTCCGCTCCTAGAAGGAGCCCCTGAGGTCACTGTCCACATAAAACAAAGTAACATTAGGGGCTTTAAGATGCCGGAATCCCCAACCAGAGAGTCAGCAACTCCCTGGCTGGGTATTTCTCTTCTGGAAAAGCCCTAACCCCTAACCCTAGCCCCTAACACCATAACCCTAGCCCCCCTAACCCTAACACCCCAACGCTAACCTCTAAACCCTAACCCCAAATGCTAACCCCCTAACCCTATCACCCTAATTCTAACTCTTAGCCTAAATTTTAACCCTCTAACCTAACCTTAACCCTAACCTTCTAACCCTATTCCTAACCCCCAAACCTATCCGCTAACTTTAACCCAAACCCTAGCCCCCATAACTCCCTAACTCTAAGAACTAAATCTAACCGAACCCTAACACTCTAACCCTTAATTATATTCCTACCCCTAACCCACTAACCTCTACTTCAACCCTACCCCCTCACCCTAACCCTATTCCTAAACCCATAATACTAACCCCAACCCCTAACACCTTAACCCTATTTCTAACCAATTATGGCTCTGGTCAGGAATTTTGCTCCCGGAAAAGACCTAACCCACTAACCCTATCCCTAATTCTAACCCAAACTCTAACCCTAAACCCCTGACTACAACTCTAACAACCCATCCCTAACCCCCAAACCTAACCACTAACCTCTAAACCCTAACCCCATTCCTAACCCTCTAACCGTATCCCCTAACTCTAACCCGTTAATCCGAACTCCAACCCCCTAACCTTTTAACTCTAATCCCCTAACCCTATAGCCTTAACCCTATTCCTAACCCCCAACCCTAAACTCCAAACCCTATCTCCTAACACCAAACCTATTCCTAAAACCAAACCTACCCCTAACCACTTACCCTCTGATCTAAGGACTTATTTACGGTGTTTATCTCATTAAAAATCCTCAAATACGGAAATGCCTGTGTTGCCTAAGCCACAATGTTCGAGAACAGAAATGGCGGCCTTTATATTTGGTGAAAATGCCCAAACGGATGGTGTGAACACATCCCTACAAAGCAAATTCAGAGAGTTGGAAAAACTGGCTTCCAGTGAGACTAAAGTGTGGTGGGACCTCACCACACTGCGCAATTACATCTCAAAGGACATGATTCCGAGGGGTCTTAGACTGCGCAAAGTACCCACACATAAATATTCGGAAGAATTTCTGATTGATTGGAATAAAATATTATCGGAGTGTTCCATCAACCTTATGACTCTTATCACCAAGCAAGAGGAGACTAAGCTCACAGAGCTACAAATAGATCTCACTAAAATTAGGGAGGAAATCAGCTTATTTTCCAGCTCACCAGATTATGCAGTGTTACAGAGAAGAATGGACGATCACTTAGAAAAATTGGAGAAGTCCATTGCGGATACCAAAAAAACGAAATTTACACGTGACACCCAAGATTATAGGAATGATGAAGTGTATTCTTGGAATAGTGGTAATTATAACAGACGTGGAGCAAGATCTATATTAAGAAAACGCAACGATTCACACAAATTCAACTCCAGTTTACACAGAGTCAGTTTCAGTTCGACCGAACCTGAAACAACTGATGGAGTAGAGGGGGATTCGGATCCCGAATTGATGCAAGAAGCACGTACATTCAAGTCTCAATACGGTAATAAACGAGGATCTTCAAAAAACGGGGGAAGAGGGGGGGCAGGAAGCATAGATCGAACGGACTTTGCTCAACCCAGACGATTGAGGAATCACAGGGGAACCTAGATATGATTAACTTATCAACTGTACCTCTCTCCCCGATCCAACTCAAGGTTCTATCAAGGGGACTGAATTTCGTGCCTAATCAAAATTTTGATGTCTTTTCCACTCTTCTTGATATCAACAAGTTCATCCGTAATCTCACGGTGAAAAGGCACTTCCTTACTTCAGAAGTGACTACAGATGACCAAACTACAGACCCTACTGTCAATGCCAACAACTATAGGACGCTCATGTTTCAAGAACAGTTGGCATTACTTTGTCTGGAAGATCTGGCGGATGAACAAACACGAAATCTAAATACCAGCCAAACACCTAAATTCATTACAAAAAATCCTAGGTTTTATCCAACTCAGTCCCGCACGGAATCTATGGACACTTTTCAATCAATCATAGAGAGAGAATTACATAAAATCAAGAATCTAACTGGAGGTGACAAAACCTCTCATAATTTATCCATTGCAGAGAAACAAGCTATTAAATCTTTGAAAGAAAATGTGGACATTGTAATTCGCATGGCGGACAAGGGAGGGTCCATTGCCATTATGGACAGGGCCATGTATATGGACCAAATTCTCTTGTTGTTGGATGACGCAAATACTTATGTCAAAATGTGTGATAATCCTACCAATGACTTCTCCAGTGCATTGAGAAATTTACTCGATGAAGGCTTGGATGAGGGACTATTAAGTAAGAAAGAATATGACTATCTATATGTGGAATTTCCGGTAATACCTATAATGCACGCATTGCCCAAAACACACAAGGGCATTGTTCCGCCCCCGATGCGGCCTATAGTATCCGGTATAGGGTCCCTAACAGAGAGAATTTCAGAGTGGCTTGATTGCCACCTCCAACCATTGGTTTTAAGAGCGCCAGGTCATTTGAGGGATACGAAAGATGTTCTTTCTATCTTTCAGAACAAAATCTGGAACTCAGACCATACTTGGTTGAGCTGTGATGTGGTCTCTCTCTATACAAGCATTCCACACCTTACTGCTATTGAAGCCCTCACCCACCATTTACACAAATACAGTAGATATGACCCGATTTTGCAAAATTTTATTGTTAAGGTGACCAATTTTTTGATGTCTCATAATTACTTCAACTTTGCGGGCACCTTCTATCTCCAGAGGAGGGGGGTTTCTATGGGGGCAAAGTTCTCTCCATCCCTGGCCAATCTGGTCATGTCCTGGTGGGAGGAGTCAACTCTTTTTTCCCTGTCCAACCCATATGTGGGCCATGTCCACTGGTATGGCAGATACATCGACGACCTCCTATTCATTTGGGAGGGTGATGTGTCTGCCATACCAGGGTTCATGGCCTTCATAAATGATAATGATCTCAACCTAAGGTTTACATATGTTACCAATGACACAACCATTAATTTTTTGGATATCAATTTTGTTTCCAAAAATGGCTCAAAGGTGTGCACAGAGATTTATCACAAACCCATATCGGGGAATACGATACTACACGCCACCAGTTGTCATCCCAAGCACACCATCTTGGCAATACCCGTGGGCGAGCTGACAAGGGCCAAGAGGAATTGTAGTACACAGTTGGGATACATTAAAGAGGAATCCAGGATATGTCGCAGACTCACAGCCCGTGGGTATAGGAATTGGACACTGGAAAGGGCCAAAACCATCGTCAAAGATAAGGATAGGGACAGTCTCCTGTCCACCGAACGCAATACAGACACTACAAGCTCTAGCACAGTAGACACTAACATACCAACTTTGGTACTTCAATACAGCAATCAATTCAATCTTATTAAAAACATGGTACTCAAGTACATTCCTTTGCTGTATGAGGATACTAAATTAGAAGAGGTATTGAGAAGTGGATGTCGTGTAGTATCACGGAGACCTCCAACCCTTGGGAACATGCTAGCCCCCTCTTTATTGACAACTAGTCTACCTAAACCCACATGGTTAACCCACAAAGGGTACTTTAAATGTGGAACACATCCATGTAAGATCTGTAACTTTTCCAAGATTACTAAGGAGTTTTCTAATTCCTCAGGCAGCATCAATTTTCCGATAAAATCGTACATTAACTGCAACAGCAATAATGTCGTTTATGTTATAGAATGCACTATTTGCAAGCTAAAGTACGTGGGGTGTACCATTAGGAAATTCAAACTCCGGGTTTTAGAACATCTAAGTTATATCAGGAACCCCAATTTTTTGAACATCTCAAACATTTCTAGACACTTTATTTCACAACATAACCGTTGCGTCAACTCATTTTGCTGTTATGCAGTGGAGAAAGTTAGAGGCACTGTAAGAGGGGGGAATATCAGACAACGCCTGTTAACGAGGGAAGCCTTTTGGATTTACAATCTGGAAACACGATTCCCACAGGGTTTGAATGTTAAGAAGGAACTCATGTTTCATTACTAAAATTATAAGTTACACATAAGTATTGATTTTTATCCCCACAAGATAATGTGAGTTTAACAACTATATGTTCTTCCCCATGGGGAGATTATTCATTATGGAGCTACATTGTGGCTCATCAATATTTTCAGTACCATCAATTGTGAACATAACATTTGTCATGAAATGGGCTTTTTTCTTTCAATATCCCTCTGGCATTCTCGTTAAGACAAGTGGGCACATTATTTTGATATTCACCCACTCCAATTCAGGGGACTCAATCTAGCGATCTAGACCCTATAGATATTCACCAAATACAATATTTATAGTGATAGTTCTAAATATATCCAGTACCATCTAGTATAGAGAGAGAGATCGGCATTATAAACTATTGGATTAGATATTTGTGGATATACCCGATTTATTACAGTTTACTATCACTTTCAGCACCACACATTGAGGACAGCGACATTGGTTACGGAACCCTCTCTCTCCGAATATCTATTTGATATTCGTGTTGAGACGAACGGGCATAATACTGTGATAGTTAATTATTCCTTTTACGGGGACCTAATCAAGGGTTTAAATCTCTTGAGGTATTTTCCTCACATAATGTTATATTGTGACATGTTAGATCATTTTCAGCACCATCTAGTATGGACAGAGACAATTGCAATTTGAAATATTGGCCTAATATTGTGTGGTAATACTTGAATTATTGGAACTTATCACAATCTGATTGTTCCTGGGGATCATATATTATAATTTGAAATGCACTCACTGATAAGATTATATTCCAGAAATAAATTATCTAATATAACATGGTGGATGACTATGTAGAATATATTCAATATTCCTCACTACTAACATCTATTAGGAGGTCTCTCCCGTTTGGAATAAAGTACTCAAAATATATGTAGCATCACACATTTTGAATAGCACCATTAGTCATATGGGTTATTTATGTAATGCTTTGATAGAATATATTAATGTCAGTTTCATCTAGTCGGGCAAGGACGACTATGACATCTAGATGTCCGAGCAACATTCCCTGTGTGGAGTATTTTTCCCGTGAGTTGCAATCTGGAATTATTGAATACAAGATCTAGTGTAGAATGAATTCTATTTATTTTATGACATTTACATCTTTAGCTACATTTCATCAAAGGTGGCTAATATTTACACATGTTTCATTTTCTTGTTCTATATATTGTAGAATTTTATTGTACAAAAACAGGTCCTCATGCATTGATATTCTGGGTACGCATTTTCAGGTTGCATTCTGTCTTGCTTATAGATAAATCATGGGCATCGTGCTTTTTCCTCTCTTTGGGAATCAGTTTATATCTCCAGCATTGTTCTGTTGCGAATGTTGTCACATACCTAGGGACTAATTATATCATATATAAGTATGTAATGTCAAATAAATATGGCACCCAATGAGGGTTCTCCGACACTGTTTGATGTCATATAGATTTTCCAGTATAATTTTGGGAATAATCTTCTTCAATGCAGACTTAGAAAACATGTCTCTTTTTTGAAATAAATCAATACAGGAAACATTGAGGATGATTCTGTATACATTCAGAGTAAAACGCATGAATATTCTATACATCCATTCAGACCTTGGGTTTTTATGTCCAATTCCAATATAAAACTCATGGAAATAGATATAACTTTTCGGGATTATGAGATGAACTGAATTATATTTACAACATGTAATTATTATGAATATATAGTTTACATAACTTCATCTAGGTCATATTTGTGAAAATCGATTCATATTTTACTCTATCGGGAATTATATTCCCGTTTTCTCCTTTTTAATTGTATTTTCGATATGTTTTTTGGATGCTTATATTATATATTCCAATGCCTTATATATATATTCGTTGGAGAATGTAATACTTCTAACTGAGCTAAACCAATAACATGTGTTGTTGTTTTTAAATTTAGTATATCGAAGTGATAACATCTGTGATATACGTTGTGAGAAGTGTGAGGACTAAGTCGTCTTGACTGCTATACTTACTATCTAACCCAGTATACTACACGCCGTAGCTTTGAGTATCCCTGAACTGGTTTTAATACTGTTATAATTTCTATATTCTCTTATTATTCGATGTGTTAACAGTACGGGTTCATAGAAAGGGTTTTCTTCTCTATGCATAATATACACTTCTCGCATCTTATCCGTATATAGGAGTATTTCACCTGAGAAGTTAATCAGCAGTTAGGGTTAACCATTCACCTGTTTTTCTTGCGTACTCATTGGTTACGCTTATTAAGCAGACAGGACGGCAGTTGTCCTCACACTTCTTTGCCATGATTAAGGTCACAGGAGCTGCTCGAAACGCGTAGGCCAGGGCATACCGCCTACTCACAATCTTTCTGGGACTGCGTCTCCCTACGATTTTTAATTATATTACTCGAATAAAGATGGGAACAACGCTTCCTTTTTAATTTACAACTGGACTCAGCGCTGGATTACTTCCTCTGTTTTTTTCACTTACCCTCACACTATCCCTAACCCCCTAAACCTAAGACCCCCAACCCCCTAAACCAAAAACCCTAACACTCTAACCCTAATCCCATAATTTAAACCCCTTAACCCTAGCCACCTAACCCCCTAATTCTAACCCTGTCTTTTACCTTAAGACTCTAACCCTATTCTTAACCCTAACCCCAACCCTATCGCCTAACCTCAACCCCTAACTCCATAAGGAAATCACCCACACCCTAATCAAACTTATCCCCTAACCCCAACCCCTAACACCTTCACCCCAATACTATCCCCTAATACTAACCCAAACCCTAACCCATAATGTTAACTCCCTAACTTTCTAAACCTAACCTACTAACCCTAACCGCAACCCCCTAACTCCAACCCTACCCCCTAACTTTCTCCCTAAAAGCCTACCCCCTAAGCCTAACCATAACACTCTCACTCTAACCATATTCCTAACTCCTAAACTCTAACACAACCCCTTTCCCCTAATCCCCAAACCCTAACCTCTTAACCCTAGCACCCTAACCCTCAACCCCCTAACCAGTTGACCTTAAACATATTCCTAACTCTAAACCCCAACCCTAACCTATAAACCCATATCCCTAACCCCAACCCCACCCCCTAACCATTTACCCTCACCCTATTCCTAACCCCCAATCCTAACCACAAAACCCTAACTCTAACCCCAACCCTTACCCAACCCTAACCCCTCACCTTAACCCTATTCATAACCCTTATCCCTAACCCCATCCCCTATTCCTAAACCTTAACACTCTAACCCCTTCTCATTCCTAACCCCAACCCTAACATTATTCCAAACCCCCCAAAGTTAACCTTTAAACACTAGCCCCTAACTCCCTAAACCCAACCCTACCCTTTCACCTAACCCTATTCCTAACCTTCTAATCCTAACCCCAAACGCTAACACCCTAACCCTATTCTTAACCCATTATGGCTCTGGCTGGGGATTTCGCTCCTGGAATAGCCCAAACCCCTTACTCCCTAACCCTATCCCGAATTCTATCCCGAATTCTTCATAACCCTCAAACCTAACCGCTAACGCCAACCCTTATACTAACCCCCTAACCCAAACACTCCGCCTTACTCTATTCTTAACCCCAACCCTAAACCCCTCACCCAAGCGCTTTACAGCAAGGGCTCTGTCCAGGGACTCCTGGGACTGTCTTGAGAAAGACCTTGACATCCCTGTTCATATATGGAGAGTGACATTAAGGGATTTGTAATGCGAACATCCCCGGCCAGAGAGAAGGCAACACTTTGGCCGGGGATTCCGCTACAAGAGGGAGCCCCTGATGTCCCTGCCCATTTATAAGCAGTAACATTAGGGGCTTTAAGATGCCGGAATCCCCAACCAGAGCATCAGGAAAAGCCCTAATCCTATCCCTTAACTCTAACCATAGCACCTAACCCCATAACCCAAACCCTAACACCCCAACCCTAAAACCCCAAACCCTAACCACTAACCTCTATACCCTAACACCTAACCCTATCCGCTAACCCGCTAAACCTGACTCTTTAACCCTAGCACCCTGACCCTATAATTCTTACACTAACTCTTACCCTAAATCCTAACCCTCTAACTTTAACCCCGACTTTCTAACCCTAATCTTATTCCTAACCCCCAACCCTATCCCCTAATGTTAATTTAAACACTAGCCCCCTAACCCTAAAAACAAACCCTAATGTCAACACCCTAACCCACACGCTAACCCTTAACCCTATTCCTACACCTAATCCCCAAACCTAACTACTAACCTCTAAACCCTAACCTCTAATCCTAACCCAAACCCCAACCCCTTTAAAATAGCACCCTAACCCCAACCCCCTAACACTGTAACCCTAACCTCTAACTTCCTAACCCTATTCCTAACCCCCAACCCTATTCCTAATGTCGTCCTCTAACCCAAACCCGACCCTGTAACCCCTTACCCTGGCCCTGTTCCTAACTCCATAACCCTATGCCTTACCCTAACCCCCAACTTTAACCCATAACCTCTAAACCCTAACCCAAACTCTACTCCCTCACTCTAACCCTATCCCTAACCCCTAACATCTGACCCTATTCATAACCACCTAACCCAAATCCCTAACCTTAACGAAAACCCTTAACACCTTAAACTCTAACCTTCTAACACTATTCCTGACCCCCTAACCCGTAACTCCTTAACCAAAACCCTAACCCTCTGACTCCCTAACTTTAACCCCAACCCCAGCAACCTAACAAAAACCCTAACACTCTAACCCTTAACGTTATTCCTAAACCTAACCCCCAACCCTAACAACTAACCTCTAAACCAGGGGTCTCAAGCACGCGGCCCGCAAGCCGCATGCGGCCCCTGGGGCTGTCATCTGCGGTCCGCGGGACACAGAGCCGCTACTATCGGCTCTGCTCCGAGACTCTGGAATTCCCTGACATCGCTGTCCACATATGAATAGCGATGTCTGGGGCTTCCCCAGAGCAGGAGTCCCGGGCAGAGCGCTAGTACAGGCTCTGCTCCGGGACTCTGTGGAATTCCCTGACATCGCTGCCCATATATGGACAGTGTGTCAGGGTCTTCCCTAGAGCGGAGTCCCGGGCAGAGCGCTAGTACAGGCTCTGCTCCGGGACTCTGTGGAATTCCCTGGCATCGCTGCCCATATATGGACAGTGTGTCAGGGTCTTCCCCAGAGCGGAGTCCCGGGCAGAGCGCTAGTATCGGCTCTGCTCCGAGACTGGAATTCCCTGACATCGCTGCCCACATATGAACAGCGATGTCTGGGGCTTCCCCAGAGCCGGAGTCCCGGGCAGAGTGCTAGTACAGCCTCTGCTCCGGGACTCTGTGGAATTCCCTGACATCGCTGCCCATATATGGACAGTGTGTCAGGGTCTTCCCCAGAGCGGAGTCCCGGGCAGAGAGCTATTATCGGCTCTGCTCCAGGACTCTGGGGAAGCCTCTGACATCGCTGTCCATACATCGACAATGATGTCAGGGGCTTCCCCAGAGCAGGAGTCCCAGTGATGTCAGGAGAACAGCTAGAGTCCCAGGAAGAGCCTACTAGCGCTCTGCCCGGGACTCCAGCTCTGCGGTTGCCCCTGACATCTGTCCATATATGGACAGTGATGTCAGGAGCAGAGCTGGAATCCCAGGCAGAGTGCCAGAAGCGGCTCTGCTCTGGGACTCCTGCTCTGGGCAAGCCCCTGACATCACTGTGGCAGTACCTACAGAGGGCACTGTGGCAGCACCTACAGAGGGCACTGTGGCAGCACCTACAGAGGGCACTGTGGCAGCACCTACAGAGGGCACTGTGGCAGCACCTAGAGGGCACTGTGGCAGCACCTACAGAGGGCACTGTGGCAGCACCTACTGAGGGCACTGTGGCAGCACCTACAGAGGACACTGCGGCAGCACCTAACTTCAACCCCCTACCCTCACCCGATTCCTAACCCTTTTCCAAACTTAACCCCTAACCTCTAAACCCTAACCCCAACTCTACTCCCTCATTCAAAACACTAACACAAACCCCAAACCCTAATCACCAAAACCTAACCCCTTAACCTTATCACCCTAACCCCAACCCCTTAACCCCCTTACCTTTTACCTTAACCCTTTTCTTAACTCTAACCCCTAACCTCTTAACCATAAACCTATCCCCTGACTATATTCCTAACCCCTAATCCTAGCCCCAACCCCCTATCCACAACCCTACCTCCTAACCACATACCCTCACCCTATTCCTAACCCCAATCCTGACCCTATTCCTAACCAAAACCCCCAACCCTAACCTCAAAACCCTAACTCTCTAACAGCCTAACCCCAACCCCACCCCCTCAGCTTAACCCTATGCAAAACCCCCTACCCTATTCTTAACCTAACACTCTAACACTAACACTCTTCCCTAACACTCTAACCCCTTGACCCCATTTCTAACCCCAACCCTACAACCATAACAATATTCCTAACCCTAATCTCTATACCCTAGCCCCTAACCCCAACTCTTACCCTAACCCTACCCTATCACCCTATCCCTAAATCCATAACCCCAACACTAACAACCCAACTTTAACCCCTAACCCTAATCACTAACCTCTAAACCCTAAATCTATTCCTAACTGTATCCCCTTATTCTAACTAGATAACCCAAACCTTAACCCCCTAACACCTAACCTCAACCCTACCCCTAACCCCAACACCCTAAACATAACCAGAATACTCTAACCCTTACCCTATTTCTAACCCCGAACCCTAACCTCTAGACTCTAACCCTATCCCCTAATCCCCTAACCCAAACCCCTCAACCCTAACTCCCTAACCCAACCCCCTAAACCTCTAACCCTAACACTGTAACCTTAACCCTATTCCTAACCCGCAACCCTAACCTCTAATCCCTATCCCCTAACGCCAACCCTATTCCTAACCCCAACCCCCTCACACAAGCGCTTTACAGCAAGTGCTCTGGCCAGGTACTCCTGTATTGACAAAGACATTGACATCACTGTTCACATATGGAGAGTGACATGAAGGGATTATTAATGCGAAAATCCCCAGCCAGAAGGTAGGCAACACTCTGGCTCGGGATTACGCTCCTAGAGGAAGCCCCTGAAGTCACTGTCCATACATGTACAGTAACGTTAGGGGCTTTAAGATGCTGGAATCCCCAAATAGAGCGTCAGCAATGCTCTGGCCAGGGATTTCTCTCCTGGAAAAGCTCTATCCCTAACCCCTAAAAGCCTAACCCTAATGCCTAACCCCCTAAAAACGCTAACCAAGAACTTTACAGCAAACGCTCAGGTCAAGGACTCCTGTCTTGAGAAAGACCTTGATGTCACTCTTCATATATGGAGTGTGACGGTAAGTGCCTTGTAATGCAAGCCCATGACATCATTGTCCATATATAAACAGTGATGTTGGGGAATTTAAGATGCCGGAATTCTCAGCCAGAGCGTCGGAAATGCTCTGGCTGGGGATTCCGCTTCTGGAAAAGCTGTAACCCTAAACTCAACCACTAACCCTATAATCCCCTAACACTAACCCTCTAACCCATAACCTCTACCCTCTAACCCCTTAAATCTCTAACCACCTAAACCCTTACCCTAACCCTCTAACCCCCTAACTACAACCCTAAACTCCTAACCCTCTTACTCCCGAGTCCCTAACCTTAACTCCAACCCCTTTAACCCCAACTCCTAAACCCCTAACCCAAACCCTCTAACCGTAACACTAACCAAGTTCTTTACAGAAAGCGCTCTCGCCGGGGACGCCTGTCTTGAGAAAGACCTTGACGTCAATGTTCATATATGGAGAGTGATGTGAGAAGGGCTTTGTAATGCGAGATTCCCCGGCCAGAGCATTGACAAAACTTTGGCCCGGGATTTCGCTTCTAGAGGGAGCACCTGACGTTACTGTACATATATAGCCCCCTAACAACTAACCCTAACCCCACCCTAACCTTAACCCCCAACCCTTACCACTAACCTCTGAACCCCAACACCTAATCCTAACCTGCTAACCAATACCCCTTTAAAATAGCACCCTAGCCCCAACCCAACATCCTAACCCTAGCCCCAAACTGTAACTCCCTAACGCTATTCCTAACTCCCAACACTAGCCCGTATCCTATAAACCCTATTGCTTATCCACAACCCCATTCTTAACCCTCTGATCCCAACCCCCTACCCTCAGACTATTCCTAACCCCCTAACCCAATTCCCAACCCCCAACCTTAACCCCTGATCTCTAAATCCTAACCACAATCATACCCCCCTCACTAACCCTATTCTTAACCCCCTAATCCCAATACCCTAACACCTAAAGCCAACCCTAACACTCTCACCCTTTCCCCTAACCCTATTTCTAACCACTAACCTCTAAACCCTAACACAAACCACCTATCCCCTAATCTACAAACCCTAACCCCTTAACCCTAGCGCCCCAAACCCAACTCTCAACCCCCTAAACCTAACCCTTTAAACTTAACCCTATTCCTAATTCTACCCTCTAACCTCTAAATCCTAAACCTATGCCCTGACTCTATTCCTAACCCCTAATCCTAACGCCAACCCCCTATTTACTACCCTACCCCCTAACCTTCACCCTATTTCTAACCCAAACCCTAAACCTATTCCTAACCCTAACCTCAAAACCCTAACTCTAACTCCCTAACCGCCTAACTCCAACCTTTACCCCAACCCTACACCATCACCATATTCATAACCCCTAGCCCGTACCCCTACCCTATTACTAACCCCTAATACTCTAACCCACTCACCCCATTCTTAACTCCAACCCTAACACTATTCCTAACCCCTCAACCTAACCTCTAAACCCTAGCCCCTAACTCCCTGATCACAACACTTACCCCAACCCTACCCCCTCAACCTAACCCTATTCTGAACCCCCTAATCCTAATCCCAACCATTAACACCCTAACCCTATTCCTAAACCATTATGGCTATGACCAAGGATTTCACTCCTGGAAAAGCCCTAACCCCTAATTCCCTAACCCACTGACCTTATCCCTAATTCTAACCCAATCTCTAACCCTAAACTCCTAACTCCAACCCTAACAACCCAACCCTAACCACTAACCTCTAAACTTAAACCTAACCTACCCCTTACTCTAATCCCTATCTCCTAACCCCCTTACATATATGGCCCCCTAACAACTAACCCCAACCCCCACCCTAACCCTATTCATACCCTTAACCCCAACCCTAACTTCTAACCCCCTAACCCAAACCCCTTTAAAATAGCAACCTAACCCCAAACCCCTACCATTCTATCCCTAGCCCCAACCTCTAACTCCCTAACCCTATTCCTAACCCCCAACACTAGCCCCTATCCTCTAAACCATATCTCTTAACCACAACCCCATTCCTAACCCCCACCCTCACCCCCTACACTCACACTATTCCTAACCGCCTAACGCAATTCCTAACCCCCAACCTTAACCCGATATCTAAATCCTAACCCCAACCCTACCCCTATTCCTAACCCCCAACCCTAACCTCAAAACTCTAACTCCCTAAACCTAACCGCCTAACTCCAACCCTTACCCCAACCCTACACCATCACCCTCACCTTAACCCTATTCATAACCTATTACTAACCCCTAACACTCTAACCCCCTTACCCCATTCCTAACTCCAACCCTAGCACTATTCCTAACCCCTCAACCTAACTTCTAAACCATAGCCCCTAACTCCCTAACCACAACACTTACCACAACATTACCCCATCAACCTAACCCTATTCTGAACTCATTAATCCTAACCCAAACCCCTAACACCCTAACTCCTGGAAAAGCCTTAACCCCTCATTCCCTAACCCATTGACCGTATCCCTAATTCTAAACCAATCTCTAACCCTAAACTCCTAACCCCAACCCTAACAACCCAACCCTAACCATTAACCTCTAAACGTATTCCTAACCGTATCCCCTTACTCTAATCCCTATCCCCTAACTCCAACCTCATATATGGCCCCTTAACAACTAACCCTAACCCTATTCCTACCCTCAACCCCAACAACTAACCCCTAATCCTAACCGCCTAACCCAAACCCCTTTAAAATAGCACCCCAACCCCCTACCACTCTAACCCTAGCCCCAACCTCTAACTCCCTAACCCTATTCCTAACCCCCAACACTAGCCCATATCCTCTAAACCCTATCCCTTAACCACAACCCCATTCCTAACCCCCACCCCCTACACTCAAACTATTCCTAACCCAATTCCTAACCCCCAACCTTAACCCTTGATATCTAAATCCTAACCCCAACCCTACCCCCTAACAATATTCTTAATCCCCTAACACCAACCCCGACACCTAAATCCAACCCTAACACTCTCACCCTAACACTATTTCTAACCACTAACCTCTAAACCCTAACACAAACCCTATCCCCTAATCCCCAAACCCCTTAACCCTAGCACCCTAAACCCAACCCCCTAAACCTAACCCTTTAACCTTAACCCTATTCCTAACTCTACCCCCTAACCTCTAAACCCTAACCCTATCCCGACTCTATTCCTAATCCCTACCCCTAACCCCCTATCCACTAACCCTCAACCTATTCCTACACCCAACTCTAACCTCAAAACCCTAACTCCCTAACGCTAACAGCCTAACCCCAACACTTACCCCAACCCTACACCATCACCCTCACCTTAACCCTATTCATAACCCCTAGCACTTACCCCCTACCCTATTACTAACCCCTAATACTTTAACCCCCTCACCCCATTCGTAACCCCAACCCTATTCCTAACCCCTCAACCTAACCTATAAACCCTAGCCCCTAACTCCCTAACCACAACACTTACCCCAACCCTACCCCATCAACCTAACCGTATTAGAACCCCCGAATCCTAACTCCAACCCCTAACACCTTAACCCTATTACTAAGCTATTATGGCTCTGGCCAGGGATTTCACTCCTGGAATAGCCCTAACCGTAACCCCTAATTCCCTAACCCACTAACCGTATCCATAATTCTAACCCTAAACTCCTAACCCCAACCCTAACAACCCAACCCTATCCCCAACCCTAACCCACTCACGCAAGCGCTTTACAGCATACGCTCTGGCCAGGGACTCCTGTCTTGAGAAAGACCTTGACATCACTGTTCATTGATAGAGCGTTACATGAAGGGATTTGTAATGCGAGAATACCCAGCTAGAGGGTAGGCAACACTCTGGCTAGGGATTCCGCTCCTAGAGGGAGCCCCTGAGGTTACTGTCCACATAAAAAAAAGTAACATTAGGGGCTTTAAGATGCCGGAATCCCCAACCAAAGCATCAGCAACGCCCTGGCCAGGGATTTTGCTTCTGGAAAATCCCTAACTCTAACCCTAGCCCCTAATGCTAACCCCCAAACCCTATCACCCTAACCCCCTAATTCTAACTCACCCTAAATCCTAACCCTCTAACCTAACCTTAACCTTCCAACTTTTTTCCTAACCCCCAACCCTATCCCCTAACTTTAACCCAAACCCTAGCCCCACTAACCCTAAGAACTAAACCTAAACCACAACACCCCAACCCTAATACTCTAACCTTTAACTCTATTAATACTCCTAATCGACTAACCTCTATACCCTAACCCCTAATCCTAACCCAAACCGCTAAAACAATTAAACTCTAACTCCAACCCCTTAACCCTAGCACCCTAACCCTTTAACTTTAACTCTATTACTAACTCTAACCCCCAACCCTTACCCGTTACCATGTCGCCTAATTCTATACCTAATCCCAAAACCTTAGCCACAACCCTACCCACTAACGACTTTCCCTCACCTTATTGATAACCCCAAACCTAATCCTAACCCTCAACCCTAACATCAAAACACTAACTCCCTAACCTAAACGCCTAACCTCAACACTTACCCCCCTCAAAATCATAACACTATTCTTAATCCCAAAATCTAAACTCTAACCCTAGCCCCTCACTACAGCATTTACCTCAACCCTAACCCCTCACCCTAACCCTATTCCTAAGCCCATAATACTAACCCCAACCCCTAACACCCTAACCCTATTCCTAACCAATTATGGCTCTGGCCGGGAATCTTGCTCCCGGAAAAGCCCTAACCCACTAACCCTACCCCTAGTTCTAACCCAAACTCTAACCCTAAACCCCTAACTACAACCCTAACCCCCATCCCTAACCCCTAAACTTTACTAACCCTATTCCAAACCCCCTAACCGTATCCCCTAACTCTAACCCGTTAATCCAAACTCCTACCCCCTAACCCTTTAGCCTTAACCCTATTCCTAACCTCCAACCCTAACCCCTAAAGCCTATTCCCTAACTCAGACCCTATTCCTAAAACCAAAACTACACCAAACCACACCTAACCACTTACCCTCACACTATTCCTAACCCCCTAAACCTAAAACCACAACCCTCTCAACCAAAAACCCTAACTCTCTAACCCTAATCCCATAACTCAAACCCCTAACCCCTTAACCCTAGCCACCTAACCCCCTAAGTCTAACCCTATCTTTTACCCTAAGCCTCTAACCCTATTCTTAACCTTAACCCCAAACCGATTGCCTAACCTCAACACCTAACTCCTTAAGCCAATCACCCAAACCCGATTCCCCTAACACTAACCCAAATTTATCCCCCTAACCCCAACCCCTAACACCTTCACTCCAACCCTATCCACTAATACTAACCCCCCTAATACAAACCCTAACACATAACGTTAACTCCTTAACTTTCTAACCGTAACCTGCTAACCGCAACCCTGTAACCCTACCCCCTAACTTTCGCCCTAAAACCATAACCCCCTAAACCTAAGCCCAACCATAACACTCTCACCCTATTCCTAAACCCTAACCTCTAAACTCTAACACAAGCCCTACCCCCTAATCCCCAAACCCTAACCTCTTAACCCTAGCACCCTAGCCCTCAACCCCTAACCCTTTGACCTCAAACTTATTCCTAACTCTAACCCCCAACTCTAATTTATAACCCTACCCCAACCCCCTATCCAAAACCCTACCCCCTAACCACATACCCTCACCCTATTCCTAACCCACACTCCTAACCTAAAAACCCTAACTCTAACTCCTTAACCCTAACCCCTCACCTTAACCTTTTCACAACCCCTAGCCCTAACCCCCTACCCTATTCCTAAACCCTAACACTCTAACCCCTTCGCCTCATTCCATAACCCAACCCTATTCCAAACCCCCCAAACCTAATCTCTAAACCCTAGCCCCTAACTCCCTAAATTCAACCCCATCCTTTCACTCTAACCCTATTCCTAACCTCCTAATTCTAACCCCTAACCCTATTCCTAACCCATTATGGCTCTGGCTGGGGATTTCGCTCCTGGAGGAGCCCTAACTCCTAACTCCCTAACCCGAATTCCATCCTGAATTCTAATCCAAACTCTAACCCTAAACCACTAACCCTAAACCCCAACCCTAACCACTAGCCTCTAAACCCTATTCCTAACCCCCTAAACCTTTGCCCAAACCCTAACCCTACCCCTAACCCAACATCTTAACTATACAGCCATGACTAAGGACGCCAGAGCCATCCGAAACGCGTAGGCTCGATTCCAGGATTGATATTCCCTCACTTTGCACACCAGGACTCCTATCCATAGGATCTTTTAACTAAGGACTATTAAAACTTGGAAATAGCTTCCATTTTACTTCAACTTAGCGATGGATCTAACCTCCCTGTTATCTCTATAAATCTAACCCTATCCCCTAAGCATAATCCCCTAACCCCAACCCGTTAGCCCTAACATCCTAACCCATACCCCAACGTCCTAACACTCTAACCCTAACCCCAACCTCTAACCCCTAACCTTTAAACATATTCCTAACCCCGACCCTGAACTCTAAACCCTATCTGCTAACGCCAACCCTTTTCCTAACCCCCTAACCCAAACCCCCTTACTCTATTCTTAACCCCAACCCTAACACCCTCACAAAGCGCTTTACAGCAAGGGCTCTGTCCAGGGACTCCTGGGACTGTCTTGAGAAAGACCTTGACATCCCTGTTCATATATGGAGAGTGACATTAAGGGATTTGTAATGCGAGCTTCCCCGGCCAGAGCGTAGTCAACACTCGCCGGGGATTCCTCTCCAAGAGGGAGCCCCTGATGTCACAGTCCATATATAAACAGTAACATTAGGGGCTTTAAGATGCCGGAATCCCTAACCAGAGCGTCAGGAAAAGCCCTAATCCTATCCCTTAACTCTAACCATAGCCCCTAACCCCTTAATCCAAACTCTAACACCCCAACCCTAACCACACAAACCTCTAAACCCTAACAACTAACCCTATCCCCTAACCCACTAAACCTTACCACTTAACCCTAGCACCCTAACCCCATAATTCTTACCCTAACTCTTCCCCTAAATCCCAACCCTGATCTTCTAACCCTAACAACTAACCCTATTCCTACCCCTAATCCCCAACCCTAACTGCTAAACCCTAACCCTTATCCTAACCCCTTTAAAATTGCACCCCAACTCCCTAACACTGTAACCCTAACCATATTCCTAATCCCCAAACCTAGCCCCTAACCTCTAAATCCTAACACCAACCCTATACCTAACGCTAACAACTAACCTCTAAACCCTAGCATCCTAACTCCAACTCCCTAACCCCCACCCCTTAACCCTAACACCCTACCCATTTAAACTTAACCATACTCCTAACCCTAACCCGCAACCATAGCCCCTAACCTCTAAACCCTATCCCTTAACCCCAAACCTATTCCTAACCCCAACCCACTACCCTCACCCTATTCCTAACCCTTTTTGAACCTTAACCCCTAACCTGTGACCCCAACCCTACACCGATTCTAACCCTGTTCCTAACCCCAACTCCTAACATTCTAATTTCCTAACCCGCTAACCCAAAACCTAACCCCAACCCCTATCCTACCCCAACCCCTAAGCCCAACCCTTGCCCTAACCCTATTTCTAACACTATCCTCTAAACCCTAACACAAACCCTAATCCCCAAAACCTAACCCCTTAACCCTAGCACCCTAACCCTTTTACCTTAACCCTGACTCTAATCCTAACCCCAACCCCCTATCCACAACCCCTAACACACTAACTTCCTAACCCACTAACTTAAAACATAACCCCAACGTAGGCAACACTCTGGCTGGGGATTACGCTCCTAGAGGAAGCCCCTGACGTCCCTGTCCATACATGTACAGTAACGTTAGGGGCTTTAAGATGCTGGAATCCCCAACCAAAGCTCTAACCCTAACCCCTAAAACCCTATCCCTAAATGTAGCCCCTAACCAAGAACTTTACAGCAAGTACTCTGGCCGGGGACTCCTGTTTTGAGAAAGACTTTGGCATCCCTGTTGATATATGGAGAGTAACGTTAAGTGCTCTGTAATGCGAGAATCCCTTGACAGAGCGTCGGCAAAACTCTTGCCGGGGATTTCACTCCTAGAGTGGGCCCCTGAAGTCAATGTCCATAAATGGACAGTGACGGCAAGGGCTATAAGTTGCCGGGTTCCTCAGCCAGAGCATCGGAAACACTATGGCTGGGGATTCTGCTCCTAACCTTAAACCTAGCCCTCTTACCCTAACCTTCTAACTCTAACTCCAACCCTAAACCTAACCCTATTCCTGACCCTAACCACTAAACTCTAAATCCTAACCCTATCCCCCAATCCTAACCCCTAAACCTAGAACCCAAACCCCTTAACCCAAGCACCCTAAGCCCCTAACCCTAACACCCTAACCTTAACCCTATTCCTAACCCCAACCCTATTCCTAACCCCCTAACTATAACCCCAACCCTAACTCAAACCCCCTCACCGTAACCCCAACTCTAACCATCTATCCCCTAACCGAGAGCTTTACAGCAAGCACTCTGGCGGTGGACTCCTGGCTTGAGAAAGAACTTGACGTCAGTATTCATATATGGAGAGTGGCGTCAAGGGCTTTGTAATGCGAGAATCCAAGGCAATGCTCTGGCCAGGGATTCCGCTCTTGAAAAAGCCCTATCCCCTAAATCCCAACCCCTTAACCCTAATGCCTAACCCCCTAACCAAGCGCTTTGCAGCAAATGGTCATGTCGAGGACTCCTCTCTTGAGAAAGACCTTTATGTCACTGTCCATATATATGGAAAGTGACGGTAAGTGCCTTGCAATGCAAGCCCCTGACGTCACTGTCCATATATAAACAGCGATGTTGGGGACTTTAAGATGCCGGAAATTTCAGCCAGAGCATCGGAAATGCTCTGGCTGGGGATTCTGCTTCTGGAAAAGCTGTAACCCTAAACCTAACCCCTAACCCTATAACCCCCTAACACTAACCCTCTAACCCTAACATCTACCCTCTAAACCCCTAACGCCCTAAACCCTTACCCTCTAACACCCTAACTTTAACCCTAACACGCTAACCTCCTAACCCTCTTACTCCCTAACCTTAACCCCAACCCCCTTAACCCCAACTCCCTAAACCCCTAACCCTCTAATCCTAACCAAGTTCATTACAGAAAGCGCTCTCGCTTAATATATCCACCTCTGCTTCAGAGGATTAGCAGGCCTGTGTCTGCTGTCATTCAGTGATGCCATGATAACTACCTACACATGATTGCTATAGCCAGCCACTGGCCTCAGCATTGACGCAGCAGTCACGTGCGTGAAGCTGAAATTTCATCACTGCAGGACAGCTAAAATGAGTGGCGAGACCACCAGAGCGGCAGGGATATAACAGGTGAATAATGTTTCCTCGTGTGTAATGTGTAAATGTATCTGTGTAATGTGCATGTGTGCGTGTGTGTATAATGTCGATATATGTTTGTGTGTAGAGTGTAATGTGGATATATGTGTTTGTATAGTGTGAATATATGTATGTGCTTAATTTGAATATATGTAAATGTATCTGTGTAATGTATTTATGTGTAGCGTGTGTATGTGTATGTGTGTGTAGGTGTATGTGTGTGTGGGTGTATGTGTATATGTGTGTGTGTGTGTGTATGTGTGTGTGTATGTGTATGTGTGAAGCGTGTGTGTAGCGTGTGTGTAGCGTGTGTGTGTGTATGTGTGTGTATGTGTGTGTGTGTGTGTGAAGCGTGTGTGTGTGTGTATGTATGTGTATGTGTGAAGCGTGTGTGTAGCGTGTGTGTAGCGTGTGTGTAGCGTGTGTGTGTATGTGTGTGTGTATGTGTGTGTGTGTGTGAAGCGTGTGTGTGTGTGTATGTATGTGTATGTGTGAAGCGTGTGTGTGTAGCGTGTGTGTAGCGTGTGTGTGTGTGTGTGTGTAGCGTGTGTGTGTGTAATCTTCAAAGACTAATGCTGCCCCCTCAGATTTGTATTTTTTATAAGTCCTCTTATCTTGTCATTTATTGTCTTTTTAACATTAGAAGAAGCTTTTTCTAGTTTCATTTTAGGGTTTTTTAATACTTGTTACTGATAGGGTTATATTTTACAGTGTAATTACTTAAAGTACATGTAAAGCATTCCCATGTAGTGTCTGTATATTTAAGTGACAATAGTTGCTCCCAGTCTATTTCCTGCTGCGCAGCCCTCAACCGGGAGAAATTGCCCTTTTTAATATGCAGTCAGTGTTTTACCCTCCCAGCCTGTTTGCTTTTAAGGTTTTGTTCATGTGGAGTTTTTTGTAGGCAAAAAATTCTGCCTGGAAAAATCAGCTCCGCCTTTTCTTAAGTGGTTTTTTACCACACGCGTTTTTTGACACGGTTTTTGATGCGTTTTCCTACGTGGTTCTTTATGGCCATTTTAAAGCGTTATTTTTATCTATTTCTTCAACAGGCAAAGGAAAAAAAAAACGCAAGCATTTTTTTTTTTTTGCCTAAAACCGCTTAAAAACGCGTCAAAAACGGTTGCGGCCGTTCACAGCATTTTTCCGTCTCTCATTGATTTCAATAGGGTTTTTTGAGGCGGAAAACAAATCTAGAAAGGTCATATCACATACGTAGTGGAACCATTATACCCTAATGTTTTCTCCTTCTTTAGTAGCGTACAACTCAAGTGCCAACTTCCATTACATGATAGTGTCTCAACAGGACTCTTTCTACAATAGATCTGGGGTCGGCCAGTGAATACTTTTTCTCTATGTTCAGCTTAACAACAATACCAATGATGATGATGATGATGATGATGATGATGATGATGATGATATCCCTGCCTCTTTTCTATAGTAGTCTCAGTACATGGTTTAATATGATATCATTGATAAATGAATAATGAATTGAGTATTTCTCTAGCTGTGACCATCTCATGACTATCACCACATATGGAGCATCCTGCGCACTGACTATTACTAAGCCTCTCCATATTTCTCAGCATTTTCTGCTCCTTTACCCTGCGATCATATAGTCAGAAGTAACATATAAGTTCTCTCCTCACTGTTCAGACGTCATGGGTTTTCTGCTAGGATGGACACACCAGTATTTACAATGTGTCTCTTCTTCTAGATGTTTGTAGGAATCTTCTTGTAGCCAGGATCTCCTTCTCTGTGCTGGTTGGTGTCTTCTAGATGTTGAAGGTGGTCATCTTCTAGGTATAGGCAGGAATCTTCTAGCTGCTAACTGGGGTCTACGTGTTGTCAGGACTCTTTAAAATCTCAAAGACTGGGATAAAGATCTCCTGAAAAAAAAAAAAGAAAATATTTTGAGACAAAAAACGACAAATATATAACCTACAAAGAAATTGATGCTACCAAAAAAAAGTGTAGAAAATGGAAAAAATCTTTATTGGAATAACAATGAAAAGCGGCATGTCAATACAATGAAATGAAAAAGACTCCACAAGACTCTACAGAAGAAAAGGACAGCTCATTGTGTGACTCACAAAGAAAATAATAGTGAGATAAGACCCCATGGCTGCACAGACCTGCGTAATGTAGGTCATATAGAAATACCAAATGGTATGGAATAAACAACTATACAGTGCAAAAAAGCAGCCAGCGCATAAGTAAGAGCAAAAATGAATCAACTATTAACCAAGTATGGAGGGATATAACATACCCATAATAAGGTTGTTCAGGAGCACCAACACAGGGAGTGCCCACCAAGACGCACGTTTCAGCGCTAAATGTCTTCATCAGGGGGTGGCGCTGATAGTACACACACAGTATTTAAATGAACGCTAGCCAATGGTGCTTAAAGATATCCAGGTGATATATATATATATATATATATGCCCATAAATCAGATCAGTGCACTCACTGTTTACTATTGGTGGCAATATGTGGTCGAGTACATGGCCGGACTCCAGAAACGGCAACAACGAGACACTGGGGCGGAAACACATCAGCGCGTCACCTGACGCGGTCACGTGTGTCAGCAACCCAGCGTGTCATGGGTGACGAATCGGAGGCCGGTCAATCACAACCAATCAGAATGCAACCAGTGATTGAAGGCATGAAAAGCATTAAGAAGGATATTAACCCTGTACGGGCAGTCCAATAGTGATACACTTCATGTCTGCAAGTCTAAACCCAAAATACAGAGAGACAAGATAGTTATACAGATATATTGCACATGTATCATACAAATACATATAAATATATGGACACAAAGTGATGTGTGATGAAGAGTGTCAACGTGTAGGGAGTAATCAAGTGTGGAAGATTATTATCAATTATAATGTGTGAAAAAAGACCAATATATACGTGCCAAAAGGAACAATGCAGCGCACGACCTGAACATAGTAGGGAAGTGACAGGTAAGAAATGATATTAAACACAATAAAGTGTTGTTTATATAGAACATGTGTAAGTAAAAGAGTGAAAAGGTAATAAATGTATGGTGACAAAATAAAAGAAATAAAAAACGAAAAATAACATAGTGTGAATAGGCGTGTGCGATGAGAAAAGAAGAAACAAACAACGTGTGTATTATGCATCAAAACATAAAATGGACTACAAGTGCCAGCACAAAGCAGATTTTAGTTACATGTCGCTATATCTAATACAACAAGCCTCAAAGGTGCAGAATATAATATGCAGTGATCTGCAGACAGAGCCCGCTTTTCTATTGTTTGTGAAGATCATCAGAAGTAGGAAATCATTGTTGAGGATGAAGATCATGACAACCCGAAAATGGCACAGGTGACATAGTCAACACAGGCAGCGTAAAGCATATATCTAATCTGTATACATAAAGAAATGTAGATTAAAATAAGAACATAAAATCCAAAATACCCGACTACAAGCTTTGGTAGCACTCAGAGAAATGCAGCAACACCAATGTTCTCATTGACACCCCTTGGTTGTGTTGTCTTAAGCCAGGGGCGTAGCTAGGGGGGGGGGCAGGCGGGGCATTGCCCCGGGCGCAAGGGAAGGGGGGGCGCCGAAGAGCAGCTGATCGCTGCTGACAGGCGCCCCGTATGTAGGACACCTGCAGCAGCTTAGGAAGAGCCAGGAAATATAGGGCGTTCTGACTAGGGTCTGTGACAGCCATGGAGTGGACCAGTCCAGTCACCTGACCTCACGTCAGTGACATGAGGTCAGATGAACTCAGGTCAGGGGACAGGTCCACTCCCGTGCTGCAGCCTTCCAGCATCTGCCTCCACTCTGTGATCTGTGCTCTGCCGAGAAGCAGAGAGGAAGCTCCGCCCACAGCCCGTCCTCACCTGTTAGCATGGAGACATGGTGAGTGAGTGTGTGTATGTCTGTCTGTCTGTCTGTCTGTCTGTGTGTGTCTCTGTCTGTCTGTGTGTGTCTCTGTCTGTGTGTGTCTCTGTCTGTCTGTCTGTGTGTGTCTCTGTCTGTCTGTCTGTGTGTGTCTCTGTCTGTCTGTCTGTGTCTCTGTCTGTCTGTCTGTGTGTGTCTCTGTCTGTCTGTCTGTCTGTGTGTGTCTCTGTCTGTCTGTCTGTGTCTCTGTCTGTCTGTCTGTGTGTGTCTCTGTCTGTCTGTGTCTCTGCATGTGTTTGTCTCTTATATCTACTACATTATCTGTACTGTGTAGCAGAGCTGAGATTGTAATTTAGCACAATGTGTTATCTGTGATTTTACATAGGACTGCAGGGGACACAACTACATTATCAGTACTCAGAGAGTTATCAGTGTGCTATCCAGTGGCGTAACTACCGCCGTAGCAGCAGTAGCGGTTGCTACGGTGCCCGCGGCATGAGGGGGCCCGTGTCGCCCGCCGGCACGGCCCCCCCCCCCATGGCCGGAGGCTCCGCTAGCAGCCGCTATGGCTGTTACAGCGGGGCGCCACTGAACACTACGGCAGAGCAGGGAGGTATCTCCCCGCTCTGCCATTAAACAAAAGACATGTATCCCCTCTCCACAGGATCTCCACAGGACTGGGGATACATGTGTGATCGCTGGCAGCGATAGGGAGAATGGGGGACTGAAAGTCGTCCCCCCCAATGTTCTCCATCACAAACCTCGGACTTCCGGGGTCTGTGTCGGCAGCTCCGTAGAAATGAATGGAGCGCCGGTCCCGCTTGTACGAAAGCGTGACCAGCGCTCCTTTCATTTTAATTGAGCTGCGCAGACACCGGAAGTCCGAGGTTAGTCATGGAGAACATTGGGGGGGGGGGGACTTTCAGTCCCCCGTTCTCCCTATCGCTGCCAGCGATCACATATGTATCCCCAGTCCTATGGAGAGGGGATACATGTCTTTTGTAGGACACACTGTAGGTCGGATTTTTTGGGGAGAAGGGGCTGTATGGCGTTCCCTACAGGGGGGGGGGCAGTATGATGTTCTCTACGAGGGGGGCTGTATGGTGTTCTCTACAAGGGGGGCTGTATTGCGTTAGCGCCAAACAGCCCCCCCTGTAGATAACGCCATACAGCCCCCCCCTGCAGGGAACACCCTACAGCCCCCCCCTGCAGGGAACACCCTACAGCCCCCCCTGTAGAGAACGCCATACAGCCCCCCTGTAGAGAACGCCATACAGCCCCCCTGTAGAGAACGCCATACAGCCCCCCCTGCAGGGAACGCCATACAGCCCCCCTGTAGAGAACGCCATACAGCCCCCCTGCAGGGAACGCCATACTGCCCCCCCTGTAGAGAACGCCGTACTGCCTCCCCCTGCAGGGAACGTCGTACAGCCCCCCCTATAGGGAACGCCGTACAGCCCCCCCTATAGGGAACGCCATACAGCCCCCCCTGTAGATAACGCTATACAGCCCCCTCTGTAGATATCTACAGGGGGGGCTATAAGAAGGCACTATCTAGAAGGGGGGGCTGTGTGTGACACCCAGGGGAGGGGGGGCCCCAGTCAAAAGTTTGCTATGGGGCCCAGTCTTTCCTAGTTACGCCCCTGGTGCTATCTGTAGTGTTATATCTACTACATTATCTGTACTGTGTAGCAGAGCTGAGATTGTAATTTAGCACAATCTGTTATCTGTGGTGTTACATAGGACTGCAGGGGACACAACTACATTATCAGTACTCAGAGAGTTATCACTGTGTTATCTGTGGTGTTACATAGGACTGCAGGTAACATCTACTACATTATCTGTAGTCAGAGAGTTATCACTGTGTTATCTGTGGTGTTACATAGGACTGCAGTTAACACTACTACATTATGTGTAATCAGAGAGTTATCACTGTTTTATCTGTGGTGTTACATAGGACTGCAGGTAACACTACTACATTATCTGTAATCAGAGAGTTATCACTGTGTTATCTGTGGTGTTACATAGGACTGCAGGCAACATCTACTACATTATCTGTGCTGTGTACATATGTGCCTGTGTGGGTATATATGGGTCTGTTTGTGAATGTGTCTTTGTTCTTGTATATTTGTGTCTTTTATGTATTTGTATATGTTCCGGTCTGTGTAGTTATCTGCCGGTGTGTGTGTGTGTGTATATGTGTTTGTACGTCTATATATTTACCTGTATGTATATGTTCCTGTCTGTGTGTATGTATATGTGTCTGTACGTCTATATATTTACCTGTATGTATATATTCCAGATGTGTGTACAGGGCCGCCATCAGGAATTTCAGGGCCCCCTACAGCTAAATTTTCTGGGCCCCCCTACCGTGGCACCGCCTGTTAACGGTACTCCGTCCAGCACTATATCATGGTACCCAGGGCCGCCATCAGGGGGGATATTAGGGGTACTGATGTGAGAGGCCCGGCCAAACCTAATTGAAAGGGGGGCCCGGAAAACTGCCGCGACTTGCCTTTGGTAGAAAAAAAACAGGCCCCCTGCAATGGGGCCCGTTTTTTTCACCAAAAGAATGTCATGAGCTGCGGGCCCCCCTTTCAATTAGGTTTGGCCAGGCCTCTCACATCAGTACCCATAATACCCCCCCTGATGGCGGCCCTGGGTAGCATGGGGGCCGTCAAACACCGCCGCCCGTGCGACCGATCGCTCGCACCCGCAAACTCCCGCGCATGCGCTCCGGCGACCGCCTGGAACCGCGCACCGAATTTTGAGGCAGATTTTGACCTGCCCACACTATCTTGCCGCGTTTTTTTGCTGCGTTTTTTGCCCGCGGCGATTGAGGACAGCAGACAGAAAACGCAGCGAAAAATGCATTTTCTGCCTCCCATTGATTTCGATGGGAGGTCAGAGGCGGAACCGCGGCAAGAAAGGACGTGCTGCTTTTTCTTTTTTCCGCGTCTGGCTCCCATTGATTTCAGATTAAATCAATGGGAGGAGGTTTTGGAAGTTGTTTGGTGCTGATTCTGACGCCGTGTCCGAGTCAATATCAAGGCCCAAAAACTCTGTGAACTGGGCCTTATTGTTAGGGCTTATTCAGACGAACGTGTAATACATCCGTACAACGTGCGTGATTTTCACGCGCCTCGCACGGACCTGTGTTACTCTATGGGGCCGTTCAGACTGTCAGTGATTTTCACGCAGCGTGTGTCCGTGTGTCCGCTGCGTAAAACTCACAACATGTCCGATATTTGTGCATTGTTCGTGCATCACGCACCCATTGAAGTCAATGGGTGTGTGAAAATCACGCCCAGCATTTCCGCAGCCGTATAAACTATGAATGAAAACAGAAAAGCACCACGTGCTACAAACATACAGAGTGTCATAATGATGGCGGCTGCGCGAAAATCACGCAGCCGCGCATCATACGCTGCTGACACACGGAGCTGTTATGGATCTTTTGCAAGCGCAAAATGCCACGTTTTTGCGCGCGCAAAAAGCACATGCTCGTGTGAATCCGGCCTTAGGGTAGGAACACACTAGGCATGAACGCTGCGGATTTTATGCAACACATTTTATTGTGGAAAATCCGCAGCGTATCACAGTCGCAGCAGAGCGGATGAGGTTTAAACAAATCTCATTCACACGCTGCAAAAAAAAATTTACATGCTGCGGCTTTTTGGCTTTTTAAGCCGCAGCGTGTCAATGTATTCTGTGGAATCGCCGCTCCTCTGTTGCGGAAATGCTGCGGTTCTGCCGCAAAAATCACACGAGAGAAAAAAAAAAAAAGGCACTTTTTTAAATTTATAAAAAAGTTTAGACTTGCCCCGGCCGTAGTCCTGGTGACGCGATCCTCTATTATTAGCGCAGCCCCGCCTCCTGTCATGACGTTTCATCCCATGTGACTGCTGCAGCAGTCACATGGTCTACAGCGTCATCCCAGGAGGCGGGGCTACGTTCAGAAGAGAGAGACGCGTCGCCTAAACCACGGCCAGGGCAAGTCTAAACTTTTTTTTCCCTGCAGGATTCCCGCAGCGGACACGCCTCCCGAAACCTGCGCCACTATTTGGTGCGGTTTTGCTGGCAGAATTCCCTGCGGCTCCCGGGATAAGCTGTGTAGTCTTACTCAGCATATCCGCCTAGTGTGTCCCTTATGATGTCGCTCCTGGAGCTGCTGCCGCTCTCTAAATAGGCAGTTGGTCCAGTAGAATTTGGAATTATTTTTTTTTGTGAACCAGCTTAAAAAAATACAAAACTTTTGTGTTAGGGCCTGTTCACATAACCGTTCGCTTGCGTTCCGGGGTTCCGTCTGAGGTTTCTGTCGGGTGAACCCCGCAACGGAAAGTGAAAGTGACAGCACAGCTTCCGTTTCCATCACCATTAGCGCAGTCGACTGCGCTATTGATTCCGTCCGAAAACCAGCCGGAATGGTGACGAACGGAAACCATTAGCGATATTTCCGTCACCATTGAGATCAATGGTGACTGAAACGGAAGCTGTGCTATCACTTTCACTTTCCGTTGCGGGGTTCACCCGACGGAAACCTCAGACGGAACCCCGGAACGGAAGTGAACGGTGATGTGAACAGGCCCTAACACAAAAGTTTTGTATTTTTTTAAGCTGGTTCACAAAAGAAAATAATTCCAAATTCCACTGGACCAATTGCCTATTTAGAGAGCGGCAGCAGCTCCAGGAGCGACATCATAAGGGACACACTAGGCGGATATGCTGAGTAAAACTACACAACTTATCCCTGGAGCTGCAGGGAATTCTGCCAGCAAAACCGCACCAAATAGTGGCGCAGGTTTGGTGAGGCTTGTCCGCTGCGGGAATCCTGCAGGGAAAAAAAAGTTTAGACTTGCCCCGGCCGTAGTTTAGGTGACGCATCTCTCTCTTCTGAACGTAGCCCCGCCTCCTGGGATGACGCTGTAGACCATGTGACCGCTGCAGCAGTCACATGGGATGAAACGTCATGACAGGAGGCGGGGCTGCGCTAAGAATAGAGGATCGCGTCACCAGGACTACGGCCGGGGGAGTCTAAACTTTATCAATTTAAAAAAGTACCTTTTTTTTTTCTCATTTGTGATTTTTGCGGCAGAACCGCAGCATTTCCGCAACAGAGGAGCAGCGATTCCACAGAATACATTGAATCGCTGCGGCTTAAAAAGCCACACTGCAGGTCCATTATTTTTGCAGCGTGTGAATGAGATTTGTTCTAATCTCATCCGCTCTGCTGCGACTGTGATACGCTGCGGATTTTCCACAATAAAATGTGTTGCATAAAATCCGCAGTGTTCATGCCTAGTGTGTTCCTACCCTAAGGCCGGATTTACACGAGCGTGTGCTTTTTGCACGCGCAAAAAACGTGGCGTTTTGCGCTTGCAAAAGGTCCATAACAGCTCCGTGTGTCAGCAGCGTATGATGCGCGGCTGCGTGATTTTCGCGCAGCCGCCATCATTATGACACTCTGTTTGTATGTTTGTAGCACGTGGTGCTTTTCTGTTTTCATTCATAGTTTATACGGCTGCGGAAGTGCTGGGCGTGATTTTCACGGACCCATTGACTTCAATGTGTGCGTGATGCGCGAACAATGCGCAAATATAGGACATGTTGTGAGTTTTACGCAGCGGACACACGGACACACGCTGCGTGAAAATCACTGACAGTCTGCACGGCCCCATAGAGTAACACAGGTCCGTGCGAGGCGCATGAAACTCACGCACGTTGCACGGATGTATTACACGTTCGTCTGAATAAGCCCTAACAATAAGGCCCAGTTAACAGAGTTTTTGGGCCTTGATATTGACTCGGACACTGCGTCAGAATCAGCACCAAAAAACTTCCAAAACCGCCTCCCATTGATTTAATCTGAAATCAATGGGAGCCAGTCGCGGAAAAAAGAAAAAGCAGCACGTCATTTCTTGCCGCGGTTCCGCCTCTGACCTCCCATCGAAATCAATGGGAGGCAGAAAATGCATTTTTCGCTGCGTTTTTTGTCTGCAGGCCTCAATCGCAGCGGGCAAAAAACGCAGCAAAAAAACGCGGCAAGATAGTGTGGGCAGGTCAAAATCTGCCTCAAAATTCTTTAAGGAATTTTGAGGCAGATTTTTTTTTGCCTGCAAAATACTGTGTGAACAGGGCCATAAATGATCAGCACTTTGAGATAATTTACTCACTGTGTCAGAAGAGCTGCTCCCACTCCAGTCCTCTTCCGGCGATGTCTTCCAGGCGAGGTCTTCGGTCCAGACGTCCAGTCCTTCACCTCCAGCCAGGCTCCAGGTAAGTTTTGTCCATGTGTGTCCGCGGGCGGTCTCCAGTGCGGCCGTTCGTGGGTGCGCGCTCGGGAGTTTCCTTGGGCGCGCGATCGGGTGCGCGCGCGCGGGCGGACGGTTTGACAGCCCCCCATGACGAGGGGAGGGGGCCCGCAGCAGCAGCAGCAGCTCACAACATTCTTTTAGTGAAAAAAACGGGCCCCATTGCAGGGGCCCGTTTTTTCCTACCAAAAGAATGTCGCGGCAGTTGCCGGGCCCCCCTTTCAATTAGGTTTGGCCGGGCCCCTCACACCACTACCCCTAATACCCCCCTGATGGCGGCCCTGTGTGTGTATGTATAAATATCTATCTTTATGTATATACAGTATATATGTTCCAGCGTGTCCATATATGTGGTTCATTTTTGGTTTGTGTAGGGGGCGGCAATAGAGAGTCCCGCACAGGGCGCCATACAAGCGAAGGCCGGCCCTGGCTGCACCGACCCTAGTCAGAAGGAACTCCGCCCCTGCCTGCGCCGCATGACCTCCTCGGCTTCTCCGGTAAGTCACACCAGGCAGAGCGGAGAGTGGTAGCGGTAGGCTACTGCTCACCGGTCTGTTCACAGTGTGGCGCTAAGTACAAGGGGTGGGCGTGTGCCGCTATCTACAGGGGGCTGTGTGTGGCCTCTTTAATTTATTTTCTTTTAATTTATTTTTATGTTAATTACATTCTAGATCTACGTCGCTTGTAAAATGTAGAAATGCTTTTATACTCGCGTTACATTAAAAAAATCGTGAAAAAAAATTACACCTCATTGATTGGTAGGGAAAGAAAACATGGCGAGGGGGAAGGAGATGTCGGGAAATAAGTTGGGGGGGGGCGCCAATCTGAATCTTTGCCCCGGGTGCAGGAGAACCTAGCTACGCCTCTGCTTAAGCCTCCATATCCACTTGCATTCTGATTGCAAAAGCCTCTTTTTACATCTCGTCCTCGCATATCAGTATTGATGTGATCTATTCCCTTCACTCTCACAAGTCTAGAGTTACACGCATGATGTAGGTGAAAATGTTGTGGAATCGTCTTCAGCTGTTCCATATCCTCTACTGTTCTGGCATTTTCAATGTCTCTAACATGTTCTCTTACGCGAAAGCGCAATTCTCGGGTCCTCATGCCAATATACATTTTAGGGCAAGGGTAAGTTGCATGATAGATCACACCTGTAGTGCCACATGTAATTGCCCATGTGATCTTAACATTTTTCAACCCACTTGAGTCAACAAAACCTTGAGAGCGTTCAATATTAGGGCAACTAATACAGTCGCCGCAAGGGTTACAACCCCACTTAGGACCAATCTTTGCAAAACATTTACCCGGTTTTTCCACTGTTCGGTAACTGTGCACTATTGCGTCACGTAAAGAACGCGCTCTACATGGTGCAATAGCAAGAAAATTTGGTAGTACTTTCTGTAGAATTGGATCATTGAGGAGCATCGGCCAAAATGTGTTTGAGGTGTCCCTCATTTCTGACCAAATGATACGTGTTCGTAAATCTTACCTTAGGAGAAATTCCTTATGTTTAGTTACAGTTTGTAATAGCTGTGCACGAGGGGGAGCTGTGCACGTGGTCGTCAATAGGCTTTATTAACATTGCGGCGGCTGCAGCCCTGTTGAGCAAGTCTCCTTCTTAACTCAGTCGTGCGGTATTTGAAATCTTTATGAGTTGAACAAATTTTCTTAACACGCAGTAATCGTCCAGTTGGTATAGCTTCGATGGTGTGGCGGGGATGTGAAGACGTGGCGTGAAGAAATGAGTTTGTTGATGTCTCTTTACGATGCAAATCTGTCTGGAGACAACCATTATGGTTCCTTTTAGTTAGTATGTCCAAAAAATCTATCTCAACGTGATTCCACTTGCATGTTAATTTAATGTTACGTGTATTATAGTTAAATACACTGATGAATTCCATTATTTCATCCGAAGTCCCCTGCCAGATCATGAAGATGTCAGCAGTGAACGGGTCCAGAAAAGGAGCGGGTTCATTGATATCTCATGATCTGGCAGGAATAGGTCCCTCTCCCACAGCGCCAGGAACAGGTTGGCATATGAGGGTGCACAGGCTGCCCCCATTGCCGTGCCCTGGATTTGCAGGTAGAAGGACCCATTGAACGTGAAAAAATTGTGTTTGAGAACAAGGTCCGATAGGGTTAGCAACAACTCTGAAAAGTTTTCCCATATTGCTCATATGCAAAAAGGTGGCCACTGCATGCAACCCATCCGTATGCTGGATGCCGGTATATAGTGACTCAATGTCACAAGTTACCAAAATATGTCCGTCATCTAAATGAATCTCTTCAATTTTCAGCAACAAATCTTCAGAGTCGCACAGATACGAAGGTAGACATTCCACTAATGGTTTTAAATGGTGGTCGACCCATCTGCACACCTTCTGAGTTAACCCCCCGGTACACAATATAATTGGCCTACCTGGAAAGTCCTTATGAATTTTGGGTAGTAGAAAAGGCGTCTGTATCGTTGGCTCAGTCACAATCAGTGCCTCCATTAGGGACTTGGAGAGGACTCCGGCATCCATACCATCTTGTAGAATGTGGATCATCTTTGCTCTAAAGGATAATAAAGAATTGTATGTTCTACAACAAGTGGAGTTTTTTTTTTTTGTTTTTTTTTAATTGATGTATTTTGTTATTTTTCCAAACATAACAAACAAGCGAACAACAATTCAACAATATGTCCCATGGCAATAGCATCTCTGAACACTTATATCATTATTTTGCATATTATATAATCTACAATTTGTATAAATTACTTCAAATGATCCTAGTTGGAGCGAGGACAGAATTAGAGATTTTACCCCAAAGACAAATTGAAAAAGTGTCAATATTCATAGGAAATGAAACACACTAAATAAACCATAAAGAAGGGGGAAGGGAAGTATAGGGGGGAGGGGGAAGAGGATGGACACGTGTATCCCCATCGTTACCGCGATCCAATACAGATATTTAAGGAATCAGATCATGATTGGTGTCACACCAGACAGCTCATGTTCCAGATACCAAGTTGTGGAGCCAAAGCATGCAATCAGTTTTTGTTTTACATGAAGTGGTAAGAGAGGTATAAAGTTCTCCCACAACTCAAAAAAGGCTTCAGTTTTGTGCTCTTTTCGATGGGAGGTTTCCACCCAATCCATTCGGAAAAGATAAGATATATTTTCTAGGGAAATACGTTGTGTGGGGGGTGTATTATTTATCCAAACCTGGAGAATGGCCTTCCTAGCAGCCGCAGAGACATAGTATAACAGTTGTTTGTGATGTTTCGGGATAAAGCGCATGGAAGGTGGCAGTATCCCAAACAGACTCCACTTTTGGGTTGAGGGGCATTGTATGGACAAGGTGTTCGACACAAAATATTGTATCTTTCGCCAAAAGTCAACAATAGTTGGGCATAACCAGAGACAATGTAATTGCGGTTCTCCACACTTTAAACACGAATGGTCAGAGGAGTTACCCATGAGAAAGCCCCTATAAGGGGACAAGTCAGCCCTATGGGCTATTTTAAAAGACATCTCCCAGGACATGGCTGATGGGAGGTATTTGGCAGCCATAGTTACAGATGATAGGACATCGTCATGAGTTATTTGATCTAAGTGGTCAACCCAGTAAGATACGCCTGATCTCGATTTAGTGTAGTCCAATGGTTGTCTTAAAACGTTATAATAGGTAGTGATTAGTCTTTTTCGGCATTGATGAGATGGAGTTAAGTGACAGAAGAAGTCATCCCAGTCTTGATCTTGTAAGTGTCTAATGACCTTGTGAGCATAACTACAGGCCTGCAGGTAATAAAATGGGTGTTGGCCCAAAAAATCATATTGTATACGTAGTTCATTAAATGAGTATGGAGGACGAGTGAGCATGTTAGTTATCTGATTAATACATGTCAACCCCTCCCCCCCAACCCATCCACGAAAAAACACATGGGGGTTGGCATTTTGGAAGTCAAAGTTATGGACCCAAGGAAGAAGTAGGAAAAATCTAGGGTTTAAACCTAAGTGTTGTCTGACCTTGGTCCATGTCTTCCAGGAGGACATGACTAGGGGGTTAGCCCGTTCATCAGGTGATAGAGCCGAGTAGGGAGTGTGTAAGAGGCATGTTAAGGAAATGGGTTTTGAAAATTGTTGGTCCAATGTAGAATCAGAAAAGCAGGAGCTATCAGTTATCCAATCTCCAATCACTTGTAGTTGAGCTGCCATATTGTATAAGTGAATCTGTGGAAAATTAATCCCTCCATTTTCATGATGTTGCTGCAATATGCATAGGCTCACTCTTGGTCTCTTTTGGTTCCAAATGTAGCCTCGAAAGAGAGTATTCAGCCGCCTAACGTCAACTGGTCTCATGTATATAGGCAAGGGTTGTAGTAAGTATAACAATTTAGGGAAGACAACCATTTTTAATAGATTAGCCCTACCTAAAAATGATAGAGTAAAGTGCCTCCAAGCCATGAGTTGGGATTCCAAATGTGCAATAATGGGATTAAGGTTTCGTTGATATAAATTTGATGGTTGTCTCGTGATGCGTACCCCCAAATAGGGAATGTAATCAGAGTTCCATTTAAATGCATGCTTCGAAGACGAGAGTGGCCTGGAGGGACCCTTAAGAATTAGGGCTTCTGATTTTTGTAGATTGATCTTGAAACCTGACAGGGCACCATAAATTGGGATATCCTGGAGGATTGGTTGTAAAGTAGAGGCAGGGTTAGATATGAAGAACAAAATATAATCTGCAAATGCCGATAGTTTAATTTGAGAATCTCCAATTTGTATGCCTTGAAAACATGCTAGGGACTGGAGATGACGGAGAAGTGGATCTAGGGACAAATTAAACAGTAACGGTGAGAGAGGGCATCCCTGACGCGTACCCCTGAAAATTGAGATAGGAGGTGAGTTAAGCCCATTGATGGTAAGGGATGTGGTAGAGCAGGCCTGTGAGCATGAAAGGAATGTTAGAAAGCGGTCTCCGAAGGCCCGGGACTGCAACACCGCTGTGAGAAATGGCCATGAAAAAGAGTCAAACGCCTTTTCCGCGTCAAGTCCCAGCAGCATGGTCACTGGGGAGGGGTCTAGTGCAGACACCGTGGCTGCTACAGCCTGACGGATACCTTTAGTGGAATGGCTATTCCTTAAGAAACCCAGTTGGGTTGGGGCAATGATTGGTCCAAACATGGTTTGGAGGCGGTCGGCCAAAATCTTTGTTAGGAGCTTATAGTCTTGGTTTAAAAGGGAAATCGGGCGATATGAGGAAAGGAGGGTTGGATCCCTGTCAGGTTTGGGAAGCAATATGGTCCTGGACTCATGAAAGTTAGGCAGGTCAATCTCCCCACTAAATATGGCTTGTAAGGTCCTCGTCAATGTCGGTGTAATATCTGGCAAAAGTTTGTAGTATTCAGCCAATAGGCCGCCAGGACCCGGCGTTTTATTATTGTGTAGCTTAGAGATTGCTAAAGCAACCTCCGCCTCCGTGATATCACTATTTAAAAAGTGGAGTTTTTTTAATTGGCGATTTGCTTCATAAATATACATCTGGCGTGGCCAAAATACCACATTTCTGCCTTTATCGGCAGGTTTTACTACCACATCATGCCATGATATAATCCTCTCCAAGCTCTCTCTCTGTCTCTCTCTGTCTCTCTCTCTCTCTCTCTCTGAACTCGTCAGATTGTCATTCTTAATTTTCCTTGGAATGTTTTGCTAATCTTCAGAGACTAATTTGGCAAAAAGATCTACTGCGGGGCAAATAGACAACGGGGGGGATTTTGTAGATTTGGTTCTAATACAGATATGAATCTTACCTTCTGATATTCCCTCTTCTTGGTGAAAGAGTTTCTCAAATATTCACAATGTTTCTTGTTCCTCAACTGTCACAAATAAATTGTCTTCCTCTTTAAAATACCATTTCTTAAAGATCAAAGATTGTGCAAAACATTGCAGATCTTTTACTGCTGAGAAAAGATCAAAACAGGAGGTGGGAGAAAAGGTCAAGACTTTGTCCAACAGTGTGATGTCACCTATAGATAATTGATGCATAGAAATGTTAATGACCTTCTTGTGATGTCTTGGATTTTGTTCCAATCCCTTATTCATTTTTCTCCTACTGTTGGACGACTGATTTTAGTATCTTGGTAAGTCACGGGTAGACCTCACGCTACTACATAATGTCATATCATGGTGACCGCTCTGTGATGACAAAGATCACATAGAAGAGGAAAGACTCAGTGATTCACCATCTTGTCTCCGATTCCATCAATATATTTTCTTCTGTTGAAAATCATTATTATCACATATCAATTTCTTTGTTTTTCTGCGCTCCATTTCTTTTCTCCAGACGAGGCATTGTTGATCCAATTGCATTTTAAATGTGTCTAAATTCTCTTTGGACATCTCTGCTTTTAATTTTTGCTGGATCTTTTCCAGCTCGTTATCCCTGTTTTCTAATGAGGTGTTATTGAGTCCAATAAGACGCTCCATCACTTTAAATGAACACGCACTGCAGTTCTCCTCCCATTTAGATGGAAAATTCACATCTTCAGTTGGAAATGATGGGCAAACTTGTATGCGTAACCCCCTCGGTATAAGGTTCCGTTGGAGATAATTTGCTAGGAATGCTCGGTTCCACCAAACTTTCATTCTTTTATTTACAAGGCTTTTGAAGGAGTTCTGTGGCTCCCTAATATTTATCTGACTGCCAACACCTGTGGCTGTGGAGTCATCTTTAACCAGCCATGACTGTTCTCTGGCTCGAAAATCCATAGTTGGGTTTCTGGCACTATCTGTAAAAGTACAGAGAACAAACTGATAAATAATCCAAAAAGACAGCGAGGATCTGAAATCCCAAATGCAGGTGCACGGCATTTATTACTAGTAAGGGGGGATCCTAGGGTGAAGTCCTGAGCACATCAATATATATATATGTATAGAAGGTAGAAATTCGAGGCACTCACCGCTGTTTCTGTAACTCCCGACCATGTCATCAAGAAGTGACCGGGAAGCAGCATGAGCACAAAAAGCTAGCACTGGGTTTGGGGGCAGCGGCGGATCATCGTTAGGAAGGCTCGGGCAGCCGACCAAGGCTCCCAGGGGGCCCATGGCTGCCAGGCCCATAACATTTATTGGCTGGGCTGCACGGGCCCCCTCAAGCCCATTGGCGCCTAGCACTGGAGGGGGCCCCGATGCTAGCGACAGCCACATTCACTTGTATCTGCATCCTCAGGACGCAGATATGAATTAATGATATAGGCTGCAGGCCAAGTTAGGACTGCAGCCTCTAAGGTGCTGGGAAGACTCCCTGGGCAGGCTGCAGTGATGACGTAACTGCATCACGCTGGTATGAGCATGCGTTCTGCCTGGAGACAGTGCAGCGCACCGTCCGTCGCGGGAACGGGGCAAGGTAAGTACAATGTTTTGTTTTGGAGGGCTATGTGGCAATATACAGGGGGGTGATTGCTGTGTAGCTCTACATACAAGGGGAGGGGGGATATGTGGCACTATATACAAGGGGAGAGGGGGCTGTGTAGCACTATATACAAGGGGAGGGGCTATGTGTGTGAAGCTATCTACAGGGGCTGTGTGTGTGGCGCTATCTACTGGGACTGTGTGTGTGACTATCTACAAGGGCTGTGTGTGATGCTATCTACTGGGGCTGTGTGTGTGACTATCTACAGGGGCTGTGTGTGGCGCTATCTACAGGGGCTGTGTGTGTGGCGCTATCTACAGGGGCTGTGTGTGTGGCGCTATCTACAGGGGCTGTGTGTGTGTTGCTATCTACAGGGACTGTGTTTGTGGCGCTATCTACAGGGGCTGTGTGTGTGGCACAATCTAGAGGGGGCTGTGTGTGGTGTTATCTAAAGGGGGCACTGTGTATGTGGTGCTTTACTTTACATTCTGTGAGTCACTAGATTTATAGAGAATCTGTCTCCTCTCCTGACATGTTTTTTATAGGAAATCCTTGTCTTTCACAAAATATATTTGTGCAGTCCAGGACTGATAGACAAATGTGTGTTACCATTCCCCTTGTCAGGAGGATGTGTCCCTGCACAGTGTGATACTGTCAGTATGTAGGGACGCAGCCCTTTGACAAGGGGAATCGTAACACCCATCTGTTAATGCTTGCACAAAAAGGTAGTGTTAACAATAGTTGTGGCGCGGCAGGGCGGCGGAGGAGTAGGGGGGCCCAAGTTTGGGTAACAGCCCAGGGCCTATGGCCTACTTAATCCGCCACTGTTTAGGGGGCCTCGTTCTGGAGATAGGCGCCGGTCACAGAGGTGGGACTCCCATCTATCTGACATTTATGACATATCCTGTGGAGATGTCATAAATGTCCTTCATGGGAAAACCCCTTGAAGGGGATAGACAAATCTTACCTGTCCATACAGAAGTGACATTAATACATTGGGAGGAGCTTTTAGTTGCCGGTTAGTTGTCCGTTCTACGATGGTTGGAAACCGAACAGTTTCTATGGCGATGACGTAACATGGGAGCCCTGCATGTTGTCCAGTGGGAGCGGAGTCTGTTTAGAAAGAGAGAAATCCAATATTTATTATAATATTACAGGAAAATGTATAGTAGGGGATAATGTTTTATCCATACCACCTTAAAAATCCTGATTAGAGAGCGGACCCTGTCCCATATATACTTATAACTGAACAGTACATTATATACAGTATATATGAGGACAGTAAGGAGGGAGTACAGTATATACAGTGAGGACACACTCCATACATATAACAGAACAGTACATTATATACAGTATATATGAGGACAGTAAAGAGGGAGTGCAGTATATACAGTGAGGACACGTCCCATATATATATACATACAACTGAACAGTACATTATATACAGTATATATGAGGACAGTAAGGAGGGAGTACAGTATATACAGTGAGGACATGCTCCATATATACATATAACTGAACAGTACATTATATACAGTATGAGGACAGTAAAGAGGGAGTACAGTATATACAGTGAGGACACGTCCCATATATACATATAACTGAACAGTACATTATATACAGTATATATGAGGACAGTAAAGAGGGAGTACAGTATATACAGTTAGGACACGTCCCATATATACATATAAGTGAACAGTACATTATATACAGTATGAGGACAGTAAAGAGGGAGTACAGTATATACAGTGAGGACACGTCCCATATATACATATAACTGAACAGTACTTTATATACAGTATATATGAGCACAGTAAGGAGGGAGTACAGTATATACAGTGAGGACACACTCCATACATATATACATATAACAGAACAGTACATTATATACAGTACATATGAGGACAGTAAAGAGGAAGTGCAGTATATACAGTGAGGACACATCCCATATATATACATACATACAACTGAACAGTACATTATATACAGTATATATGAGGACAGTAAGGAGGGAGTACAGTATATACAGTGAGGACATGCTCCATACATATATACATATAACTGAACAGTACTTTATATACAGTATATATGATCACAGTAAGGAGGGAGTAAAGTATATACAGTGAGGACACACTCCATACATATATACATATAACAGAACAGTACATTATATACAGTATATATGAGGACAGTAAAGAGGGAGTGCAGTATATACAGTGAGGACACGTCCCATATATATACATACAACTGAACAGTACATTATATACAGTATATATGAGGACAGTAAGGAGGGAGTACAGTATATACAGTGAGGACATGCTCCATATATACATATAACTGAACAGTACATTATATACAGTATGAGGACAGTAAAGAGGGAGTACAGTATATACAGTGAGGACACGTCCCATATATACATATAACTGAACAGTACATTATATACAGTATATATGAGGACAGTAAAGAGGGAGTACAGTATATACAGTGAGGACACGTCCTATATATACATACAACTGAACAGTACATTATATACAGTATGAGGACAGTAAGGAGGGAGTACAGTATATACAGTGAGGACATGCTCCATACATATATACATACGACTGAGAAGTACATTTTGTTTCCGGACAGTCTGCAGGATATTTATGTAGTGGAGCCCCCAGCAAGGCACCACCGTTTTACAACCCCTCCGACCTGAATATGTGTAGATAAGGGACCCCAGCAGATCCCTTGTTAGGTCCATGTAGAAGCTCAAACACTTCATGGTCCTTAAAGGGAATGTGTTGCCAGAAAAACATGTTTTTTTTAAAAAAATTAACATTTAGTGTGTGGGTGATTAACCATTGTTCACATTTTTTTTATTTTTTTCGCGAGTCAGGAAATATTATAAATTATTTCTAATTTATAATACTACCCATTTTTGGTCACTAGATGGAGCTAGTTCCCAAAATTGCAGCATTGCAACATTGGGTTAAAAGCCCTCGCTCTAGTGAGCTCTCAGCATCCCCCCTCCTTTATCCTGGCTAGTGCCGGGATAAACGAGGGGTTTGAACGGTGTAACCTCCTACACTGTGTGTCGCCATTTTTTGAGCTAACACACAGCGTAGTAGGTTTACATACAGTAGTAAACACACAAACACGAACATACATTGAAAGCTCTTACCTGCTCCTGCCGCCGCGGCTCCCTCCGGCCCGTCCGCTCCGTTTGCTGCCGCTGGTCCAAGTGCACAAATCCGGAAGCCGCGACCGGAAGTAGTAATATTACTGTCCGGCCGCGACTTCCGGTCCACAGAAAAATGGCGCCGGACGGCGCCAATTTCGAATTGGACTGTGTGGGAGCGGCGCATGCGCAGTTCCCACACAGACGCCGTACACGGAAGTCAATGGGACGGGAGCCGTTCACAGTCCCTATGGGACTGTGGCTGCCGTATTCCATGTCTGTATGTGTCGTTAATCGACACAGACAGAAATGGAACAAAAAATGGCAGCCCCCATAGGGAAGAAAAAGTGTAAAAATAAGAAAAAGTAAAACACAAACACACAAATGAATATAAACGTTTTTAATAAAGCACTAACATCTTTAACATATAAAAAAATAATTTGTGATGACACTGTTCCTTTAAGAATAAGATGGGGGTGATGCATTGTCACAGGCACAACTAGAGGTACAGGCCTGGTTATCCATATTTGTGCCCCCGAGTGGCCACTATTTTACCACTGATCTCTATAAAATGGCAAGATAATAGGGATTTTCCGGTTTCATGTAACTAGATGCTTAAATTTCGTATAATGAAAAGTTCGGCAACTTACTAATTCCTCAGCATTTTTAAGATATCTGTTTGGGGTCAGTGAATGTGAATATTCTTTTTTATATCCAGGAACATGCCTGATATTTCTCGCAGCTGATAGTTTGCTACAATTGGATCCATTCTAGGTCAGGATTTTCCTCACTGTTTCGGCTATTCATGCCCGCCGGCTTACTCTCTGCTCCGTAGAAGTTCCAGATTTGGGGGTGGGTTGTTGTTAAGGGCAGATGGGTGAAATGTCCCAGGCCCGCTTGCTTCATCATCTTGATACATACAAGCAGAGCAGCCCCAGGCTACTGCACATGCCCAAAAACGTCTTGTATTATTCCATGTGCAGCACTGGGTGGGTAGGGGGCAAGTGCCAAAAGAACGTTTACCCAACCGTGCACCACAGATAGAGGCTGCCATTGGGGTTGCATACGGTTTATTTACTTACAGACGCAAATCCTATAAACCTAGAAATTCACACTACTGATGTCAGCTTTCTGTCATTTAACCACTGGGTGACATAGATTTACAGCGCCATGCAGTTAGCACAAAGAACCGTAAATGTACAGTACTTGGATGGTGCGGGAAATAGCGTAGAACCCGGAACGTTACCCCTCAGTTGCTGTGGTCAATAGTGGGGCATCTATGTGGGTAAACAGATGGCGGGGGCTTCCTCTGTCACCATCAGCATAATCGCAGGTTTCTGATAGGTGCCATGGCAACCGGGGGCCTAAACAAGGCTCCCAGGTCTGCCATGTGTGAATGCTTATAAAGCCATGCCATTATGTACTCAACGCCTTTGTTGCAGAAGTTTTGTTGCGTTACTGGTTGCCCTTGGATCCGACCAAAACCCATTCCTCTGGCTATGGTCGGGAAAAGACACATCCCGACCTTAGTATGGCTTTGTGGTCGCTTTCAATGTTCTCATGAACGCGCTTTATTTCGTTTGCACTCCGGAACATCCAATTATTCCCGAGTGCTTGGTGTGACTACCAGCCTGTAGCTGCAACTGCGCATGCGCAACAGTAGCGCTGCCCAAGTCCTCGCCTGCACCCGGGAACCGGCGACTGTTCCCGAGTGCTTCTACGAAACTTGCATTTCAGCAAGTCTGTATGTACCCGGGAACCGGTGACTGTTCCCAAGTGCTTATTCTAAACCTGTATTTCAGCGTGCGCTACTGCTCATGCGCAGTCACATCGCTGTAGAGGACTGTATGTACCCGGGAACCGGCGACTGTTCCCAAGTGCTTATTCTTAACCTGTATTTCAGCGTGCGCTACTGCTCATGCGCAGTCACATCGCTGTAGAGGACGGTATGTACCCGGGAACGCTAGAAACCAGCCAGATAATTATCAGTAATTAATAATAATATTAATTACCAGTCCTCTGATTCCTCCATTGCCGCTGACTGGTGGATTCTATATTTTGCTTCTCTTCACTTATAGACATCTAGAAAAGAAAGAGGTGCTATAATACGTTCCTGGTATATGCTATAGATGTACTGGATCAGTAAAGAGATGTTAGTTTCTCATAAAACTCATGCCTGGTTTCTCATAAAACTCAAATCATTTTTAAGGGGCAATTAAATCCGTTCTGGGGTACATTCTGCGGAGCCAAACTAGAGATCCCACCTCAAGTCTTCCTATCCAAGAGGTCGCACCGACCACCCCACCCTGACTAGAAGCCACAAGTATCATAGAATTGTCTCTGACCACAGCCCCTAAATTATTCACCAATCACACCAAAGATCAGATGTCTAGAAGAAATAGCGCTCTCCTTCACATCTGTATAACAGAAAACCATTCTACAATCTATTCACTGGACCATTTACATCTCATTTATAACATGGGCCTAAGTGTGGCCTAGAGAGGACACCAAATATCTAATATCATCCATCAGGAAAAATATTACACATTCAATAGAGACCTCACATGCGCCAAGTTATGACACAAAGTGATATCACTAGTAGAGAAAATAGCCGAACACTGACTTGTGACTTCTGGCCAAATCACTAGAGAGGAAAAGAAAAGGAGACGCGTGAACTAAACTGCGCCACTCACAGCAAAAATATTAAAACCCTGCCCACACAAACCCTACAAAAATGAGCCTTATTTCAGGGGAGACTTTCATGGACACAGCTGATAACCAGAAAGATTGTGTAACATACTGACAAACAAAATATACTGGGCTCGATAACGTCATTGTCATTACACATAGGGATTTCTACATCAGGAACACCTCAAATAATGATGATATCTTGTTACTAGCCGGGAGGTAAGGGGCGTCTGGCTGCAACATTTATCACCCCATTCATCGCTACTTTTAAAATGGTGGATCTGATCGCAAGTAGAGTGTCCTTCCTTACCCTGGCATTTTATAGGACTTCTTCCCATCTTAGACATTTATGGCATACATCAGAGCTGGACCCGCCATAAATGTCTAAGATGGAAAAACCCCTTTAAGCTGCACACTCGTCTGTAATAGATGAAACACTACTCTATGGCCAGAGGTAGACAACTGACTGTTAGAACGTCCAAATGTCCTCAAGAATATCCTCCAAGAACAAGAACTCCAGAAGAAAACTCTTCTGCAAACAGCAACCAAACCGCATTTCACCGGGGAAATCCAACTCAAAATCACTTTATTACCAGAACTGTATGAATTATTTCTATCACACCTACTTTACTTAGTCATAATACTTTCTATAGGAATTTTATCAACATTTCGGCCCCATTCACACGGCCGTGCCCATAATCATGGGCCGTGATTGTGGGCACGGCCAGCTGCCGATGGCCGCGGGCCGCACTCTCATACAAAGTATGGGAGCACGGCCCATAAAAAACGAAAAGTAGGACATGCTCCATAATTCACGGCACGGTTCTACGGCACAGACAGCTATCCGTAGCGATACGGAAAGGCGTCTGCGGCCAATAGAACCAGGCGGTTCTGTTTTTTTACAGTCATGTGCATGGGGCCTTAAATTGTTACTAAACATAGTGACATGTCAGAAGTTTTGATCGGTGGGAGTCCTAGCACTGAGACCCCCCACTTATTGCTAAAATGAAGCAGCAGAAGCGGCAGGGTGAGCGATGTACTGCTTTGTTTCTGATCGTCTTCCCTCGGAAAGTTGAGCAAACGGTGTACAGACTCAAAGTTTCCATTTAGTCCGTACAACGCTCGCTCAGTTTTCCGTGGAAAGCCAATCAGAAACCATGCGGCACAGCACTCACCCAAGCGCTTCTGCCGCTTCGCTGTAGCAGTCGGTGGGGGTCTCAGTGCTGAGACCCCCACTGATCAAAACTTCTGCTATGTCACTTTGATATGTTAAAAGTTTAGTTACACTTTATCAGCCTCACACAAGACTAAAAACATACCTTTACCGAACTGCCCCATGGCAATCACAATACCTAAACGGCTCCAACGCCAGTCACAAAGTCCTATAAATTAATCAGTTCCGCGTTTTTTTCTGCCACCCATTGAATTCAATGAGGGGTCAGAGGCCGTGTGAACCGACCTGTGGAGCATTCACCATCTTGATTCTCTGAACTTGGAAATAGACACCTATAAAAGAAGAAGGAGGAGGTGTGAGAATACATTCCTGGTAAATGCTATCGATTTCTATATAACGCCGATGTCTGTAAGAAATCCATGAAATAAGATGTGACTGCAGCGTGTGATCCTACAACTACAATCTATCCGGATACTTACCAGTCGCTGATACTAATCATAAAGGGGGCAATTTATTAACAATGGTGTTTTATACATCAGTCTTAATAGAAAAAAAATTGAACGTAAAGTGCGACACATTTATTAAGAGGCAAAAGCATTTTAATAAATGTGTTGCATTTTTCTGCTGGGCCGTGCGGTAAAATTGTGCATCAATGACCACACCATGCGCCATAGCATCCCTCCCACGTCTCCCATAACATAAAAAAACACATACTCACCTCACCGCTCTTCTTCTCCCCTCCATCTCGTCATCATTTCAGCGCCGCTCATACATAGTCGATGCTGAGAAGTGTCAGAGCCATATATGCAGGAGCGGATTACAATGAGGGAAATGTGGGCACTTGCCCAGGTCCCGAGGCTGAAGGGGGACCAGTTCGCCCCGGTTTTCCCGAACTGGTTGTTAAAATTACAGCTGGTTCAGAGAACCGGGGTGAAACAGGACTTCTTACCCAATTGTATCTGTGTCCTTAGGATGCAGATACAACTGATTACTATTGCACTGGCTTTTTTTCTGTGGGCAGCATTGGGGCAATATCTACAGGGCACTCTATTTACACTGGGCAATATCTACAGGGGGCATTTTGACTGGCGCGATCTACAGGGGGCAGTGTGACTGGCACTATTTACAGAGGGTATTGTGACTGGTGCTATCCACAGAGGTTATTGTGACGGTCATTATTTACAGAGGGCATTGTGACTGGCGCTATCTACAGGGGGCATTGTCACTGGCGCTATCTACAGGAGGCATTGTTAGTGTGTGTGGTGTTTTACTTTACAGTGTTTGACACAATTGAATTAATGGAGACAGAGTATGGAGCTATTATTTTCAGAGGCACAGAGTATAGTACTATTATAGTCAGGTGCATAGAGTGTGGCACCATGAGAATTTTATCTTCGTTTATAGGTGCGGAAATGTTGGAAAAGTGAGGAGCCGAAGACATCTGACCGGCAAACTCTGCAGAAATGGTCTGTGGCTGGGAGAAGTCATCATAGAGGTCTGGTCCCCATGGAGAAGAAAAGAGAAGAACAACGAAAAAGAATCGTCACATGTGAGTCACTCAATGTAAATGTTTATTCTCCGTGACTGATCAGTACTGTAGTCACACCCATTATCTCACTGCAGATCATACAGTATTGTTCCCTTTTGTGAAACAACAACTTCCAGCATATCCTAACCATTGTTCTGGCTATATTGGGAGCAGAAGTTTAAGGTCAAACAAACTTATATGGCAAGGGTTAAACTGAATTTGCAAATGATCTCTGTACCGAGCTGTATTTGTGCTCGTGCTATATTTATGCATTGAGCTTGGTTCTGGTGCTGTATATATGTACTGAGTTTTGTTCTGGTGCTGTATATATGTACTGAGTTTTGTTCTGGTGATGTATATATGTACTGAGGTTGGTTCTGGTTTTGTATTTATTTATTGAGCTTAGTTGTGGCACTGTATATATGTACTGAGCTTGTTTCTGGCAGGGTATATATGTACTGAGCTTGGTCCTGATTTTGTATTTATGTAATGAGCTTGGTTCTGGTGTTGTGTTGATGTACTGAGCTTGGTTCCGGAGCTGTATTTATGTACTGAGCTTTGTTTTTGTGCTGTATTTATGTACTGAGCTTGGTTCTGGTGCTGTATTTATGTACTGAGCTTGGCTCTGTTGTATATATGTACTGAGCTTGGATCTGGGGCTGTATATTTGTACAGAGCTTGGTTCTGGAGTTGTATTTATATTTAAATGATCTCTGTACCAAGCTGTATTTTTGCTGGTGCTGTATTTATGTATTGAGCTTGGTTCTGATGATGTACATATGTACTGAGGTTTGTTCTGGTGCTGTATATTTGTATTGAGCTTGGTTCTGGTGTTGTATTTATATTCAAATGATCTCTGTACCAAGCTGTATTTTTGCTGGTGCTGTATTTATGTATTGAGCTTGGTTCTGATGATGTACATATGTACTGAGGTTTGTTCTGGTGCTGTATATTTGTATTGAGCTTGGTTCTGATGATGTACATATATACTGAGCTTGGTTCTGGAGCTGTATTTATGTACTGAGCTTGGTTTTTGTGCTGTATTTATGTACTGAGCTTGGCTCTGTTGTATATATGTACTGAGCTTGGATCTGGGGCTGTATATTTGTACTGAGCTTGGTTCTGGTGTTGTATTTATATTTAAATTATCTCTGTACCGAGCTGTATTTTTGCTGGTGCTGTATTTATGTATTGAGCTTGGTTCTGATGATGTACATATGTACTGAGGTTTGTTCTGGTGCTGTATATTTGTATTGAGCTTGGTTTAGGTTTTGTACGTATGTACTGAGCTTGGTTCTGGAGCTGTATTTATGTACTGAGCTTGGTTCTGATGTTGTATTTATATACTGAGCATGGTTCTGGTACTGTATTTATGTGCGGAGCTTGGTTCTGCGGCTGTATATATGTACTGAGCTTGGTTCTGGTGCTGTATATATGTAGTGAGCGTGGTTCTGGGGCTGTATATATTTACCTTATCTTAAGGTAAAAATATATGTTAAATCTACTTTTACCTTAAGAGAAGGTAAGTGTGTACAGTAAAAACTAAACCCAAAAAAACATGGAGGAAGCTCAGTTTTCTCAAATTCAACCATTACATGGTACTTTAAATGGTGCCTAAAAAACTACAACTCCTCTCGCAAAAAAATAATCCTTCACACACCACTCCATTGACGTAAAAATAAAAAAGTTATGACTCTAGGAAGGTGAGTGACAAATGAAAAATGGCTTGGACTATAACCTCTTCAGGCCGAAGCCATTTTAATAGAGTTTGAGGGCTTATTTTTTACGGGAGGCGTCGTAGTTTCTATTAGTAGCATCTAAAGTACCATACAATGCACTGGTAAACGGGAAAAAAATTATTTGCGTGCTGAATTGGAAAAAACTGCGATCCCTTCATGGTTTTTTGGGTTTTCGTTCTTACAGATTTCACCGTGCTCGTAAAAATGAAAACGGAACTACATGCTGTGGCTCAATACGATTGCGGAGATACCAATTTATATAGGTTTTCTTAAATGATACTACTTTCAAAGAAAAAAAAACTTTTTGTTAACATTTTTTTTTTTGTGTAGCCACATTCTAAGAGCCGTACGGTTTTTATTTTTTCATCGATTGAGCGGTGTGATGCGTATTTTTTGTGGGACGAGCTCAAGTTTTTATAGGTACCATTTTTTGGGTTCACCATGCGCGTTAAATAACGCTATTTTTTAATAGTTCAGAAACAGCTATACCAATTTTGTTAACTTTTTTTTATTTTTGACATTACATTAGAGGAAAACTGGGAAAAGGTGTTTTTTTTTACTTTTAATTTGTTCTTTTTTTCCTTACTAAAAACTATATTTCCCTTTTTTTTGCTAGGGGACATGAACCAGCGATTGTTAGATCGCTGGTACAATACACTGCAATACTAATGTATTGCAGTATATTGTCATTTCCACAGGCTTCTGTTAAAGTGCAGCTATACGTTTAACAAACTTCTGACATGTCATAGTGACATGTCAGAAGTTTTGATTGGTGGAGGTCCAAGCACTGAGACCCCACCTATCGCTAAAAGTACGGAGCTGAAGCGCTCGGTACGGGCTCTTAGACTTTCCCCGATACATTGGTTTCCGGAAAAAGCCGAACAGACATGAAGCGGCTGAGCGCTCACACGAGAACTTCAGCTGCTTCATTCTAGCGATTAGTGGGGGTCTCAGTGCTCGGACCCCCACCAATCAAAACTTCTGACATGTCACTATGACATGTCAGAAGTTTCTTAAACGCTTAGCTACACTTTAAGCCCTGCCACATGCAGGGCTTAGGAGAGGCAGAGTGAAGGCAGTCTTGGGGGCCTTCATTAGGCCCTGGGCTGCCATGACAACCATAGTGACCCAGCGATCTCATTGCGGGTGGGGGTGACGAGCTGTCAGAGGGGGCCGCCCCCTCTTTTTAACACCTCAGATGCTGCCGTCGTGATTGACCACAGCATTTGAGGGATTAAACAGCCAGAAATCAGCGCGATCACTGTTTCTGGCCGTTAGTCCCGGGTGTCATCTGTAATACACAGCTGACAGCCGCAGCGTATGGTGCACGCACAGCGCGTGAGAGCTCCATACATCACCCCCCGCACTATGACATATCTGACACGTCATTTTGCGGGAAGCAGTTAAGGGTTGAGCAACAGGAACTGGTTCTTTAAGGTTATATTCACGCACAGAAGA